>NW_006256829.1:18916708-19280425 GCF_000478725.1 Eutrema salsugineum | reverse complement strand
CTAGTATCTAATCTAGATTAGTTAGTGTTGCCGAAAGTTTTCCATTAAGTTCAGCCCTAGAATGAAACAGGGCGATTTTTCCGTAGGAGTGGAAACCTACCTGCGGCGAGATCGTGAGTATTGACGAGTCTTATGCAGCTCTTCCGTTCTCTCCCTTCCATTGCCATGAGTGGAAACCTACTGGTCAGGGTTGCGAGAAACAGTTGGTTATGACCACGACAGTGACGTAGTCATACCGCCGTACTCTAGCTCTAGAACCCATATATTGTTATCCGTCAATCCCAATCTATCTACCTTATTGTTAAAACCGATTATAATCCCTTAGAGTTCCCAAAAGCTCAGCATTTTTAACCATAGTTTACAATTTCCATCGATTTTTACTTGCTTTCTTAGACCTGCATTTCAATTTCCTTAGTTCGTTATTTACTTGCCTTATTTACCTTTCATGCGATATTTTACTTGCCTTATTTTTGTTTAGTTCGATATTTTACTTATTCCATTTGCATTTCATTCGATTTCTTTACTTGCTTTTTAGGATAGATTTATTTACTTTCTTTTGTTTTAGTTTAATTTGCAAGAAAAACAACCAACCTTTAAAACCAATTTAGTCTAGACATAAAGTTAAAAACCATAGAAGAATACCAGACACACAAATCTCTGTGGATTCGATCCCCAAATACTGCAACTGATTAGCTGTGCACTTGCGGCTTTCTTTTGTTTGTTAAGGGTAAAACTTGTTCCCTCACGTAGTTGACACACTCAGCACCGCATCAGCTATGCGATCGTTTCTGGCTTGTCTTCGGAGTTGATTTGCTGGCGGAATGGGGCGGTGAACGCGTTCATTCGGCTGCATTGCTGGGTGGTCACCATCGGCTACATTGATGGGTGGATCAAGGTCTTCACGTCCTTCTCTCTCGCGGTTCTGGTGGTTTCTTGGAAGAACCTCATCCTCCTTTCCATCTTGTCGAGCATGATAACCTTCTGTGTGATCATTCTCTTCGTTTTCTCCATGTTCGGACCCGTCTTGGTTCATATTTAAATTTCGATTAATAGGATCTCCAGGCTGGTCGTCGTTGGCCATTCCTTGCGTTCGTCTAAGTCTTCGAAGTTCTCTTTCGTGTCTGTCTATCTCGTCTAGAATTGGAATGTCTCCTGCAGGTCAATTCAGAGAAAGACAAAAGAAGGGGAAGATAGTTCAGAAAAACTTTAAGATAGAACTAGAGATCAGGTGTCTAGAACAGAAATTAAAACAAGAAAAATAGCAAAAGGCAGCGAAACAAATCCCCGGCAACGGCGCCAAAAACTTGATGCGTGCTCGTGTCAACTACGTGAGGGAACAAGTTTTACCCTTAACAAAACAAATGAAAGCCGCAAGTGCACAGCTAATCAGTTGTAGTATTTAGGGATCGAATCCACATAGATTTGTGTGTCTGGTATTCTTCTACGGTTTTTAACTTTATGTCTAGACTAAATTGGTTTTAAAGGTTGGTTGTTTTTCTTGCGAATTAAACTAAAACAAAAGAAAGCAAATAAATCTATCCTAAAAAGCAAGTAAAGAAAATCGAATGAAATGCAAATGGAATAAGTAAAATATCGAACTAAACGAAAATAAGGCAAGCAAAATATAGCACGAAAGATAAATAAAGCAAGTAAATAACGAACTAAGGAAATTGAAATGCAGGTCTAAGAAAGCAAGTAAAAATCGATGGAAATTGTAAACTATGGCTAAAAACGCTGAGCTTTCGGGAACTCTAAGGGATCATAATCGGTTTTAACACTAAGGTAGATAGATTGGGATTGACAGATAACGATATATGGGTTCTAGAGCTAGAGTACGGCGGTATGACTACGTCACTGTCGTGATCATAACCAACTGTTTCTCGCAACCCTGACCAGTAGGTTTCCACTCTGGCCCTGGAAGGGAGAGAACGCAAGAGCTGCACAAGACTCGTCAATACTCACAATCTCGCCGCAGGTAGGTTTCCACTCCTACGGAAAAATCGCCTGTTTCATTCTAGGGCTGATACTTAATGAAAATTTTCGCAACACTAACTATCTAGATCAGATACTAGGTGATCAATCAAGCATACATGCAATAAGAACAAGAATAAACAGAGAACAGGTCGAAATCCCAGATCTATAAACCTAGATGTCTTAATCGATTATGAGAGCCCCTTTCGGGAACCCTAAGCCCAATTCGGGATCTACTCAGACATGGCTGAGTTCGACATCATCATTGGTTTTAATAAAAGTAATGAAAAACAGTAAAGAAAAGAGATAAAGAAAGCTTCTCTATTGAAGAACTCGGACTTGAACAATCTTCTACAAAAATCTCATAAAAACGGCTAAAGGAAAAGGGTTTCTGTAAAGTATGAAGGGTTGTTCCTAAAAACGACCTAAATGACATGTATTTATAGTCTCCAATACTCCATGGTCTCTAGGGTTCCGGAATTGAGGCTGGGAATGACTTTGGGCTTCAGATAAGTAAGCTTTAAGTCGGAGCTTGAATGCTGCGGTCGGGAGTGTTGTGACCGCGGAAATTAGCTTGTTGGCCGCGGTCGGGAAGCTTCTGACTGCGGCAAATAGCTTGTTGGCCGCGGTCGCGTGAGTTGCTGGCCGACTCCGCGTGGCTCCGGGGCTAATGGAATATATTGAGATCCAACCGTTGGAATGTCTCCAAACCAAGTGCATTTGAAAGCTGGTTGATTCTTCTATAAGTTGTCCAATTTTGAGGGTGATCAGACGGTGAGAAGGTCTTCGTCTCTCCATGAGAGTTCTGACGGTCTGCATTTATCCAAAAGAGTCTTTTTGTTCCAGTTTGTGCCTCTTTATCCCAAATTACCTGAAGTCTTTTAAAATCCGGAAACATAGAAATCCTTTGAAAATGGAGTAAAAACACCTGTAAAGATATTAAAATGATCCATAAAAATGGTCAAAATCCGGTGTTATCAGTATGCTAGTCAGTTCTCCCCTGATCCAAGTAGCACACCTGTTCGCAAATCACACCTACATGGGTGTGCGGGTTGGTGTCTTCTAGGGCCATGTAGCAGCAACAAAGAAGGCCAGGACTTTCAACAAGCTTTATGTGCGACTTGGGTGTGCGAGTTGGTCCAAGACAAGTCCATGCTGCACAAGGGAGTTCAGGCCAAGCCAAACCCATCTCCAGTGATGTCTGGCCTCATCTGGTGCAGATACTCAATCCCCTTTTGCATAAGAACCACACCAGGTATCACTCCAAACACTTGTAAATGAGAATTTAGCATTTTTCTTTATCTTTTGCAATTCATGTTTGATTTTTCCTCTTTCTCATGCTTTTATAACACTAGGGACTGTGTTATTTAAGTGTGGGGGAGAGGCTTTGTGTTTACTAATCATGTTTTTTATGTTCTTATTTTCTCTTTTGCCTTTTTGAGTCTCATTTGATCATGCATAGCATTTAGTGCATATAAAAAAAAACCCAAAAAAATTGAAATATCTGAAAATTTTAACACAAAAAAATGATCAGGTAGTTGCATTTCACATTTTTAGGATTGAGTCTAGTTGAATCATATAGGTTGCATTGTGCATGGGAGTAATGATAGTTTTTTTTTCTTGAGAGTACATCACTTTGAGAATTTGGATTAAATATGCTTGTGAAATGATTTCTGTGCTTGCAAGGCTTGAAATGATTTGAATCTAAGAAGCAAGTTTGAATTGAACTCAACTCTAATAAGTGAAAACCCTGAACTTGACTTGAAATTATCATTTGGTACATTGTTTGAATAAGCTTGTGGATACCAATATACATATTTGAGCTAGAATCCTGTTTTTACCATCCTCTTCCTTGGCTCAAATAGCTTAATCTGCATAATAGATCAGTTTTCCTCACCCTGAACCCATCCTTCTTTCAAGCCAATTTTTTGTGTGTGATTGAGAGGCCACCTTGGACCAAACTTAGCAGAAAGTGTTAGGTTTAGGGCGACAAGGGCAAGTCTCATTGAGTGCTAAGTTCCATCATCAAGGAGCTGAGAGATTTGGCAAGAACTAAGTGTGAGGGAATACTTGTTGGTGAGTGGAAAAAGGAGAGATGAGTGGAAATAAAATGAGAATGGTGAGAACTAGGGGATAGAAAAAGAAAAGAAATCAGTCTTGGAGTTTTGAATCAAAGAAAGTGAGCTCTAGTGTTTTGAAAAGAAAGAGTCTAGCCTCTAAGTGAGGAATAGGATAACTTGTGGAGATTACTGTTGAGTTGATACACCAAAGTATGGTTTTGCATTGCATATTGAGCATGAATTTGAATTCTCTTAGTGGTCACTTCTCTCAAAGGAAATATGAACTCCCATGCATTCAACCTCTCTCTCTCATTTGTTCTTGTTTGCTTGAGGACAAGCAAAGGAAAAGTGTGGGGGAGTTGATATTCTCATATTTTTTCATGTTTAAAATTGCATTTTTGTCCAAATATTGAGTCTCATGCATACATTTAGGTAGTTTTACATATATTTGTCTTTGCTTTTGTCTTTAGTTAGGAATTGCATTAGGTCCTAGAGATTTTTGCACTTTTGGAGTGTTTACAGGTCATTTGGAGCTAATTGGGAGCAATTGGGACAATAGCCATGGAGAGACCATCACCTTATGTGCATCAGACTCAGACAAGTGTTATGGAGCCGACGATCCGTCAACTTGATCACCTGAGAAAGAAGACTTTCACCAGGATTCAGCCTCCGGAGTCTTCATAAAGAATCAAGAGCGTCGAGTCTAGTTTCCAGAAAACTTTAGATCGTCCTATTTTCAGTTTTGGGATGAACGTTACGGCGATAAGAAGCAGTACATGTCTCGGAGCGGATAAAGGACCAACGCAACGCGCATCAAAGAACCGGTGGAACGGAGCCCTTGCAGACGTCACCTGAACCCAAACCCTTAACCAAAGTTCGAGATATTTGAGTTGTATTTCCAATGCAGTTAAAATCATGCCATTTGGAGCCATATCCTGGAAGTTACTCTCCCCTCAATGCAAAGTGGTCCGAGAAGGCTTAGTTTGTGCGATACGGTACTGCGACTTGATTAACTCGCACCCATAAATGTTCAACGCTCTGGAAACAAGTTGAGACTTTAGAGATGAGTGTAAGGAGACTCTGAGAAAGGTAGAGACTTCCAGAATCAAATTTGAGTAAGTCCACAATGCTGTGCGAGATAGACCTGCGAGTTGGACATGAAGTGGAAACATGTAGCACATGTGTTCACAAATTACACCGACTTGAGCATGCGACTTGGACAAGGAAGTGACCATCTTGCACACATATTATCTCCATAATGTATCCTGGTTGTGCGAGTTGAAGAGAAGGAAGCCTGAGCAGCACAAACCTTCGCTGTTTACACCTAGATAGGCATGCGGCTGAGGCTGAGGGATTTGTGGCGCACAAGGCTGCTTCTATGGCTGTGCGACTTGGGCCTGCGACTTGGGAATCACCTGACCATATCGCACACTTGAGACATGACGCATTTGAAGCCAGGTCAGTACCCAGTTTTTCCTGGGCTGACCTGGTCCGCAAGAGACACTATATATGCTTTTTAGGGTTTTTTCCAAGACTTAAGCTTTGTTTTCTCTTGTTTTCTCTTTCCCCTTTTGTTAAAAAACGAGTTTGTTAAGAGATATCTCAAGGATTTAAACAATCTAAGTCTGTTTCTTATCATCTCATCTTCTTATCTTTCTTAGCTCTTATTTTGATGCACAAAGAGGCTGTCTGGTCATTTTAGACTTGGAACCTTATGCTTGGTTATTGCTTATTCATCTAATGGGAATTAGTATTGATTTGGTAATTAACAAAGGGATTTTTGTCATCAGAATGAATTAATCTTATTTGGAAGTCTAGACTAAAGAATTGAAAGTGTTGCATTGTTTACTTAGCATCATGAATTCACATTTAAAGCACCCTAATCAATGATCACATCTAGAGGTTTAGCTTTCTCTTTATTTGAATTTGAGTCTTTGTTTTGTTTGTCTTGCTTGCTTGTTTAATTCTTAATTCCTGTTTGTTCTTGTTTGCTTTATGTTTTTAGATCACCATGTTACCAACTCATCTGCTTATTAGACTTGAATTAAGATAGCTCCTCCTAGTTCTAGTGTCTAGAATCTCTCCATTTGGATTGATACCTCAAGTGCTACAATGACATGAGTAGTTGAGGAATTGATCAAGGATTGAAAAATTCCTACTATCAGATTCGGACCAGAAGATTCCCCGGATTCGCAATCTTTGATGCGCGCAGGTGAAAACAGATTTTAGCCGAGAAATGCTTCTCGCGGTAAGGAAAATATCCGAGAAACGTGTATCGCGGTAAGCTTTTTAGCCGATAAATATTCCCATCGTAAAGCTTCACCCGATAGAATTTTCACCCAGTACTGATTTTTAGCCGATAAAAACCACTCGATAGCATTTTTAGCCGATAAACTGATCCACCTGGTACATGCTTTTGCCGAGAAACTCCTTAAAGCAGTTTTCACCATTTTTGACCCTTTTCTTCACCATTTCAACTCCTGATCACACTTCTTGAACTCCAAATAACCTCCAAAGCACCTGATAAAGACTCCAAACCATGCAAAACTTTTTGGGACCTAATCCAAACCCTAAAGCCTAATTTGATGCCTAAACACCTAAAATGAATGAAAAAACACATGATTTGGACTCTAAAATGCAGCCTAAATGATGCAAATTATAGACATAGCAAACAAGGATACCAGTAAGATT
The DNA here is from genome assembly GCF_000478725.1 of Eutrema salsugineum. Classification (NCBI taxonomy): domain Eukaryota; kingdom Viridiplantae; phylum Streptophyta; class Magnoliopsida; order Brassicales; family Brassicaceae; genus Eutrema; species Eutrema salsugineum. The sequence continues at coordinate 19,273,703 of NW_006256829.1, read as the reverse complement.
GAGTTTAAAATGAGGAATGCAAAGTCTGTATGTACTTTATATACCTACTTCATATTTTTGATTTCCATATTGTATACCAAAGAAATATAATTTCATCTTATAATTTTTCTTCTAATGCTTTAGTCTAAAACATAGTGATGAGCGTATACCATGTATGTTATGGGGAAAATTTGCTAATCAAGTCAGTGAGACTTTTAAAGAATGTGGTGATGATGGATTGGTGCTTGTCCTTATATTTGGGAAAATCAATGTTTACAGAGGTATATCATTTATAATCTTATTTTTAAAAAACATTGTTTTCATTAATACTGTTTTATACTACTAAATACTGTTCTTTTAGGTGATCATCAAATTATTTTTTTGTTTGAAACATGAAAATTGCTGATTAATAGTAAAGATCCTGAGGTTGAAACATTAAGGGAAATGTTAGACAGTTACCTTTATTATAGGTATTACAATATTTTTATAACTTTAAATAGTATTTGTCTTGATTCATAACCAAATGTACTTTTCAGCTTGCCTGAAGATGGTGGTCGTATTGTGCATATTTATAGTAAACCTGCCGAGAGAAAAGCTTTGAACGATAATAAGAGTTTTGAAAATTTTCCAATGGTCACAATATCAGAGTTATTTTGATTGTCTTGAGGTAAATGCTACTCATATGTTAATTAGTTGTTTTTTTTTTTGGTTTTTACTAATCATTGAATTTACTGTCTTCAGGTTGGAAGTGTAAAATCATATGTATGGTTTACACAGTCGATACAGATTAGTCTTGGTTTTATCTGGTCTCTACTAAGTGCGCCAGAAAGGTATATCAGATTCCTAAGAAGGAAGATGAAAAAAAGAAGGTTGGGATGAAAACTCTATATTCATGTGAAACTTGTAACTCCAAGGTTCATTCTGCTAGTGCTAGATAATTTTTTAAATTTTGTTTTGTTCTAGGTATAAGCTTCACCTACGTGTTATGGAAAATACTGCAAAAATCAAATGTTTTCTGTTTAACTCTTTAGCTGAAGATGTTGTACACCAAACCGCCGATGAAGTCCTACAGGGAAAATTCGATGAAGTGAGTTTAATATCTTAGCATATCTTTTATATAATTTAGGTAAATAATGTGGTGAATTGACATGATTTTAACATTTATTTCCAGTAGATTCAAGATTCGGATGCAGTTCCAGAAGCCCTAAACAATGTGTTTGGTAAGACTTTCTAGTTTCTGATTCATGTGGAGAAAGAAAATCTTTGGGTAGGCAGTAGCACATACAAAGTCGGGAAGGTCTGGAATGGTGGTCATCTGCAAAGGGGTGAAACAAAATATGAATCTGAGTCTGCAGTAGAAGATAGTACTATTCTTTCTGTGGAGCAGGTTAGTGTGTATGAATTAATTATGTTTTGATTTAATGAAGTTATGTACGAATTGTAAAATAATTATTTTTAGTACAATAATCTAATTTGTTTCAGATTTCAATTGTCAATTCTGATAGTCACGAACCATCTGAGGCTATGAGTGATGAGAAGTATATGCCTTTATCTACACGTAGTCGCGACGAGAATAAAGAATTGACTGAGGAGTCTTCATCATCTAAGAAGTCGTGTATTAAGTCAAGTAGCATGGACAGCCCAATTAATCTTGCTGATGAATTTGTTGAGAAAGTCGATGTTGAGGCTACTGTCGAAGGGTTAACCGGCAAATCGAATTTTGATGAAACCTCGAATGATGATGCAAAAATTGAGGTAAAGTCGATGGTTTAAGTTAAAGGAAGTAGCATTGGAAAAAGAATTTCAAAAAAAAAAAGTGTGAGACATTGCATCGTTCTTTAAATTCAATCTCTTGGCTTTAATTATTTCCATTTCAAGGTTCCTTTCATAATTTTCTATTGTTTCGTAAACATTTTATTTTATGTTACTGAATTCATAAATAATTTTTCCCATTTAATATCTTCTATCGGAGTGTTATTCATCTGTTACTGCTTTTTTGAATGATTGCTTATGCATAATAAATAATTTCAACATTAATAAAGTATGATGCTTCAAAGTTCAACAAAAAATAATACAAAATGTGACAATGAACAAAAAAAAACTAACTTATAATAGTTTATCCTATTCTACTATTTTCATAGAACAGCATATCCAACCCCAGTACTCATCTTCAACGTTATTAAAATCATCTGAATAATCCAATCTGAAATATATTTATAACATTTATTAAAATATATTTATATGAACTTTTTCTATATACGAAAAAATAAAAAATATTTTATTATCTTCTACTTACATGAAACGTGAATTCTCTACTTCCAGAATAGGAGGATCAAATTTAATCTGAAAATTTATCATTAGAATAAATACGTATGTCATCTGCAATATAGGACAATTTTTAAATACATGTAGCAAAAAACAATTTCAGAAATTATAAATAAAGCAAAAAAATAATTACCTCCATAAGATGCAATCTTCCAAAATCTTAACACACATATTATTACTTTGCCTCTAAGTTTTGTTAACCAGAGTTCTTCAAATTTGACAGCATGTTTACCCAATGTAAAGCATTTAATATCAATACACCTAGGAAAATATGAAACTGTCAATATATATATTCTCAATCATAATTATTATTATAAAGCAAATTCCTATAGATAGTGACTTACTCAAAATTCTGAATCGTAAATTTGATACACTTATTTGTATCAAGCCCTTGTCTTGCATATTTCATCCCTCCAGGTTCAGTCACTTTGTGAACTTTTACAATTCCTTCAATCAAGTCAACTATACAAATGTAATATAAATCGGAAGTTTAGAAATTAAATTTTTTACATATTAACAATAACATATATGAAAACGTACCAGTTAAAAATATCGTCAGCACGGGTGCGACTCTGAAGGCGATCTCGAGCTCTAGGGTTTTCCGAAGGATTCCTGCCCACGCTAGGGCATGACGGGGTCGGAACAGGCGGTTCCGATGGTGGAGAAGGTGGAGACGATGCCGACGGTGATCTCTGAGGAGGGGAGAGATAGTTTGGCGGCCGAAAAGACCGTGGTGAATAAGGTTGTGTCTGCAAAAGTAGGGTTAGATAAGGAGGATGTTGATCGGCGATCTCGTGAGTCATCTCCGAGCAAGGAGAGTGCTGATCCGGTTCATGTTCATGCTAAGGGAGTCGAGTTGGAGAAGGGAAAGTCCTGGTCAGCAGTTGTTGCAGACAAGGCGAGATTGAGAAAGTACGATGTCGTGGTGGAAAACGAGGAAGGTGTGGACACTTATTTATGTGCCAGATGATGTGTTTGAGATGATGTGTAGGAGGATACTATTGTGGGGAAGTTCGTTTCGGCTGCGCCTCATGTGGGTTACATTCATATGACGGTGAATAAGATATGGACTTCGGGTGATAAGTCTCTGAAGATTGATGTCTTTGTTGTTGACGATACCACAGTCCAATTCAAAATACCTGATGCATCTACTAGATCACAGGTTCTTCGAAGAGGGATGTGGAGTATCAAAAACATACTGATGATGGTATCCAAATGGAGCCCGGTGGTAGAGGAAGCTCAGCCAGCTATACAAGTGCTACCTATGTGGGTTGTACTTCGGAACGTTCCTCGTTCGATGTTTTCATGGAAGGGGATTAGTTTTCTTGCGAGTCCTTTAAGGGAACCAAAAAAAACTTCATCCTGATACGCTCTGGGCAAAGAATTTTGAGGAAGCACGAGTGTTTGTGGAAGTGAATCTTGATCAGAAGCTCCCAGAAAGCTTTAGTTTTAAATCAAAGACTGGAGTTGACACTGTGGTTCAATACGAGTTCCCGTGGCTCCCTCCAAGGTGTGTGTCATGCGCGAAGTGGGGTCATACCATCGCTGAGTGTAAAGCACAGCCAGGAGATAAAAGGATTCTGCAACGGAGTTCTCCAGTGAAAGTGGGAAACACTAATGCGGCTAAGGAGATCGATCGGTTGACAGTTCATTCAGCGGGTGAGAAATCGAGGGTTCTGGGGGTGGAGCTACCAGGGAAAAGTGTTGCTAAGGAGGGAATGGGGAATGCACCAGGAGGAGAAGTGGTAACAGTTGCTCCTCTAGGAAAACAAAGTGAGGGTCGTGCAAATGGTTCAGTTGATATGGCAGCGGATTCCACAGAGTCTTTAACTGATAGTTTTAAAACTTTTGCGGAAGCGATTTGGCAAGAAGTAAAGTCTCCTGCTTCTAGGCGAGGTTCGCCAAAGGTGGGTGATGTGGAAGACATTGTCTCAACCTCAAGATTTGCTTCGCTTGATCAAGAGGAAGGGGAAATAGATGAAAGTGCAGAGAGTGTACGTTTGGAAACAGAACCTGAGAATGAGCTTGCAGATTCAAAGGTTGTTGCGGAGAAGGATCCAAGCAATGGAGGTCGGGTTCAGCTTCCAAGAGGGTCTAAGTCGGCGCTTAAAGTTGTTAAGCCTATTGACAAGCCTGCTTCTAACTCATCTTCTCCAAAGAATTCGGGTAAGAAGACTAGGAAGAGGGTCCAGAAAAAATCCAATCATTAATTATGTCAGGTTTTTTTTGGAATATCAGAGGTTTTAACAAACAGAAGAAGCATTGCGTTGTGAATAGTTGGTGCAGAGAGCATGATTTTCAGTTTGGAGGGTTGATAGAAACGAGAGTCAAAGAAGAGAAAGCAAACGAAATAGTTGCAAAAGTTTTTCCGGGGTGGTCATTTATCAGTAACTATGATCATCACCGGCTTGGTAGAATCTGAGTGGTATGGAAGGATTCAGTACGTATGACCCCAGTGTTCAAGAGTAGTCAAGTGATTACTCTGTTAGTGAAGACTCAAACTCAAGACGAGGAATTTTTATGCAGCTTTGTTTACGGTTCGAATTTTGCGGAGGATAGAAAGGAGTTGTGGAGTGATCTCAGGGCTCACTTTACATCACCAATATATCGAAGATTGCGCTGGGTGATAATGGGAGATTTCAATGAAATTCTTTCTATTACTGAGCATTCTTGTCAGGATTTACGAGCAGTCTCGACATCAGGAATGTGGGATTTTCAGGATCTAGTTCGGGATGGAGATCTAAGTGACATGGGATATCATGGACCTCTTTTCACTTGGGGAAATAAGAGGAATGAAGGACTTGTTTGTAAGAAATTGGATAGGGTTTTGATCAATGACCATTGGCTCAATGGAAACTCGAGATCATACTCTGTTTTTGAATCCGGGGGCTGCTCAGATCACATGCGGTGTAGGTTCTATATTGATGGGGAAAGTGTTCGGCTGAAAAAGCCTTTAAATTTTCGAATGTGATTGCAAAGCAACCTGAGTTCCAATCGGCGTTGAGAGATTATTGGGGAGACACAACGCCTTTATTCCACTCTACATCTGCACTTTACCGGTTTTCAAAAAAGCTAAAGAATCTGAAGCCAGTTGTTAGGCACTTTTCTCGGGAATCTCTGCATGATATTTCGAAGAAAGTTCGCGCAAATTTTGAGTTGTTATGTCAAAAGCAGGAGCAGACTCTCTCAAACCCCTCGGAGCTGGCTCAGCAAGAGGAGAGTGAAGCTTGTCTCAAATGGGAAAAATCGGTGCATTTGGAGGAAATGTATCTAGCTCAGAAGGCGAAGCTGAATTGGCTGCAACATGGGGATAAAAACACAAAGGTTTTTCACCGTGCTGTGAAGGTTAGAGCAGCTAGAAATGGTATCCGTGAGTTACAATCGGTGGAGGGGACTGTAATTAAGGATGCAAATGCGATCAAGGCCGAGGCAGTTCGACATTTCGATTCGTTTATGAATCATCGACCAGATGATCTTCGACAAACGACGATTGCAGAGATGAGGGGGTTACTAAAGTTTCGATGCTGTCAGAGCGATCAGAGGAAACTTGTTGCAGAGGTCACCGCAGAAGAAATAAAAAGAGTTCTCTTTGAAATGCCTGCGAATAAATCCCCTAGGCCGAATGGTTACACGGTGGAATTTTTCAAGGACTGTTGGTCAATAGTTGGACAGGACTTGGTGGTGGCGATACAATCCTTTTTCAGCAAAGGGTTTCTTCCTAAGGGTGTTAATTCCACAATATTGGCTTTAATACCCAAGAAAGACCAAGCTCTGTTCATGAAAGATTACAGGCCTATAGCTTGTTGTAATGTAATCTACAAGATTGTCTCTAAGATTTTGGCGAATCGTCTCAAGACATTGCTTCCTCAGTTCATATTGCCCAACCAGTCTGCTTTTGTTAAAGACCGTCTGTTATTGGAAAACCTGTTACTTGCATCGGAACTTGTTGCCGGATATCACAAAAAATCTGTTTCCTCACGCTGTGCCTTGAAAATAGATATCTCAAAGGCATTCGATTCGGTTGAGTGGAGCTTTCTTCTAACAGTTCTTGAAGCAATGGATCTTCCGCAAGGATTTATTCACTGGATTCGATTGTGCGTCTCGTCAGCTTCTTTTTCTGTTCAGGTGAATGGGGAACTAGCTGGATATTTCAATAGCTCGAGGGGTCTGCGACAAGGCTGTTCCTTATCGCCATATCTGTATGTGATTTGCATGAATGTTCTTTCTCATATGTTGGATAAGGCTGCTGTGGAAAGAAAGTATGGTTTTCACCCAAAGTGTTCTACTCTCAAGCTTACTCATCTATGTTTTGCGGATGATATAATGATTTTTTCGGATGGGAAGTTGTCCTCAATGGAAGGAATCGTAGGGGTTTTCGAGGACTTTGCAAAGATGTCAGGACTGCAAATAAGTATGGAGAAATCTACAGCTTTTCTTGCTGGTGTTTCTGAAGCTGATCGTCAAACTCTCGGTCAAAGATACAGATTTGAGCAAGGTGAGCTTCCAGTTAGATACTTGGGGTTGCCTCTGCTTACAAAAAAGATGAAATCTCTTGATTACGCTCCTCTAATAGATAAGATCAGGACTCGTTTTAATTCATGGACAGCAAGACAGCTTTCATTCGCCGGTCGCCTTCAACTGGTTTCGTCAGTCATCGCCAGTCTTGTGAACTTTTGGATGCAAGCTTTCCGATTACCAAAAGGATGTTTGGATAAAATCGATATTTTGAGCTCTGCTTTCCTGTGGTCAGGACCGGACTTAAAACCAAGGAAAGCCAAGATAGCTTGGTCGGAAGTGTGCAAATCGAAGCAGGATGGAGGGCTGGGCCTGAAGAATCTAGCTGTTGCAAATGATGTTTGTATTCTGAAATTGTTTTGGAGGATAGTCACTACAAAGCAATCATTATGGGTTCGATGGACAGAAGTAAATCTAATGAGAGATGGTTCGGTGTGGCTTACTCCACCTCCTACTACCCAATCTACGGGATCATGGATGTGGAAGCAAATACTGCACATTAGGCACCTCGCAGAGGCATTTCTAAGAGTGCGAGTTGGTAATGGTAGATCGGCCTTGTTCTGGTACGACAATTGGTCGTCGCTTGGGAATCTATTAAATTTGTTTGGAGCCCGAGGCTGTGTCGACTTGGGAATTCCCCACACGGCAACAGTTGAGGATGCAATACTATCACATCGAAGACGAAGGCATCGAGTTCAGAAATTGAATGAAGTTGAGGATGAGTTAGAGGCATTACGGAGGAGATATCAACAGACAGAGGATGACACATTCCTATGGAAATCGAAGGTGGATTTGTTTAAAACGATTTTCAGTGCAAAAGCAACTCGGGACCAGCTTATAAGTTCGTCGAAAGTCCCTTGGGCTGAAGGGATCTGGTTCAAGCATCATTCTCCGAAGTTCGGGTTCATGGCTTGGCTGGCTCTGCACAATAGACTTTCAACAGGTGATCGAATGCAGCAATGGAACCCAAATATTTCAGTGTCGTGCGCTCTTTGTCAAGCTCCATTGGAGTCGCGAGACCATTTATTCTTCTCCTGTCCTTTTTCGATGCGGATATGGACAACTGTAGCTAAAGGAATTATGCAACAAGAGTTCACCACAGATTGGACGACTCTAGTCACTCTAATCTCTCGGCGTTAGCAGCCTCTGGTTAAGGGGTTTATCACTCGTTACCTGTTCCAGCAGACAATTCATGCAATATGGAGGGAGAGAAACTGTCGCAGGCATGGTTCGCCTTCTTCAGATTGGACCAGAATAGTGAATGATATTGATAAGGGGATCAGAAATAGTATAAGCTCCATTCGCTCCCAGGGAGACACCAAATACGCGGATGGCATTCAGCTGTGGTTCGCCTCAAACTCACGACACTGAGTAGTTTCAAGTACTCTAATCGAGATCACAAAATTTTGTTTTTCTTAACTCTGTAGCTTTCTTTTGATTAAAACGCTCGCATCATCGATGTAGAAAACGCTTTTTTTTGTTCGAATAAAATTTAACATTCATCCGAAAAAAAAAAAATGTACCAGTTTTGAAAGATGTTGTCAATGAAGATGACATTAGTTTGTTAAATTTTTAAAAAAGAATACATAAGGTCTTCAAAGTTGTTGGGATGTCATATGAAACCGAGTATCATCATTTATACATAATTGATATCTATTGAATATTACGTTCGATGAAGTTGATTCTTCAGTGATTCCAAATTTGCGAACGAAATACCAATTTCTCTTGCAACATATATTATTGTTAAGATTCATTACACTATGGGGAATCGTTGCAAAAATTGTATCACCTTATAATAAAATATCACAAAATTTTATCCAGAAATATGAAATTAAAATTAATAATTATAAATTTAAATTAACAAAATTGGTAACATATGAAATTAGCGATTTAAGTACTTACATGTTCATCAGCCTAAACCATTGTTGCTTCCGAATCACTCGAACTGGTTTCTTCTACCACTTTCTTAAATATTTGGATGCATATGCTGTATCCTTCGGATGATAAATTAATTTTAGAGATTCTTTTGCAAGGAGACATTTTTGATAGAAAAGAAAATGATGATGGATATTAACAGAATTACTATTGTATTTTTTAAAAAATTGGAAATATAATGGTGGAGTTCGATATAACAGTTACAAGATGGGAATGTTTCGTTATTTAATAGTACCGTTTAGAATACCAATCATTTGACGTCAAATATTAGAAGTTGTATTAAGTTATGTCTCTTAGTTTTATTTACGATAAAGTAAGAAATATTTACAGACACAGGTAACTTATCAGCCATAAGAGTCACAATTTACTCTATACAAAAACTACTAAACCCATTGCGTACAATCATAACCAGAAGATTCTAAAGCTACAATCTTAACCATATGTATATTTTACTAAAATTATAATTATAACCTTAAATTACTATATTGAGAGATGGCAACTTAAAACCCTAATTTTTACTTCACGCTATATAATACTCGACTACACATTTTATATTCTTATATAAACGAATAATCTCTCACTTTCACTAAAGCAGTCTTTTTGTGAGTAGTTATACCAAGATGAGCGATAAAGGTTTATTTGACTTAAATTATTGTATTGTTATGTTTATTTTGATTTACTAATGTTTCATTTAGTTACAGTTTTATATTGTTTGTCCTTTTAATTTGTCTATTGATATCATTTTCTTTATATTTTATAAAAACTTTGCTATTTCATCTCCCATTAATGAATTAAGAGTGTAATGACAGATCAACTGGATAGATACCGAAAACAAATTTTCCGGCGTGGATGAAGTGCAATAAGAAATATGACCAAGCTAAATTTACCAAAGTGGCAGAAATATTAGTTTGGGATGAAAAACATAAAGAATGGATTCCTCCAATGTTAGAAAAAGCGAAGCCATGTGTCCTTGACTATTGTTCTATTGACGAAGGCGATTTATTTTATTTATGGCTACTTTTTCATATTGTCAGAGGTCCATGCTGCTATGAAGATTTAAAAGAATTTGATGGTGTTGTTTACTCGACCTTTAAAGATGCATGTTTTGCAAGAGGGTTTGTCCCTTTTGAAGATTATTTAAGTATATTCGTTTTATTGTTATCCAATAAAATGTTTTTTTACTTATGAAGTGGTTTCATTTTATTTTATGTATCATTTTATATATTCTGAATCATATGCCAAACTACTATTACTGGTAGTAATTAATAACATACAGTTTTTACATATTTTGTACTTTTAAAATTTAGTAAAGATTTACCATGACTAAGATACGGTAGTGGAATGTTTTCTATTTACAACGACGTGCATTTAAAACTGATAGTCAAATTTATAATAATATATCGTTTAATAATTCTTCATCATCTTACCAATATGGCTATAACCTGTTTGGATTAATAGAGTAGAATCTAAAATAATAATTCCTATAACACCATTATGGTAATTATTTATTAACCGTCCTAACAACAAATATTTCATAACTTATAAAATGTCATTAATTATATAATATCTTCGAATTTTAGTGATCCTGCAAATTTTACTATTCATGTTCCTGTTATCTTCGAATTGTCAATAAATATTCTCAATAAAATGGAGTTATGTATTTGCATAATATAGGTAACACTTTTTTCATTATCATATTGCATTCAAATCTACAAATTAATTTTTTTCAAGTCAGCTATATTACATGGTATTGAAATAATTAAGTTTTAAAAAATACAACAAAATAAATATTTAAAACTCATAAGTGTTGTATTATGTACTCTGATACAGAATATTGTTATACTTCACAAGTATGTCATATATGATATTGTTAACATATCAATATAGATGAAAGCTATGTTATGAATATTAATATTACTGATATGCCATATTATCATTTAGATCCTTTAAGTTTAAATTATACAGTTACAATATTGAATACGTCATTGATATTAATATTATGGCGTCCAATCAATCGAAAACGAAACAGTAACTGTATCTCCAAATATATACACTCACCATATTATTCGGAACAATATGTTGTAAAAAACGTTATATATATATTGCCCTTTTATAATGCCATAAATTAGTTTACTAAAAATTTAAGTGTCATCGATAATGTTGTACAATGATATTTCCCGATTTAAATAAGTATGAAACAGGTTTTACTGTTCGAGTGAAGATTATTAGTAAGTAGAAAGAGTGGATTCCACATGAAGGTATCACCCTCATGTTACGGTTGGCTGACACAAAGGTTAACTTCAGTGCTTACTTTTATAAATGTATAATTGTTATGATTATTTTTTAATTTTAATATGTGTATAATCAAACATTACATTTTTCTATTACACTTAGGGTCATACGATTGAGGCAAGAGTTAATAAGAACTTCATCAACCAATTTGATTCATTACTTGTTGAAGACCAGTGGTATGAAATCGAAGATTTTTTGATAATAACCAGTAAAGACAACAAATTAGATACTTCGAGTAATTACATCATACTGTTTATTGTTACTACCGTCATTACCATAATTGATTCAGTTTCAGGTGATTAATCTTTATTCCTTTTATATAAACTGTTACAGTTACAATATCGTCTAAAACAATTATTGAAACACGCATTGCAGTAAATACAACTAGTTTGAGAGGACGACGTTATATCAACTATGGATAGGAAGACATCATGGTTATAACGTATTGACATGTTAATGGTTTACTTTTAATCTATGCATAATATATATAATTTTTTTTTCCTAAAGTCACTTTTTGTTTGGTGTGCAGATGATTTTATGATCTGAGGAGTTGTGGATTATATGAATGCTGTTTCTAATAAATTATCCGTTTTGAGTTGTAATTATAATATTATAAGTTTAAATATATGATGTTTTAAAGTAGTATTGTAATTCAAATATTAGATATCTGTTCTTATATTGATATTGAAATATTAGAAATTCTAATTTCAAATGTTATTTTTTAAAGAAAAAACAACTCGGTTTTTTAAGGTGGATATAGTGATTATAATTTATTGACTAACTGTTAACTTTTGTTCATTGCATGTATCAGAATCTATATAAAGTAGGTGTCAGGCTTTTACCTTCCTCAAAAGATATTCGGCTATCAAATCATTTACGTTTTGCATGCACAAATATATTTGGCTGTTTCCAAGTGTATGAAATGTGTAACTAATATACAACTTACTTTAATGTATTAATGTTTAAATTAATTTTCTGTTCAGTCAAATATAAATTATAATGTTTTTTTTTTAAATACTAAGCATATTTTTGCTTTGGTTTTTTTACCAAGGACATTTTATAAAATACTCTAATCAATTGTCGCATATATAAATACATACAAATTTTCCAAAAAAATAAAAGAAAATCTATGATTGAACCTACATGAAATTTGGTCTTAAACTAGACATCAAATAGCGAGATATTAGTCAATATTTACCAAATCAGATTTTATGCTATCAGTCAAGACACTATTTATGTTAATATATTTAATAGATATGATATGAAAGATACCAACCATATTAAAATTAATAAACACTAAATAAAATTTAAAATTGATTGAAGTGCACTAATTAAAAGGTACTGAATTAAATTCTATACAAAATATTTAAATTTACTGTATTTACTCCGAACAACTGCTTAATATCCGCTGTTTCTGATTCTATTACCTCGGCAACTATCCAGGAAATAAAAACCACTCTGATCATTTTGTAAAAAAACTAAAAAACGAACAAACATTTTCTTCAAAATTTCTTACTACGATTTAGTTAGTCAATTAAACCCATGGGGAGAAAATAGACTATTCGTGTTTTGATTTATAAGAGATGGACAGAGTTTGACAACAATGGTAAACCGTGTTTGGAGTTTATCTTCACTGACAAAGAGGTTTTATTCATAACATCTATTCATATTATTTTTATTTTTCATTTGACCATATTATTTACTCTTTGATTTTGACAAAAATTGTCACAGGATTTCAAAATAAATGCAACGGCGGCTAATTTGGTACAATCACTCTTCTGTCGAGAATTTCATGAAGGAGATTAGAATGAAATTAGTGGGTTTGTGGTTACAAACTCGGATTGGAATAACTGGAACGAGAGACCAACAAAGCACTTCTACAACATTATTTTGACCAGTGAGACTAGTTTTGCAACACTTTTCAATAATACCCCTACCTGTATGTTTTTGACATAATGTCTTACTGGTTTAAAAATTTTATCCTTTTATCAAGTGGTTTTGTTGCTGATTACCTTCTGTTGATCATTTTAACACAGACATAATTGGGGTGATTGAATACGTTGGAACTCTTCAAATCGGTGTTCAAGGATCATCGAGTTCAACCTTCCAGTTCAATACTTGTACTGAATTCCATATTAGAGATCTGAAGTAAGTTTATTTATTTCTTTATCTATAACCCGGATTGTCCTATTTATTTGTTTCTGACATCATTATTAAACCATGTCAGTGATGTTGTTCTTAAGTGCTTCGTTTATAACAACTACGGTCTTCCATGATATGTGGCAATCTAAAATAACTAATTTGGTGTTCTGTCTACTGAGTGAAGGAGGATCGGTGAAAAGAAAGATAATGATTTTATCTGAAAATAAAGATAATAAAAAGATTTTTTTTTCATTCGTTTAATATTACTGAGTGAAGGAGGATCGGTGAAAATAAAGATAATGAATTCGTTTAATATTATTTTTCTATGACATTGTGTTGTATTTTAAAATTTAGAACACAGAAAGTTTATTTGAAATGGCGGAGGAATATCTCGCTTCCGCTTCAATCCGGAGTTTGCGGAAGTTCAAGATTTTCAGGACAAGTAAGTTGGATTAGAAATCTAATATTATTTTATTTAACAGTTCATAGTAATAAAATGTGTGTAACATTTGTCTTTATTTGTTTAGGTTTTATCTTTAAGGTAAGTCTTCCAAGATCAGTTCCAAGAAGAACAATTGAGATTGATACATATACCTTACTGTTATATGTTTCAAATATTTATTAACTTTCAATGTTTCTTATTTTTATAGGAGTGATGTCCTCCTTTATTATGTTTTATAATAAATATATAACCTTCATGATTTCATGTATTATTTTTTATGTTTATTTGCTAATTATGAATGATTTGCTTTTAGAGTGTCTTCTGTAATATTTATTTGCCCTATATGCGATGGTTTGATTGGAAGTGTACAGGGAACTAACCCGACAATTGGATTGTATACAGTATGTATATTTGTAGTCTTAATTAATATATTATATCAAACCAAATTTGTTTATCCAATAAAATTATATTATATGTAGGGTTGTATAAGTGTACCTTGATGCCGATTTTTAATCCGATAGTATTTGGTAGGTAGGTCTATATATGCGTATATATATAGAGGTAAGTTATTTTTAAATTGGTCTTATGTGGCTGGTAATAAGGTTATTAATGTGATTACTTTGATGTTAGAGTAATAGGTATTGACTGTCATGTTATAATATATGGCTTTGAATACTGAAAGATTTTAATTTATTAATACTTAAAGTGACAGATTAAACACTTAGAATTTTGATACATCTGATTTTGACCATATTTATGGATCACTTTCAGTATTTTATGTAGGTCTTTTCAATCAATTTTAAAATTTTTATAAGTGTTGTCCATGTTTGCAGTTTTAAAAGTCTTTTCAGGTTACTTAGACAAAAACAAAATAAATTGGAGAAAAATCCACTTTTGGACAATTTCGGACCGTCAGACGTTTCACATCCGATGAAGACTTTTTCACCGTCTGATCAAGCTCACATTTGGAAACAAGATAGAGGACACAACCAGATTTTCAATGCAAGTGTAATCAGAGCAATCCAACGGTTGGATCATAAGTTATTTCCAATTTACTGAAGATATGTTCTGCAGTCTCGCGAAAGAAGCAATAGGAATAATGAAGTTTGGGTATCATAGACCAACCACGGCGGTCCAGGAGCTCGTAACCGCGTGTAACACCATCCTGGCCACGCCTCAGAGCCTCCACCTGCGATGAACCATCATTCACAGGCCTGGAGAGACTTGTTTCTGCGACAAGCTCATTTCCCAATGGCATGTTTTCAAGCCCAACTCATTTTCTCTGCAGAAGAAGCCCTAAGGCCGACCAGAAACACTTGGAGACCTATAAATATGTATTTTAGAAAACATAATTTCGTGTGTGCTCCTTTTTCCTTGATAGGGAGGCACCCAACTTTTGTTTCTTAGGTTTAGATTAGGGAGATAGAGATTCTTCTCTTGAACCTTTGCTGTTTCTTTTCGTCAATCTATTCAGTTTATGCAATCTCTTTTACTTTACTGCTTTTATATTTAAAAACCAATGATGATGTTGTCAAGCTCAGCCATGTCTGAGTATTCACCTTGCTGGGTGAAGAAGGCCATCAAAAGGGACCCCATGATCGATGACATCTAGGTTTTTTAGGTTAAAGGATTTTGATTTTAAATGATTCACCCATTCATCCTGTACTCAAAGCGATACACTGGAGTATCTAACCAGTGTCTGGTCAAAGGTTAAATCCGAGCCACAAGAGTGTTGTATTTAGGTTACCTAAACTCGATCTTATGGACATCCCCGTCGTAGGAGACGAAAGCTACCTAAGGAGGTTACGTAAGCTGAGATGGATTCCGATCTGAAATGCATGATCTTATTCCGGCATAAGAGCAAGAGTTAATTGCTGAGATTAAGTGATTAGATGATTAGGGTCACGAGAGTTGGCTAATCTTACATGTGTCTATCCTAGTTTCAGAATCATAGAAAATCCTTACCTAGATTCTTTGTGTCATAGATCATGAACCCTAGAGAGGAACCCTAATACCAGCACATTTTTCATCTTTGTTTTGATCTATTTTTATTTCCTGTTTAACTTAGTAGAAATTATGACACCAAAACCCCTCAAAAACCCCCATTTGTCTTCGACTTCGATTACTAATCCAGTTTGAAGTTTCTGCAGAAAAGACAGCTCTCCTTGTGGATCGACACCCTAAGTAGTACAACGCACTTGAAGACACTAGAGTTTATAAATTTAAAACTCTTTTGCGACATCAACCCTAGCTCGCATCAATTTTTTGGCGCCGTTGCCGGGGAAAGCATCGTTCTTGCTTCAGCCAAACTTCATAGGTTAGTAAACCCGACTCTTAGAGACCTTTTTCTTTTCAATTTTCGTTTTGTTTTTCTTTGTTTCAGGTTTTTGGAACATGTATTCACCTTGGGAGCAAGATGAGATAATTGGGCGAGGGTATTATTACCCATGTGCTGCTCAATTGATACGATCCTAGGTGATCAACTCTGAAGCAAGAGGCAATAGATGTGGCGATGTGGTGGATGGGATGCAGCGATGATGCGATGGAGTGGTGATGGTGGCTGGTTGCGTGACTCGATGGGATGGTGAAGGTGGTTGCAGCGGTCGGATCAATGATTTGTGATGGTGCGAAGATCGATTGATAGTGTGGTGGTAGTGTGATAATCGAATTGATGATGATGAAGGATAGAAGAATCTCTTGTAAACAGATTAGTTTTAAGAGATTCGAATTTCAGAGTTTTTAGTTCTCAGAAATCGAAAAGAGAGAAGAACACGTTAAAAGTTTGATCAAAATTCTTCACTGAATAATACTTAGGCGATTTTCTCTCTTAAATAGAGTTAGAGAGAAATCGCAGCCCTAATACAAAACTACATGAAGTCTGAAATAAAAACAACACGAAGTTTGATTAAAAATAAAACAGCGAGGCGTCCCTTCTAAATCCTAAGTGGTGCGCCTAAAACAACTAGTGCACAAGTCATTGTGGCTTTGCACATTATTACCCATTAGTAACAACTTCTAAGTAACTCGACGTAGCAATGATTTCTGCCTCGTTAAAAACCTTGGAGAAGAACCTCCTTGCCTTCCAAAATCTTCACCAAGGAAAAGAGTACAGAATCATCACCTAAGTTACCTAGTCATTGTTACTGGGTTCTTCATTCTTCAAGATAGAGATGTTGAAGATGTGAGCTCCAGCCTCCTGGTGATCGCTGTCCTCTGTGGTAATGAGTGTGTGAGCCTCCTTAGCCATCTCTCTAGCTCTGGACCGAGTGATCCTGCCAGCTACCTCTGGTTCCTCCTCCTCTGAGCTGGTCACGATCATATCATCAATACTCTCATTCATACGCCTACAGTGAATCAGACGATATGGATTGGAACTCTCATCCGAACCATCACTACCGAGATGAAATGTATTTGCCCATGGTGAATCATCAACCATCTCGCCCAACGATTAAGTCCACAACAAAATCGGTTAAGTCCCAAGCTTAGTCGACTTGTTTTTGAGATGAATCAGCAAGCTGCTGAAGAGATGGACGATATTATTCAAGAGTTGAATGAATTTGAGTCTAGAGATAATGGATATTGGGTAGCTTATGAATTAGATGGAGAAACCTCCTTCAAGTTTGTTAAGAATACCATGTCCAATGAAAATCTCTTAGATCCTAATTCTCCCATCATCGAATCCCTTAACCAAGGAAGAGAAAAACCTGTTCCTGTTCCCAGCAATGACCTCATCACTACCAAACCATTCGAGTGCCTGATATGTTCATAATTTGCATCATTTAGGTTTCATATTTCATTCCAAATCATGTCTTATTTCATGCATTTTAGGTCCTTAGGGTTTTTTTTAGGACTTAGGAGTTGCATTAGGTCCCAATGAGTCCTTGCATGTTTTGAGTGTTTATCAGGTGTATTTGGAGCTATTTGGAGCTAAAAAGATGAATCCAGGAAGTGGAATGGTGATCAAGGCTTAAAAAATGGTGAAATTGGGTTTTTGGAGGTTCTCGGCCATTCTCGTGTACCAGGAAGGTTTTTTCTCGGCCATTCGCACGTACCGCGGGTAGATTTTATCGGCCAAAACGTGTACCGGCTATTGAATCTCTCGGCCAAAATCTCCGGGTGCAGACACGTTTCCGAAATCACCTGTCCGGGGAACCTTCCGGTCCGATTCAGCTGTCGAGTGCTTCATCAAAGTTAGAGACGATTGGATCACGGTTCTAGAGCAAGTGGAATCATGGAATTCGGACGTGTGAGCAGAAAGTTAAGCTCGTCGGAAGAGACTCCTGTCTCGCTGCCGTTTTGGACCAACCCGATGAGCTCCGAAGAATGCAAAGGACGGTGCACTTACAGGCCGATTCAGTTTCCCGGGCCTTCATGAGAATCAGAGATATTCGAGTCCTCTTTCTAGAACGTCCAAGATCATTCAATTCGTAGCTATGAGCAGGAAGATAAGGTCTCCGGAATGGACACATGTCTAGACGCCTCTCTCTGATCGTGTAAATGCACTGCGAAGAAGAGCCCTCCAGGAAGCCTTCAATTCCCAAGCACCAAAGCTTCCTTCACCAAAGTTGAAGATATATGAGTCTTATGTCCTCTGCAACCGGAATCACATAATTCGGACCAATATACTGGAAATTAAGCCTTCCAGAATGTGAAGTGGTCCAAGCAGCCCTGAACGATGCGAGCTAAATGAAACATGCCGCGATGGAATGCCACGGTCCACACTTGGCCGTGGCACTTAATTGCAATCCTTCGGCGTTTGACACGATCTTCATGCCACGGTCTACACTTGACCGTGGCAAAGTAACATTTGGCTGGGAAGGACTTTACAAGCATTCGGCACTTGACACGGTTTCAATGCCACGGTCTAGGACTTGACCGTGGCAACTTTTTACACACTTTCGGCGATTGACACGGTCTGAATGCCACGGTGTAGGACTTGACCGTGGCAACTTTTTACAAACTTTCGGCGATTGACACGATCTGAATGCCACGGTCTAGGACTTGACCGTGGCAACTTTTTACACACTTTCGGCGATTGACACGGTCTGAATGCCACGACTTGACCGTGGCAACTTTTCACAAACTTTCGGCGTTTGACACGACCATTTGCCACGGGTATTGGACCAGACTTGCTAGACCGTGGCACCAAGATTCATCCAAGAACACGCGAACAAGACTTTGACACGGTCACTTGCCACGGCCTGACCAAGAACATGCTGGACCGTGGCAAACTCATCTTTTATCCACCAAGGCCGGGTCAGTACCCGGTTTGTTCCAGGCTGACCCGGTTCAAATAAGGCTCCTATAAATAGTTTTTAGACCTAATTTGGAGAGATTGTTTTATCCATTTTTAGTCTCTTTTCCTTTTTGGTGAAAAACCACTTGTTATGCCTTGCTTTTGAGTTCAATATCGATTTGAAGATTGTTTACTATCTTGTTCTATCATTTCTTATCATCAAATCACACTTCTAATCATGATTAACAACACATCTTGCAAAGGATCTAGGGTGTTGATCATGATTAGTGAGTAATCTCTATATTAAGGTCTTAGATATGTAGATTAGGGTGCTTAAGTGGTAGATTAGTGAGCTTAGGGGTTAGATCTTGCATATTCCATTCTCTACAACCTGTTCTTAATGCTAGATCCATACAAATCATATGTGGTCTAGATTCTGGGCATTTCATGCACCAAAAGTGTTTGATGAAATGCCTGAACCAAGGTTGTTAGAGGTTTAAGTGTTATTCATCATGGGAATGATTGTTTATATGCTTAAATGACAGATTAAACTGATTCTTAATGCTTGTTAATTCATGTTTCACTAATGATGATTAGGTTAGAAACTGTTTTGGCATAGAAGTTGATACCTTCATGAGAGGATTAACTTAATCAATGATGTTTAAGTTGAATGGTTTGCTTCATTATATGGTTCATTAGCTCATTAGTTTATCACTGAAGGCACTCTAATCCACTATCATGTCTAAGACCTTTCTCATCATCATACATACATTCTCATCACTTGTCAATTGCTTAGTTCTTCTTTAATCATTAATCCTGTTTTAAGTTTGTAGTTATCACTAGATAATCAAAACCACTTTTGTTTGCTTGAATTAAGAATCTGATCACATAGCTTAGTGTCTAACACCACATATGGATTGATAAACCCCTTGTACTACAAGACAGGGGATTGATAACCTCTATAAAGAGCCTTGAAAACTCTGATCTGTTCTTGAGATCAAGTGCTTATTTTCTTGTTTTTACTGATTACTTTCAAAGTTCTGTTTGTGATTTCAGGTGCATGAACACCAGGTCTAGATCAAAAAGCTATGGTCCACCATTCCCTCTCAACGATAACATCAATCTTTTGGTACCAAGGAGGAGAAGGGACAGACGTGGCAGACAGATTGATCAGGCTGATATGGAAGAACAAAGAGAGCACGTGGTGGATATAGAACAACCGGTTCAGGAGCAACAGGCTCAGGGTAATGGAGCTGGTAATGGAGTTGGTCAAGGGTTAAATCAGGGTAATGTTCATCAGGAACAGGTGCACCACCAACAAGCTTATGTCCACCAGGGACAAGCTCCAGCTCATCAACAGAGGCATCAGGCCAATGTACAGCAAAGACAACAGGTGCACCACAAACATCAGCCCTTCCAACACCAGCAAAGAAGATTTGAGCAACCCCAAGTCTATGTTGGAGAGAATGACAGGGCCAATGCTCATCAGTATGGAGCTGGAATTCAGGCACCATCTGTGCAAAACAACAACTTTGAAGTGAAGGCATCCTTGTTGAATATGGTCCAGAACTCAAAGTTCCATGGATTAGCAATGGAAGATCCCTTGGAACACTTGGATCAATTTGATAAAGTGTGTGACCTGACCAAGATTAATGGAGTTTCAGAAGACAGTTTCAAGCTGAGATTATTCCCATTCAGTCTTGGTGACAAAGCTCACCAATGGGAAAAAAATCTTCCAAGAGGCTCCATTCAAACCTGGGAGCAATGCAAGCAAGCTTTCCTATCTAAGTTCTTCTCCACCTCAAGAACTGCAAAACTGAGGAACCAAATCTCTAGCTTCACTCAGCACAGCAATGAGAGTTTTGGTGAAGCATATGAGAGATTCAGGAGCTACACAAACCAATGCCCACACCATGGATTTAGTGAAGCTTCCCTTCTCAGCACACTATATAGAGGAGCTCTTCCCAAGATTAGAAACCAGCTGGATACTGCTTCCAATGGGAACTTTTTGGGTAAAGAAATTCATGCTGCTTTAGAGCTAGTGGAGAACTTAGCACTGAGCAATGATACTTATGGTGAAGACTATGACAAATCAAATAGATCTGAAGGTTCAAGCTCAGAACAGAGGCTCACTAGAGAAGTTAAGGAGTTGAGAAGTGAATTGGACAAATTGAAATTCACCACTCAGAAGCCAATGCATTTTGTTGGAGAGTATGAGGAACCTTCTCAAATCTTTGAGAACATAAGTGAAGAAGGTCTTACCCAGGATATCAGTACATTGGGAATCAGAGGTTCCAGAGATATCAGTATGGTAATGCCAATCCAAACCTTTCCTACAGGAACACCAATGTAGCTAACCCACAAGACCAGGTCTATCCCAATTCTCAAGCTCCACAGAACTTTGTTCCCAAGAACAACTTTCAAGGGTCTTTTCAACCCAAGAATCAGTTTGCTCAGAATCAAGGTTTTGGTCAGCAACAACAACCATTTCAAGGTCCTAGTTTCAGTTCACAGCAGCAAAAGGCACCACCAGGTTTTGGTCCACCACAGTTCCAACAGCAGGCGCCGGTTCAACAACAGTTTCAGCCACCAACGGTTCAACAACAGCCACAGATGGGTTCAGATATGGTCGGTATTCTGCAACAACTACTTCAGGGTCAACAGATCTTTGCAAGCCAGAATGCAGCCATGCAGCAGGACATCAAGGAACTGAAGCAGAACCAGGCCTCAAGCTCAAGGAATCAAGGTCACCTACCTGGAAAACCAGAACCCAACCCCAAGGAATATGCTAAGGCCATTACACTGAGGAGTGGAAAGGAGTTACCTGGTATTGAAAACAACGAAGTGATCATTGAGGACAATGATCAAACTGAGGGGGAGGCAGCCTTAAAAGATGATCAAGTTGCTGAGAAACCAAGGACAGAAAAGGGTAAGGAGGTAGCAAAGGAACCTGAACCAGAAAAGACATATGTGCCACCACCTCCATACCAACCCAAGCTCCCATTCCCAGGGAGGTTTAATAAGCAACTTGTGGACAAGGCAAGAGCTGTATTTGAGAAAGCACTCAAGGAGACACCACTCACAATGCCTCTCATTGATGCATTCTTAATGATGCCAAAGATGGGGAAGTTCTTGAAGGATGCCATTCTGAACAAGACTAAAGAGCTTCAAGGCATGGTGGTACTAAGTCATGAATGCAGTGCTATCATTCAGAAGAAGTCCATTCCAAGAAAGTTAACTGATCCAGGGAGTTTCACACTCCCTTGTGCCATTGGACCTCTTCTATTCTCTAGATGTCTTTGTGATCTAGGAGCATCAGTCAGCTTGATGCCATTCTCCATAGCAAAGAAGCTGGGCTTTAGAGTCTTCAAGCCTGCAAGGATCTCTCTTATCCTTGCAGATAGATCAGTTAGATTGCCTGTTGGTATGTTGGAAGATCTACCTGTTAAGATAGGTGGTTTTGAGGTTCCAACAGATTTTTTTGTGCTGGAAATGGATGAGGAACCAGTAGATCCTCTTATCTTGGGCATGCTATTCTTAGCCACTGCAGGAGCTATTATTGATGTGAGAGGTGGGATAATAGAACTTCAACTTGGGTCTGAAAAGCTCAAGTTTGATGTGAATGAGATGATGAAGAAACCCACCATTGAAGGTCAATGTTTCTATGTGGAGACAATGGATCAGTTGGCTGATGAGTTGCTAGAGGAGCTGAACACTGAGGATCCTCTTCAAGCTGCTCTAACTCAAGAACAAGGAGACAATGAGCTCTTAGCAGAAGCAAATGAAGGGTACAAGTTGTATTTTGACAATGCTAGAGAGCTGGGTCCTGAGACAAGGTTTTTGGAACTGGAACAAAGTGGCTCTGAGGTTTTTGCTATCAAAGGATCATACACCAGCCAAAGCAGCTTGGACCAGGATTGGAATGAGGCTGATGCACCCCCTGTTGAGCTCAAGCCTCTACCAACAGGGCTCAGGTATGCTTTCTTGGGCTTAAACTCCACATATCCAATAATCATCAATGATAGCTTATTAGAGCATCAAGAGAGTGCATTGCTTAGTGAGATAAGAAATTTCAGGAGAGCCATAGGATATTCTTTGGCTGATATTAGAGGGATCTCTCCTGACATTTGCACCCATAGGATCCACCTAGAGGACCAATCTATGTTCTCTATTGAGCATCAACGACGTCTTAACCCCAACCTTAAGGAAGTGGTTAAGAAGGAGATACTAAAACTTCTTGAGGCAGGGATAATTTACCCAATCTTTGACTCAAGATGGGTGTCTCCTGTTCATGTTGTGCCCAAGAAGGGTGGGATCACAGTGGTTAAAAACGAGAAGGATGTGCTGATAGCTACTAGGACTGTCACAGGACACAAAATGTGTATAGACTATAGAAAGCTCAATGCAGCCTCTAGAAAAGATCATTTTCCTTTGCCTTTCATTGATGAGATGTTAGAGAGGCTTGCAAACCACCCCTTCTTTTGTTTTCTCGATGGGTACTCGGGGTTCTTCCAAATTCCCATAGATCCCCGAGATCAAGAGAAAACAACATTCACATGCCCTTATGGCACATTTGCATACAGGCGAATGCCTTTTGGTCTCTGTAATGCCCCTGCCACATTTCAACGTTGCATGATGCATATCTTCTCTGACATCATTGAAGAGAAGGTGGAGGTGTTCATGGATGATTTTAGTGTCTATGGCACCTCCCTCTCGGATTGTCTCTCTAATTTGTCACAGGTCTTGGAGAGATGTGAGCAGCATAACTTGGTGTTGAACTTGGAGAAATGCCACTTCATGGTGCAGGAAGGAATAGTTCTTGGGCACAAGATATCTGAGAAGGGCATAGAGGTTGACAGAGCAAAGGTGGAAGTGATGGTGAATCTGCAAACCCCCACTTCAGTCAAAGGGATAAGGAGTTTCCTTGGGCATGCAGGGTTTTACAGAAGATTTATCAAAGACTTCTCAAAAATTGCCAGGCCCTTGACAAGGCTGTTGTGTAAAGAAGTTGATTTCATCTTTGATGCTGAATGTGAAAAGGCCTTCAAGATGATCAAGGATGCATTAGTCAGTGCACCAATTGTCCAAGCACCAGACTGGTCCCTTCCTTTTGAGGTTATGACAGATGCATCTGATTTTGCTGTTGGAGCAGTACTTGGGCAACGGAAGGACAAGAAACTACATGTTATCTTCTATGCCAGTAGAACACTTGACTCTGCACAAGAGAAGTATGCTACTACTAAGAAGGAAATGCTGGCAATAGTCTTTGCCTTTGATAAATTCAGAAGCTACCTGGTGGGATCAAAAGTCATTGTATATACTGATCATACAGCCCTCAGGTATCTGATGACCAAGAAAGATGCCAAGCCAAGACTGTTAAGATGGGTTCTTCTACTTCACGAATTTGATATGGAAGTACAAGATAAAAAGGGTATAGAGAATGGAGCTGCAGACCATCTCTCTAGGTTGAGAATAGACTCTGAAGTCCCTCTTAATGACAGTCTTCCTGAGGAATCACTGATGGTACTCCATTCTTATTTGGAGTTTGAAAAAGTGGATAGCATCCAAGAGAGGAGGATGCCCTGGTTTGCTGATATTGTGAACTTTCTTGCTTGTGGAGTGGAACCACCTGAACTTGATGCTTACCACAGGAAGAAGTTTTTCAGAGATGTTCAAAGATACCATTGGGATGAGCCTTACTTGTATGTCCTGAACAAAGATCAGCTGTATAGAAGGTGTCTTGCTGAGGAGGAGATGCAACCTGTGTTGCAAGAGTGTCATGGTTCAGCTTTTGGGGGTCACATGGGAGCATTCAAGACTTTGGCAAAGGTTCTTCAGAGTGGGTTTTGGTGGCCCACAATGTTCAAAGATGCTCAGCTTGTTGTTTCAGCATGTGATGCCTGTCATAGGCATGGGAACATATCAAAGAGGAGTGAGATGCCTCAAAATCCAATTCTAGAAGTTCAAATCTTATATTGCTGGGGAGTTGACTTCATGGGGCCCTTCATTTCATCCTATGGGAATCAGTATATACTTGTTGCTGTGGACTATGTGTCCAAATGGGTTGAGGCCATTGCTTCCCCTACCAATGATTCCAAAGTTGTAGTGAAGCTGTTCAAAAGCATTATCTTCCCAAGATTTGGAGTTCCAAGGGTTGTTATCTCTGATGGAGGATCTCATTTTGTGAACAAGACTTTGGAGGGATTGCTGAGAAAGCATGGAGTGAAACACAAGGTAGCTACTCCTTATCATCCTTAAACTAGTGGCCAGGTTGAAGTATCTAATAGACAGATCAAGGCCATTCTTGAGAGGACTGTTTGCTCAAGCAGAAAAGATTGGATCAAAAGGCTAGATGATGCATTGTGGGCTTATAGGACTGCCTTTAAAACTCCTATTGGGACATCACCTTTCAATCTGCTATATGGGAAGAGTTGAGTTGGAGTACAAAGCTTTGTGGGCTGTGAAGTTGCTGAACTTTGATATCAAGACAGCTCAAGAAAAAAGGGTCATTCAACTCCATGAACTTGAAGAGATAAGGCTTGGAGCTTTTGAGAGCTCAAAGATGTATAAGGAGAAGACCAAAGCTCTGCATGATGAAAAGATTCTGAAAAAGGAGTTCAAGGAAGGAGATCTAGTGTTGCTGTTCAACTCTAGGCTTAAGTTGTTCCCAGGAAAACTTAAGTCTAGATGGTCTGGTCCCTTTAAAGTTCTTGAAGTCAGGCCATATGGAGCTGTTGTCTTGGGAGGAAAGAATGGTCAAGAGTTTGTGGTAAATGACCAAAGAATCAAGCACTATCTGGTTTCACAAAAGAAGGAGGAAGCTACATCAGTTCCCCTTCTTGATCCACCACCAGCCTGTTAAACAGGTTTCCAAAGTCAAACTTAGAGACTTTAAACAAAGTGCTCTTGGGAGACACCCCAAGCTTATCTTTTGTAAATATGCTTTTGATCTTTTGATTTCTTTCTTTTTTATGTTTTAGGATGTTTTGATGGGTTTGTTTAGTGTCTACAGGTCACAGGTTTGAGTTTGGACCCTTGGAAAGTGTACAAAAGATGAAAAGGAATGAATGAGTGGGCACAAACTTATGCTCGGCCTTGAGCATGGTCACCGTTCACGGTCAGAAACCAGGGCGTGGCAAGCTTCTTAGCTAAGCCACGGGGAATGAATCACAGTCTCAAGGCCTGGCCGTGGCAAAAGAAGCAAGAGTTTGGTGATTGCCACGGTGGGAAGACACGGGACACAGGTGACCGTGGCAAAAAGAAATGAAGAATGGACCTGAGTTCGGGACTTGACACGGCCAGGAGACATGGAACGGAAGCTGGCCGTGGCAAAAGTTACAATTGTTTGGTGTTTGCCACGGGTAAAAGGCACGGGATCGCAGGCGGCCGCGGCAAAGAAAAGAAGACTGAGCATTCATTCGGTTCCTACCACGGCCACGAGACACGGACATGAAGGTGACCGTGGCAACACAAAGATAACAAAAACCTGGGTTCGGGCTTTGACACGGCCAATGGACACGGGACCCCGACCTGGCCATGGCATAACAAACACGGACGGACAAAGGCTCGGGTTTTGACATGGTTTAGATGACACGGTTGAAGATGTGACCGTGCCAAAGCAAGAAGAAATGGGCCGATGTTCGGTGATTGCCACGAGGAGTTTGCCACGGGAAGAAGGCGTGACCGTGGCACAGATTGGAAAAGAAGCCAACATTCGAACATTGACACGGTCAGACGACACGGAACACCCAGGCCGCAGCAAAAAGAAAGCACACACACGTTATTTGACACGGTCACGTGCCACGGTCAACGATGGCGTGACCAAATTTTGAAAAATGTTGACCGTACGGACGTTGACCGGTCAAAGAACGCGCCAATACAGCTGTGCCCCACCGAGTCTTCTTCGCGAGTTTGCTCCCTTTCTCACCATTTCTTGAGCTTTAAACACTCATATCTCTCTCGTTCTTGCACCAAATTGAGAAATTCCAACTGCATTGAACTCGTAATCTTGTCTAGTTTCTTGCTGCACATTCGTTTTTCACTCGAAACTGGAAGATTCCAAGGTATTTAATCTGTTAAAACTCACCTTTTCCATGTCCTAGTGTACTGTTCATGAACAGGAAAACAAATGGAATCGATTTTAATAGGCCTCTTGGTACCTTGGAATCATTTTGTGAGTATTGTGCAAGTAGAATGGATAGGAGATGCATGGATCTTCCTTGAGAATAACCTGTTCTTGGAATTTTTTTTGAGAAATTTTCTTGAAATTTATCAAGTATCTCGATTTTTTAGAAATTGTGTTTCAAGCTGAACTCTTGGTGTGAATTGCTTCTTGCCATTGCTTTGAGTTTATTGAGTTTTTAATCAGCTTAAGAAACATTCTTTTCTAGTGAAAATGAACTTGGTGAATTTTTTGGAAAAGTGTTGTTATTCTCTTGTTTTGGTGCTCACAGCTATTTGAGAAAATGCAGGATGGGAGGAACAAAAAGAACAACAGCCATGAAGAAATCGAAAAAAGAGAAAGCTGGAGCTTCAGAGGATCAGATTATGCCTTTTGGGCATAAAGTTTTCAAGAAACAGAAGAAACAGAGGAAGCCAAAAGACCCAGCTGAGAAGAAGGCAAAAAGTGTGGCTGCACCGAAGAAAACAAAGGCCTCTACCTCAAAGACATCTGGTAAATAGCTGGCACTGGTTGAGGTTGTTCACAGGGCAGGAAAAGAGGTGGTTGTGGCTGAGGATGAAGAAGAAACAGAGAGTGATCCTGAAATCCCAATGCAGCCGGTTAAGAAAGCAAAAAGAAAGTCAGAACCTGGGGACAAAGAACCAACTTTTGATGACTACTTTGCTGTGTTCAAGAATGTAAAGGTGCTGCAAACCAAGTTCCCTGACATGGAGCTGCTGAAAATGATGGGGATTCTTGAAGAGGTTAAGCTCATTTTTGACAACATGGGATTTGGTGGATTCTTTGAGATGAAAGAAATGGCTCATGATGGTGTAACACAAGAGTTCCTTGCATCCCTTAAAGTTTGTGGATATGGCCCAAGAGATGAAAGGATCATGGAGGGAAATGGTCTTGGGCACATAGAGTTCACAATCAATGGTACACAATACCATGTAAGCTTCAAGGAACTAGATGAGATCTTTGCCTTTCCAAGATCACAGGATGAGACACTGAAGTTCACATACCCTGATCACATGATTACTGACCTGTGGGATACAATTGCTTTTGGGAGTTTCAGAGGAGGAAGATGCAAGAGTTCATGGATAAGAAACCCAGCCATCTGCTATGCTCACAAGGTGCTTTGTCAAATGTTCTTTACCAAGCACAATGATGGTGTGGTGCATCTAGCTGATATGGAACTACTGGGTATGGGTTTACACCCTCTCATCAGTCACTTGAGGAGCAAGAGAGCATTTCGCCTCCCACACTACATCCCATCTAGTGGTGCATTCTTGGCACGCCATATGCTGATATACAAGGACATTGCTTGGAGTGAGGGTAAAAGAAAGAAGCTCACTAAGTTGCACAATGGATGGCTAGTGACAAAGATTCTGAAAGCAAGAGGTTTTGTCTTTGATGATGTTGAGGTCAGGCATGAGTTGATTGATGAAGCTACACTCACCAAGGTTGGGTTCTTGGCAGAAAGCAATGGTGAAAACTTCTTGTACACCTTCAAGCTCTTACAAGATGAGAAAGTTCATGTTCTGTTGCCATACCCAGCCATCACCACTCTCACAGAAAGGCACAATGTCTCCTTTATTGTTCTAAAGGATCAGCTCTACAACCAAGCCATTCACCCTCCAATTCGCAAATGCAAGAGGACTGCAAGTTCTAAGGGTAAAGAGCCAGTTGAAGAGCAGAGCACAACTAGGACAGCCGGTTGTGAGAATGAGGAGCCAAGAGATTTAGAAAGAAGGATGGGAGCAGGCCGGTATCTCCCGAAAATGAGTGGCCTCTCCTTGTCTTTATCCATCTCCAGGACTTGGAAATCTGCTGGAACGATTTTGTCTCCCACTAGAACTTGTAGATCATGAATCGCCCCTTCAGTATCTTTTTGAGATGAATCTCCTGATGTCGTGTCAACTGCGTGAGGGAACAAGTTTTTCCCTTAACAAAACAAATGAAAGCCGCAAGTGCACAGCTAATCAGTTGTAGTATTTAGGGATCGAATCCACAGAGATTTGTGTGCCTGGTATTCTTCTACAGCTTTTAACTTTATGTCTAGACTAAATTGGTTTTAGAAGTTGGTTGTTTTTCACGAATTAAACTAAAACAAAAGAAAGCAAATAAATCTATCCTAAAAAAGCAAGTGAAGAAATCGAATAAAAGGCAAATAGAACAAGTAAAATATCGAATGAAAGACTAATACGGCAAGTAAATATCGAATGAAAGACTAGTAAAGCAAGTAAATATCAAACTAAGGAAATTGAAATGCAGGTCTAAGTAAGGAAATAAAAATCAAATAAAATGTAAACTATGGCTAAAAACGCTGAGCTATTGGAAACTCTAAGGGATCATAATCGGTTTTAACATTAAGGTAGATAGATTGGGATTGACAGATAACGATATATGGGTTCTAGAGCTAGAGTACGGCGGTATGACTACGTCACTGTCGTGATCATAACCAACTGTTTCTCGCAATCCTGACCAGTAGGTTTCCACTCTGGCCCTGGAAGGGAGAGAACGCAAGAGCTGCACAAGACTCGTCAATACTCACGATCTCGCCGCAGGTAGGTTTCCACTCTTACGGAAAAAATTGCCTGTTTCATTCTAGGGCTGATACTTAATGAAAACTTTCGCAACACTAACTATCTAGATCAGATACTAGGTGATCAATCAAGCTTACATGCAATAAGAACAAGAATAAACAGAGAACAGGTCGAAATCCCAGATCTATAAACCTAGATGTCTTAATCGATTATGAGAGCCCCTTTCGGGAACCCTAAGCCCAACTCGGGATCTACTCAGACATGGCTGAGTTCGACATCATCATTGGTTTTAATAAAAGTAATGAAAAACAGTAAAGAAAAGAGATAAAGAAAGCTTCTCTATTGAAGAACTCGGACTTGAACAATCTTCTACAAAAATCTCATAAAAACGGCTAAAGGAAAAGAGTTTCTGTAAAGTCTGAATGGTTCTGTCTAAAAACGACCTAAATGACATGTATTTATAGTCTTCAATACTCCCTGGTCTCTAGGGTTCCGGAATTGAGGCTGAGAATGACTTTGGGCTTCAGATACATGGACTTTAATTCGGAGATTGATTGCCGCGGTCGGAAGTGTTGTGACCGCGGGGATTGGCTGGTTGGTCGCGGTCGGGAAGCTTCTGACCGCGGGAAATAGGTTGATCACCGCGGTCGCGTGACTTGCTGGCCGACTTCGAGTGGCTCCGGGGCTAATGGAATATCTTGAGATCCAACCGTTGGAATGTCTCCAAACCAAGTGCATTTGAAAGCTGGTTGATTTTTTTATACGTTGTCCAATTTTGAGGGTAATCAGACGGTAAGAAGGTCTTCGTCTCTCCATGAGAGTTCTGACGGTCTGTATTTATCCAAAAGAGTCTTTTTGTTCCATTTTGTGCCTCTTTATCTCAAATTACCTGAAAAGTCTTTTAAAATCCAGAAACATAGAAATCCTTTGAAAACCTTTGAAAATGGAGTAAAAACACCTGTAAAAGATATTAAAGTGATCCATAAAAATGGTCAAAATCCGGTGTTATCAACTCCCCCAGACTTAGTCTTTTGTTTGTCCTCAAACAAAACAAAGGCTATATCTCGGCGAGAGGTTTGAAAACGCAGGAACTAAACAAAATCTCAGAGACCAAACTTCTAGACCAATTTCAATCAGTATGCATCAATCGGGAATAGCCTAGAAAATTCTCACTAGCAATACAGGCATAACTAGTCTGTTAATCCGTCATGCGGAAATCTATGCACTAGGATCTAACTTCCAGTCAACTACCTCTTAACATTCATTAAAAATCTCGGTGGTTCTCATCAAAGAAAATCTAGGCAAGGCAATCTAGGCTAGGTGTTAAAAAGGTTATTCTAGGGATAAGGCTTAAAGTGTTTACGGGTTACCTGAAGATCTGGAGGATGCAGGATATTATGCAAAACCGCAAGAGAGAGTGAAGCTGGTTGTATCCACAGTTTTCAGTCACTTTCTTCTTGCCATAAATTCCTGGTCTTCTTCCTCAGGTTCTCTCCTAACTCCCCCAGACTTAGATTTTTGTAAATCTTTCAAAACCATAGCTCCTTAAACGAATAGTGGTTGCTTATTGCTCCACAAATTTCGACAATCTAAGACTCATTAGCCTTTTTTTTTTTTTTTTTTTTTAAAGAAAGGGAACACCTTTAGATATAGAGTCTTAGAGAGCACGAAATTACCAGTTAATTTCTGTCATGTAAAGCTTTATGAGGTTTCTGGTACTCTTCTTTCCCAATTCCATTCAGTCTCTTTGTGAGTGACTGAAAACTGCGTCGTTCCTCTTCTCTCCGACGTTTTTGCACATATCTGCTGATATAAACTAAAGAGAGAATGCATGAGGATTGAAAACAAGTATTTGGGTTTAGGGTATGGTACCAGATAAAGATAAACTGGTCATCTAGGACGACAAAGAGTGGTAAAAGTGAGGGTAAAAGACGTCCTAGATGTGTATGTTGATGCCTGCCTAAAATCAATGATGAGAAAATTAGATGTCAATATTAAGGTCAAATAAAATGAGCTAGTATATCCTCTCAGAAAGAATCTCCATGAATAGAAGTCCTCTGGTGGGAGTTCGTAGTGCAAGTACTCTAGCTACCGCCTAGTCTAGTGCTAACCACAAATGAGCTATCATGCATAGTGTAGAAGTGTGCAAGTCTAAATCATCATAGTTTTGCGTCAAACATTCCTGAAAAATACTTAATGTCGAATCGGTTAAAAATTTAAAAAGTGCTTGAAATTTAAAATCAAAAGTAAAAAAATGATTAGTACGGATAGACATCCTCCCCCAGACTTAAATCACACTGTCCCCAGTGTGATAGAGTTGGTGAGAAAATGGTGAATAAAAGCGAAATAAAATAAGATAAAAGAAAAGAAAATGATGATAGAACCGCGATGGTAGTGAAGTGCTGATCAATCACTCATCCTCCGATGTGTCGTCTGCGAACTGGTGCTGCTCCTGTAGGAAGGTGACAACGCGCTCAAAGCGTCGTCCCTGTCTCTCAACTCTGCGCTCCAGATCGGAATGAGTGTGTGATGATGTGAATGATGAGGTGTGGCCGGTCGAAATAGATGGCTGAAAATGAGCACGGGCCGCAGCTGCATCACGCTTCGCCTTGGCCACTATGTATTGGCCAATGATGAATGGTAGACGAGGTACAGATGGTAGAAAATCATCGGATTACAGAGTCCATCGTGGACATCCTCCGTTGCCCAATCTCGGGATAGATGCTGAAGGCAAGCTGACTCGGTGCTCCTCAGTGCCAGTGCAATACTTGTAACCTAACCTGTCTGGATCGAAAGCGGCACGAGAGATAGTGTGATCGCGAGAGAGATAAAGTAGATCATACCAGACATCGGGAAGTGGCTCATCAGATGAGAAATCGAATCCTACAGCCTGTAGTATCGCTGTAATAGCACTCCCGAAAGCTGGAGTAGCGTCCTCACAACCATGTAAATCATGCTTCACCTTTACCATATTCTGCGCTATGATCCAGGCAAAGCAAGCATGTCTTGGGTCGTCCATAAACGGAATCTGAAGTGTAATGAGCTCAGTCTTCAAAACACCTCCCATGTTGGCTCTAGAGAAGATCGTGTGTGCTAAGAGTCTGTGCACAACTCTCACTGCTGGATGAGTAAGAAGGGCTGACTTCGATCTCCCGCTATCATAGACTCCATGACCCATCTCTCTCTAGAGGTTAAGATCAGGTTCATCTTCAAGGTAAATGCCATCAGTGTATGGAAGCTTTAGAGCTTCAAAAACCTCAGAAATGGTGAGAGAGAAAGGCTGTCCGCGGATAGAGAATGACAAGATGCCATCTGATGCTCTGGAGTTCCTCCTCTTCGTGTGGTGGAGTGTAATAGTCGCTAAGAACTCACGGACTAGCTCAGGGTAAGTAGGAAGGTTCAGCTCCATGTAGGGTCTCAGCTTAAGTGCACCGATGTACCAGATCACATCCTCTCTGATTCCAAGCATCTCGAGTGTATGATAATCAATGCAAGACGTGGGTTTGATGTTCAGCTTCTTGAAACGTCTTGCATAGTCCACTCTCGGGTTTGTCTCCCTCCCAATGTATCGAATCTGTGGTGGCTCAGGAGTTGCTCGTGTTTCTCTTGAGTGCTGGAGCAATCTCATCACATAGTTTCTCCTTCTCGGTCTGGCTTGGTTCAACATGTACTCTCCTAGAGTAGCATTATCGGAAATGTCCTCAGAGCTGTCATCAGTGCGACGGCTTCTTCGGGATCTGTTTTGGTCCATTTTTCTGCAAAACGAAATAGTTCTTGGAAAAAGAGTGAATTTGGATGCTGATTTTAACACATTAAGATCTGTTATACTAATATTAGCATAAATAGATTAATTAAAACCATGAGCAAACAAAATCGATATTAAATCAGAGAAATCAAGTAGTTCATGACCAGATTCGGATTTTTGATGTTCTCAACATAGAATCTTCTAAAAATCGGTTGTTATGAGCAATATCCATGGAAATTCTAAAGATTACCCAATACTAATCACTAATCACACAAGACTTAATCAAACTCAACAATTTCGCTGTTCCACATTCGATTTTTATGAAGCATGTAGAATCCAAATTTCAAAAATCTCAATTCCTCTTAAGCTAGGTGCTAAAATCGATTTTTAGATAACCTAAATGGATAATATATCATTCTTAAGCTATTTCCACCATCAATAGACCAAGATTTGGGTTTTTAAAGAAAACCCTAAGTTCTAAAATCGAGTAAGAATGGCGAGTTTGAGGTCTATACCTTGCTGGAAAGAGAGATTTGATGGCAGAATTGAAATCAGCTTTGAAAAAGAGTGAGGTCTGAGCCAAAAATCTCTTAAAAAGCTTAAGAATTTTAAAATGTGTTTTTTCTCCTAAATCTCCAATTCTTTTTGGAAGAGAAGAGAAGAAAGAGTTTTGATCCAAAAAGTTTGTTTCTTTTCTTTAAAAATTTCTGGAAATTTTTAAGTTTAAGGGAACTTACCTTTCTTGTTTGCACATTAGGAAGGTTTAAAACTTACGGAGGATCTTTTCGGGTTTTACCGGGAACATTTTGGGAAACACCGGGAATCACCGGGAATCACCAGGCAACACCGGGAATCACCAGGTAAACATCAGGCAACACCGGGAAACTGCAGAAATCTGCGGCGTCACCTCAACGACCAACGGCCGAGGTCAGGAGACGCGCAACCGCGGTGATCGAGGGCTCGGCCGCGGTCACATTCACGGTGCCGCGGTCGATGCTTCCTTGGCTGTGGTTCCGTCAGTCGCGACCGCGGCTCTTCCTCATGCGGCCTTTGTCCAATCTTCTCGTCTTTGCCGGGCCGAGCAGCTAAAAACCTACCTTTTTCTTCTTGGTTTTTCTAATTTTCTGATTTTTTTGTGTTTTTGTTTTATAAAATACCTAAAACTTAAAAAGAAAAAGAAAGCATAAATTGTAAAAAGGAAAAGAAAACTAAAAGAAAGAGTACCTAAATGGGTTGCCTCCCATTAAGCGCTTTTGTTTTAAGTCGTTTAGCTCGACGTAAGCATGAGGAATCAGGCTGATTTGAGGGGCACTCCACTTGATGTGCCTTTATCACTTCCGGTCGCTGGAGGTTTTACTTCTTCTCCTTGAGGAGCCATCTTCTTTCCTTTACTCTTCTTTCGGACTTTAATATTGTTTAAAACCCTTTTTGGGTTTTCGATCAGCTCCTGGATTTGGTGTTGCAAAACTTCTTAGGGTTATCTTCAACTCTTCCTGGAAGAACTCCACTTTGCCTCTTCATAGAGACGGCTGTTTGGGCGACTTTCACGTCTAACTTTTTGATGTACGAAGATAAAGATTCAAACTTACCATTCAGATCATTGTACATGCAGTCAACTTTCACGTTCACGTCTTTATATGCTTTTTCGTTCGTCATAACGAGCTGTAGGATGGACTGTTCAAGTCTACCGATTTGTGAAGCTAGCTGGTTCGTTGTGACTCCCTGCTGTTGTACAAATTGATTATTAAAACCCGTATCTTGGTAGTGATATGGCTGTCGCGGTTGATATGGTACTATTCCTCCAACGTTTCCACCTTGGAACTTGTTTTGAAAGGATTTTTGCTGAGGTGGGTAGTACTGGTCTTGAGGATTCTCCACATTTGGATTGCAGTAAGAAAGATTGTTGTAATTTGCATTCCGGAAGTTGTTGAAGTTATTGTTGGAGTGATTTTGGTATGGCACCAGTGCTCCTACGTAGTTCACATCTTCTTCTTGAAAGGCTTGATTAATGAGATCGATATCACTAAGTCCTCCATCTTCTGCGCCATTGTTGGTCTCACAAGCATGGATTGGGCGATTGTTGCTCTTCAGAAGCTGGCTCACCATGTTCTTCAACTCGGTTATCTCCTTGTTGTCTGTTCCGGCTTGCTTCATCGATCGATCGTATTTAGGACAGTCATTGCTATTGGCTTGAGCCAAATTTTCGATGAGAGCTCTTCCTTGGGTTATCGTCTTTTGTCCAAAATCTCCATTGCTAGCTGTATCAAGTGAAATTTTGTATTTTGGTTGCAAACCTCGGTAAAATGTGCACAGCAGGCTTGATCCATGAAATCCATAGTGAGGGCAATCACATTCATACTCCTTAAAATGCTCCCAGGCTTCATAGAAAGATTCAGTTGTCCCTTGTTGAAAGGTTGAGATCTTTGTTCTCAAATTGTTCGACCGTAACTTAGTGTAGAAGTGATTCAGGAAAGCAGTTCTACATTCTTCCCAATTAGTAATCGATCCTGCAGGCAAAGACTTCAACCAACGGTGAGCTTTATCTGCTAATGAAAAAGGGAACAACTTACACTTTAAATAGTCTGGTGGAACTTGGTTTGTTCTCATCATGCTGCAAATTTCTTCAAAAAGCTCGATATGATCCATTGGATGTTCAGAAGGAACTCCATGGAACTGGTTTTGCTTCACAAATGAGATGATTTGAGGCTTGACTTCAAACTCATTCCGGTTCGGAAATGGAACTTGAATTGCAGATCGGTTCTGAAAGTTTTGAGTAGGTGCATCAAAATCAGCTATAAGATGGTTCCTGGCTTGTCTTCGGTGTTGATTTGCTGGCGGAATGGGGCGGTGAATGCGTTCATTCGGCTGCATTGCTGGGTGGTCACCATCGGCTGCATTGATGGGTGGATCAAGGTCTTCACGTCCTTCTCTCTCTCGGTTCTGGTGGTTTCTTGGAGGAGCCTCATCCTCCTCTCCATCTTGTCGAGCATGATCGCCTTCTATGTGATCATTCTCTTCGTTTTCTCCATGTTCGGACCCGTCTTGGTCCATATTTAAATTTCGATTAATAGGATGTCCAGGCTGGTCGTCGTTGTCCATTCCTTGCGTTCGTCTAAGTCTTCGAAGTTCTCTTTCGTGTCTGTCTATCTCGTCTAGAATTGGAATGTTCTCTACAGGTCTGCGATAGTTCAGCAAAACTTTAAGAAAGAACTAGAGATCAGGTGTCTAGAACAGAAGTTAAAACAAGAAAAATAGCAAAAGGTAGTGAAACAAATCCCCGGCAACGGCGCCAAAAACTTGATGTCGTGTCAACTGCGTGAGGGAAAAAGTTTTACCCTTAACAAAAAAAAATGAAAGCTGCAAGTGCACAGCTAATCAGTTGTAGTATTTAGGGATCGAATCCACAGAGATTTGTGTGTCCGGTATTCTTCTACGATCCTTAACTTTATGTCTAGACTAAATTGGTTTTAGAAGTTGGTTGTTTTTCACGAATTAAACTAAAACAAAAGAAAGCAAATAAATCTATCCTAAAAAAGCAAGTAAAGAAATCGAATAAAGGAAAATAGAACAAGTAAAATATCGAATGAAAGACTAATACGGCAAGTAAATATCGAATGAAAGACTAGTAAAACAAGTAAATATCGAACTAAGGAAATTGAAATGCAGGTCTAAGTAAGCAAATAAAAATTGAATGAAATGTAAACTATGGCTAAAAACGCTGGGCTTTTGGGAACTCTAAGGGATCATAATCGGTTTTAACATTAAGGTAGATAGATTGGGATTGACAGATAACGATATATGGGTTCTAGAGCTAGAGTACGGCGGTATGACTACGTCACTGTCGTGATCATAACCAACTGTTTCTCGCAATCCTAACCAGTAGATTTCCACTCTGGCCCTGGAAGGGAGAGAACGCAAGAGCTGCACAAGACTCGTCAATTCTCACGATCTCGCCGCAGGTAGGTTTCCACTCCTACGGAAAAATTGCCTGTTTCATTCTAGGACTGATACTTAATGAAAAATTTCGCAACACTAACTATCTAGATCAGATACTAGGTGATCAATCAAGCATACATGCAATAAGAACAAGAATAAACAGAGAACAGGTTGAAATCCCAGATCTATAAACCTAGATGTCTTAATCGATTATGAGAGCCCCTTTCGGGAACCCTAAGCCCAACTCGGGATCTACTCAGACATGGCTGAGTTCGACATCATCATTGGTTTTAATAAAAGTAATGAAAAACAGTAAAGAAAAGAGATAAAGAAAGCTTCTCTATTGAAGAACTCGGACTTGAACAATCTTCTACAAAAATCTCATAAAAACGGCTAAAGGAAAAGGGTTTCTGTAAAGTATGAATGGTTCTGTCTAAAAATGACCTAAATGACATGTATTTATAGTCTTCAATACTCCCTGGTCTCTAGGGTTCCGGAATTGAGGCTGAGAATGACTTTGGGCTTCAGATACATGGGCTTTAATTCAGAGATTGATTGTCGCGGTCGGAAGTGTTGTGACCGCGGGGATTGGCTGGTTGGCCGCGGTCGGGAAGCTTCTGACCGCAGGAAATAGGTTGATCACCGCGGTCGCGTCACTTGCTGGCCGACTTCGAGTGGCTCCGGGGCTAATGGAATATCTTGAGATCCAACCGTTGGAATGTCTCCAAAACAAGTGCATTTGAAAGCTGGTTGATTCTTCTATAAGTTGTCCAATTTGGAGGGTGATCAAACGGTGAGAAGGCCTTCGTCTCTCTATGAGAGTTCTAACGGTCTGCATTTATCCAAAAGAGTCTTTTTGTTCCATTTTGCGCCTCTTTATCCCAAATTACCTGAAAAGTCTTTTAAAATCTGAAAACATAGAAATCTTTTGAAAACTTTGAAAATGGAGTAAAAACACCTGTAAAAGATATTAAAGTGATCCATAAAAATAGTCAAAATCCGGTGTTATCATCTCCAAAAATAACCTTAACCGTTGATGTCCTTAAGGTTTTTATGCCCAATTTTTCGGCAAATGTCTTAGACATGATGTTGACATTGGCTCCGGAATCACACAGGCAGTCTGTAAACTTGATTCCTGAAATGAAACATTGGAAAACAAAACGTCCCGGATCATCGGTTTTTGTAAGCCTTTGAAACGGTGATCATTCAGGTACCTTAAACGTTGGCTGCTTGGGATCGATATCCTTGTACAGTGGTACAAAGATTGGGGTTTCTTCTTTCTTTCCATCGGTTCCGGCCTCTTCTTCGGGCAATGTGGTTATGGCGTTGCAAAACTTCTTAGGGTTATCTTCAACTCTTCCTGGAAGAACTCCACTTTGCCTCTTGATAGAGTCGGCTGTTTGGGCGACTTGCACGTCTAGCTTTTTGACGTGCGAAGATAAAGATTCGAACTTACCGTTCAGATCATTGTACATGCAGTCAACTTTCACGTTCACGTCTTTAGATGCTTTTTCGTTCGTCATAACGAGCTGTTGGATAGACTGTTCAAGTCTACCGATTTGTGAAGCTAGCTGGTTCGTCGTGACTCCCTGCTGTTGTACAAATTGATTGTTAAAACCCGTACCTTGGTAGTTATATGGCTGTCGCGGTTGATATGGTAATATTCCTCCAACGTTTCACCTTGAAACTTGTTTTGGAAGGATTTTTGCTGAGGTGGGTAGTACTGGTCTTGAGGATTCTCCACATTTGGATTGCGGTAAGAGAGATTGTTGTAATTTGCATTCCGGAAGTTGTTGTTGAAGCTATTGTTGGAGCGATTTTGATATGGCACCAGTGCTCCTACGTAGTTCACATCTTCTTCTTGAAAGGCTTGATTAATGTGATCGATATCACTAGGTCCTTCATCTTCTGGGCCATTGTTGGTCTCACAAGCATGGATTGGGCGATTGTTGCTCTTCAGAAGCTGGCTCACCATGTTCTTCAACTCGGTTATCTCCTTGTTGTCTGTTCTGGCTTGCTTCATTGATCGATCGTATTCAGGACAATCATTGCTATTGGCTTGAGCCAAATTTTCGATGAGAGCTCTTCCTTGGGCTATCGTCTTTTGTCCAAAATCTCCATTGCTAGCTGTATAAAGTGAAAGTTTGTATTTTGGTTGCAAACCTCGGTAAAATGTGCTCAGCAGGCTTGATCCATGAAATCCATGGTGAGGACAATCACGTTCATACTCCTTAAAACGCTCCCAGGCTTCATAGAAAGATTCAGTTGGCCCTTGTTGAAAGTTTGAGATCTTTGTTCTCAACTGATTCGATCTTGACTTAGGGTAGAAGTGGTTCAGGAAAGCAGTTCTACATTCTTCCCAATTAGTAATCGATCCTGCAGGCAAAGATTTCAACCAACGGTGAGCTTTATCTGCTAATGAAAAAGGGAGCAACTTACACTTTAAATAGTCCGGTGGAACTTGATTTGTTCTCATCATGCTGCAAATTTATTCAAAGAGCTCAATATGGTCCATTGGATGCTCAGAAGGAACTCCATGGAACTGATTTTGCTTCACCAATGAGATGATTTGTGGCTTGACTTCAAACTCATTCCGGTTCGGAAATGGTACTTGAATCGCAGATCGATTCTGAAAATTTTGAGTAGGTGCATCAAAATCAGCTATTCTATGGTTTCTGGCTTGTCTTCGGTGTTGATTTGCTTGCTGAACAGGGTGGTTAATGCGTCCATTCGGCTGCATTCCTTGGTTGTCACCATCGGCTGCATTGATATGTGCATCAGGGTCTTCACGCTCTTCTCTATCGCGATTCTGGTGGTTTCTTGGAAGAACCTCATCCTCCTCTTCATTCTGTCGAGCATGATCACCTCCTCTGTGATCACTCTCTTCATTTTCTCCATGTTCAGACCCGTCTTGGTCCATATTTAAATTTCGATTAATAGGATCTCCAGGCTGGTCGTTGTTGGCCATTCCTTGCGTTCGTCTAAGTCTTCGAAGTTCTCTTTCGTGTCTGTCTATCTCGTCTAGAATTGGAATGTTTTCTACAGGTCTGCGCCTGGTATTCATGCAATTCAGAGAAAAACAAAAGAAGGGAAAGATAATTCAGCAAAACTTTTAAGAAAGAACTAGAGATTAGGTGTCTAGAACAGAAGTTAAAACAAGAAAAATAACAAAAGGCAGCGAAACAAATCCCCGGCAACGGCGCCAAAAACTTGATGTCGTGTCAACTGCGTGAGAGAACAAGTTTTACCCTTAACAAAACAAATGAAAGCCGCAAGTGCACAGCTAATCAGTTGTAGTATTTAGGGATCGAATCCACAGAGATTTGTGTGCCTGGTATTCTTCTACGGCTTTTAACTTTATGTCTAGACTATATTGGTTTTTAAATGTTGGTTGTTTGTCACGAATTAAACTAAAACAAGAGAAAGCAAATAAATCTATCCTAGAAAGCAAGTAAAGAAATCGAATGGAAGGCAAGGAAAGCAAGTAAAATATCGAATGAAAGGCAATAAAAGCAAGTAAAATATCGAACTAAGGAAATTGAAATGCAGGTCTAAGTAAGCAAATAAAAAATCGAATGAATTGTAAACTATGGCTAAAAACACTGAGATTTTGGGAACTCTAAGGGATCATAATCGGTTTCAACACTAAGGTAGATAGATTGGGATTGACGGATAACGATATATGGGTTCTAGAGCTAGAGTACGGCGGTATGACAACGTCACTGTCGTGATCATAACCAACTGTTTCTCGCAACCCTGACCAGTAGGTTTCCACTCTGGCCCTGGAAGGGAGAGAACGCAAGAGCTGCACAAGACTCGTCAATACTCACGATCTCGCCGCAGGTAGGTTTCCACTCCTACGGAAAAATCGCCTGTTTGATTCTAGGGCTGATACTTAATGAAAACTTTCGCAACACTAACTATCTAGATCATATACTAGGTGATCAATCAAGCATACATGCAATAAGAACAAGAATAAACAGAGAACAGGTCGAAATCCCAGATCTATAAACCTAGATGTCTTAATCGATTATGAGAGCCCCTTTCGGGAACCCTAAGCCCAACTCGGGATCTACTCAGACATGGCTGAGTTCGACATCATCATTGGTTTTAATAAAAGTAATGAAAAAAGTAAAGAAAAGAGATAAAGAAAGCTTCTCTATTGAAAAACTCGGACTTGAACAATCTTCTACAAAAATCTCATAAAAACGGCTAAAGGAAAGGGTTTCTGTAAAGTATGAATGGTTCTGTCTAAAAACGACCTAAATGACATGTATTTATAGTCTTCAATACTCCATGGTCTCTAGGGTTCCGGAATTGAGGCTGAGAATGACTTTGGGCTTCAGATACATGGGCTTTAATTCGGAGATTGATTGCCGCGGTTGGAAGTGTTGTGACCGCGGGGATTGGCTGGTTGGCCGCGGTCGGGAAGCTTCTGACCGCGGGAAATAGGTTGATCACCGCGGTCGCGTCACTTGCTGGCCGACTTCGAGTGGCTCCGGGGCTAATGGAATATCTTGAGATCCAACCGTTGGAATGTCTCCAAACCAAGTGCATTTGAAAGCTGGTTGATTCTTCTATAAGTTGTCCAATTTTGAGGGTGATCAGATGGTGAGAAGGTTTTCGTCTCTCCATGAGAGTTCTGACGGTCTGCATTTATCCAAAAGAGTTTTTTTGTTCCATTTTGTGCCTCTTTATCCCAAATTACCTGAAAAGTCTTTTAAAATCCGGAAACATAGAAATCCTTTGAAAACCTTTGAAAATGGAGTAAAAACACCTGTAAAAGATATTAAAGTGATCCATAAAAATGATCAAAATCCGGTGTTATCACTTTTGAGTTTGATATCGATTTGAAGATTGTTTACTATCTTGTTCTATCATTTCTTATCATCAAATCACACTTCTAATCATGATTAACAACACATCTTGCAATGGATCTAGGGTGTTGATCATGATTAGTGAGTAATCTCCATATTAAGGTCTTAGATATGTAGATTAGGGTGCTTAAGTGGTAGATTAGTGAGCTTAGGGGTTAGATCTTGCATATTCCATTCTCTACAACCTGTTCTTAATGCTAGATCCATACAAATCATATGTGGTCTAGATTCTAGGCATTTCATGCACCAAAAGTGTTTGATGAAATGCCTGAACCAAGGTTGTTAGAGGTTTAAGTGTTATTCATCATGGGAATGATTGTTTATATGCTTAAATGATAGATTAAACTGATTCTTAATGCTTGTTAATTCATGTTTCACTAATGATGATTAGGTTAGAAACTGTTTTGGCATAGAAGTTGATACCTTCATGAGAGGATTAACTTAATCAATGATGTTTAAGTTGAATGGTTTGCTTGATCATATGGTTCATTAGCTCATTAGTTTATCACTGAAGGTACCCTAATCCACTATCATGTCTAAGACCTTTCTCATCATCATACATACATTCTCATCACTTGTCAATTGCTTAGTTCTTCTTTAATCATTAATCCTGTTTTAAGTTTGTAGCTATCACTAGATAATCAAAACCACTCTTGTTTGCTTGAATTAAGAATCTGATCACATAGCTTAGTGTCTAACACCACATATGGATTGATAAACCCCTTGTACTACAAGACAGGGGATTGATAACCTCTATAAAGAGCCTTGAAAACTCTAAGTTATCAGTGCCTCGAAGTAAATGAAAAGGATCACAATCCTCCTTTTTTTGACGAGCCAAAGCCTTCCTCTGTCTCAACTCCTCAAAACTTTGAGGGTGAGAAAAATGTTATGAAGGATGATACACGAATGGTGAAGTTGCTGATTGAAGCTCCTGAAGAA
The DNA here is from genome assembly GCF_000478725.1 of Eutrema salsugineum. Classification (NCBI taxonomy): domain Eukaryota; kingdom Viridiplantae; phylum Streptophyta; class Magnoliopsida; order Brassicales; family Brassicaceae; genus Eutrema; species Eutrema salsugineum. The sequence goes on along the minus strand of NW_006256829.1, from coordinate 19,230,630 downwards.
GAGAAAGGAATAGAAGTTCATGATTCTCTTTGTGATATCAAATCTGATGTGATTCAAATACCAAAGCTCACTGCAGGGGGAAAAGGTATTTCGAAAACTGATTCATCTATGATTTATATTCACATTGGATATCTTTCTTCTGCAACTCTATTAGGTTTCACACCAAATTTACCTCTTCAAGTGGAAGATTGTCTTTTTCCTAATGATTTCCATGCAATGAAGATGAAAAAGGATGCAAAGAACTCTCACTGTCTGACCATAAGCAGTGGAGAAAACCCAATTTTTGATCCTGGAGGAGCTACAAAGGATGTTCAAAACGTCCTAGAAGAAGGTTTTCCCTTCAAACTTCATCAAAGCATCAACCAGAGAAGCTCAATGTGCAACAAGATCTCTTTTGATGCACACTTGATCTTTGCTTCCATTGTACATGATCAAGACTCAAATGGAGACAAAGTGAAGCATAGATGGCCCTCAAGACTCTTCCCTCAAGAATTCTCACAAGGAGAAAGCATTGAAGATTCATATCCCAGAGAAGTTCCAAGATTAGTCTTTGATCCTGCAGGAGACAATTCCTTTGGAGGTATGTTTTCTTTTAGTTTTTTTTTCTTTTTCTAATAATGTTTTCCTTTTCTTAGTTTCAGGTTTTCAAAAAAACAAAAATGTGTTTACCAAGGCCCGGAATCCCTGACCCGCGGCCACAACCCCATGACCCGCGGCCGACCCATCTTCCTACCCGCGGCCAGCTTCATCATCACCTGGTGACGCATTTGAAAGATTGCCTGAGACGGAAGCTTTACACTTCGATTCAGACTTTGGGGTCTCCATCAAGTTGTTACAGGAGAAAGTAAGAACACTTGAAATCAAGAGATTGGGAGCAGTAATCTGAAAGTTATGACTGTTTGAAGATGGGGTTTTGTCTTGCAGCTAAACCAATCAGAAGCCTTGCTCTTCCCGGATGCAGTCGGACCCTTCATCAAAGTTGAAACTGATTGAGTCACCAACCTCATGGAGTTGGAAAATCAGGTATTGGACCACTGAGCAAGAAGTTATGCAAGTTTTGGTGAAAGTGGTCTATATTGGTATCTCTTCAAAGAGATTCACAAAGACCAATGGCATCTCTTCTTGTCAACATCCAAGTAAGCCCTTAAAAACTTTTAAAATTATTTTTTCTTAAGAAAAGTCATCTTTTTAAAAGAAAAAGAGGATTTCAAAGATCAAAATATTTTTTTCATCATCTTCTCCAACAAGCTTAGAGATTTTTTTTTTTTTAAAAAAAAAGAGATTTCAAACTTGAGAAATCCCTTTCAAATTTTCGATCTGTTTCACTCTTTTTCAAAGGAAATTCCAAATCTATCATCACATTACACTTTCATCAAGGTATGGATCCAAATTTCTCACTTTTTCTTAAGAACTCAAATTTAGGGTTTTCTTAGAATGAGTAGAAATTCACCTTAGGATGATTGGAGATTGTCTTTGAACTTAAGACTAAATTGCATGATTAAACACTTAGACCATAGAGATTTAAAATTTTCGAAAATCTGAGATTTGAGAACTTGAGAAAATTGAAATTTGAAGATCTGTTTGATTCAGCTTAGCAAATATGGATCGTTTGGTCCTTGTTGATAGATAACCAGATTAGATTACATATGAGTGAGCATTAACATCATCATGATTTAGAAATCTCATGTGTTGGACATCGATATATTGAACTTGACCAGGAACTCTCAGATTTTGCAATGTTTCATGCAATAACAGTTTGTTTGTCATTTGAATGTGTTTGAGATAGCTGTATGAACATCTTTGCTCATAAAATTGATTCAAAATGCAGCTTCATTCATTTTTTTTGTCTCGAGAATTCTGTTTTGCAGGTCATGGAAATTTCCCGAGCACTTCGCATGAGCACTATGCTGAAGAAACTCATGCGAAGAACCACAGGTATGATGATGATTCCTCTGTCACAGAGATAGACAGCAGCCATAAGACATAGGCTCTTATCCATCACCTCGCCATACCCATGGTTCTACATCATTTTCTTTTATTTTCTTTAGACTCTTTTGTTTTTTATTTACCATCTTCTCAACAACTAATTCACACTGGGGACAGTGTGATTTAAGTCTGGGGGAGGATGTTCATCCTTTACTAACAAAATTTGGTTTGTTTTGAGTTTGTGTTTAATAAAAGGTCTTTCATAAAAGGTTTGCAAAAACAGGAACACTGATTTCTAAAACAGGAACACCAAAAACAAAACTATGATGAATAAGACTCATGTGCTTCTAGACTTTACATGATGGTTTCTTTTTGTGGTTAGTACTAGACTAGAGGGTCGTTAGAGTACTTGCACTACGAACTCCCACCAGAGGATTTATATTCATGAAGATCTTTCCTACCAGGATATACTAGCTCATTCTACTTGAAGATAATCTTGACATCTAATTTTCTCATCATTGGTTTTAGCAGGCATCATGAGATACATCTAGGACATCTTCACCTTATTGTTATCACTCTTTGTTGTCCTAGATGGCCAGTTCATCTTTAACTGGTATCACACCCATTACCCAAACCCTTTATGTTCAAACCTAATGCACTCTCTCTTTTATTTGTATCGACAGATATGTGCAAAAACGGCGGAGAGGGAGGAACAACATATTTTTCAGTCACTAAAGAAAAATACTGAAGGAATTTGGGAAAGTGAAGCATCAAGAATCTACCAAAGCTTAATGGTGCCTCAAACAGTTTGAACTCAAAGGCAAATTCCGTGCCTCATAAGACCCTACATCGAAAGGCGATTTCCCCTTTCAAAAAAAAAATCGAAAAAATTGAAAGAGTGAAAAGAAAGGAAATGAAAACAAAAAGCCTAAAAGATTCTAGGATGGCCGAAATAATTTGAAGCAAATGCTACATGTATTCATCTATGAGTATTGGTTTTAAAACCTGTACAAAAATCTTAAGTCTGGGGGGAGTTAGAGAGAGACCTTAAAGGAAGGAGATCAGAAATCTTAAGGCAAGAGGAATGTGACTGGAAACTATGGATATCAACAGCTCCATCCTCCCTTGCTGTTTTGTATAATGTCTTGTCTCTCGAGGAAAAGGTAAACCTAAACACTAAGAACCTCATCCCTAAAAGAGCCATTTTGGATACCTAGCCTTGATTGCCTTACTAAAGTCCTTTTGATGAGAACCACTTTAACTTTTGAATGAATGTTAAGAGCTAGTTGACTGGAAGATAGGTTTAAGTGTCTAGACTTTCGCATGACGGATCAACGGACTAGTTATGCCTGTATTCAGGTGAGAATTTTCTAGACTATACCTGACTTGAGCATAATGATTAATTTTAGTGTAGAAACATGGTCACTGAGATACTGTTTAGTTCCTGCGCTTTTCAAACCTCTTTCCTAATTAACTTTGATTTTTTTTTTGGGCCAACAAAGGTCTAAGTCTGGGGGAGTTGATAATATCTGATTTTGACTATTTTTGTGGATCACTTTTAATATCTTATGCAGGTGTTTTCACTCAGTTTTAAAGGTTTTTAAGTGATTTCCATGTTTTAAAAACTCAAAAGACTTTTCAGAATATTTTGACAAAAAGAATGTACTTGGAAGCAAAAAGCACAACTTTGGAAATATTTGGATCGTCGGAAGTTTAGAAACAAAGGGAGGCCTTCCCACCGTCTGATCATCCTCAAACTTTGAAAAAAGATAGAGGAGACAACCAGCTTACTAATACAAGTGGAATCAAAGCAATCCAACGGTTAGATCTTCCGGTATTGTCGATGCAACAAAGGCAAATTAACACATTCGGAAGCTCACCCGCGGCCAAAACTTCATCCACCGGTGGTGCGAAATTTTAGACCGCGGGCAGATTATTTCTGAGCCTCAGAAGCCCATTTTAAAGCCCAAATTATTCCTGTCATTATTCCTGCAAGCCCTAGGCGTTCCCTAGGACTCAAGACACTACATAAACCTCTTTTAAGTCATTTAGAAGGGTGTGCCACATTTTGCCAAGGAACCCTAGAGAGAGACTCGCCGTGCAGAGGAGCCACCGACAGGGGCACCATCGGCCGTCCTGCTTCATTCTGTTCTTCGTTTCTAACCTTTGTCTATTTTAATTCTCTGCAATTCTTAATACTTTTGTGATGTTGAACTCAATTATGTCTGAGTAATTTTCGAGATGGGTTTTTAAGGGATTTTTGAAAGGGAATTTCATGTCTTGATCATATGCTTTGTTCGATTTAGGTTTCATAATCTTCTAGGAGTCCTTTGTTCATTCTTGTTCCCTATGCTGTTTCTGTTGCTAACCGCTTAGAAATTGATCTCAGTAATTGGAGCCACGAGAGTGTTGTATCCAATTACCAGACCTAGAAGTGATCGAGCAAAGTCGCTATAAGAGACGAAAGCTACCTATATAGAATCGCGAGCATGAACGATTCTGTTTTTAATGCATGATCTTATTCGCGGCATGAGAGCGAGAGTTAATTGCTGTGTTAAGTGATTTGTTGATTAGGGTGGCGAGAGTTGGCTAATCATGCATGCACCTATTCGAGTTCGGGATCCTCACTAGTTGATTACCTTCATCGATTTGTTTGTCTTTTATCAGTTCATAAACCCCTATTCTTACCACTCTTTGTTATCCTAGATGGTCAGTTCATCTTTAACTGTTACCACACCCTTTACCCAAACCTCTATGTTTAAACCTCATGCATTTTCTCTTTAGTTTATATCAACATATATGTGCAAAAAAGCCGGAGAGGGAGGAACAACATAGTTTTCAGTCACTCAAGAGAAAGTGATGTAGGAACAAGCGTGAGCTGTTCTTACAAGGGTGGAGAAATGGTGAATCTCTAGCTGGCCGTACGGCTCTCTCTAGAAGACTCGGTAGAGATGGTTGATGGAACGATGAGATCGGATAACAATAGATCGAGAGACGCCACACAGATGATGGAAGAGTCTGTGATAAGTCTTGTTCTTCAGCTTCAAAGGAATCGCACCAAAGAAGAGGAAGAGAACTAGTTGCGGCTAGGGTTTTGCTTTCAAAGAAAAATTGGGTTATTTTATTGATAGGTTAAAAGTTTACATGCTGAGAAGGAACCTTACATAATGGTTCGACAGCGGGGTGGCTTCTCTTGGCCGAAAAAAATACAGAAAAGGAAACTACAAAGCTCATCGTTTAACTAAAGCAACAAAATGGAAAAGTTCTAAAAACTAAGAAAACTACTAAGGCAAAGAAAAGCTCCTGCAAAACAAAAAATAAGCTCGTGAAATATAATCCAATTGTAAACACTTACATTGGTTTGATGAGTGGTATTTCCACTTGCTTGGAGATGACAAACGTAGTAGCGTCCTTGATGCCTTTTAAAACAGGTAAGAATGATATGGCTTGAAGCTTGAGTTGAGAGTAGTCATTGCTCGGTGTTTCATTGACTTTCTTGGCTTCTTGAAGGTCTTGACTCGAACCGGCCGTGCCTCTCACATCTTGTTGTGTCTCAAGTGTGCCGAGCTCGGTTAGAGGCTCCATTGGTGTTTCTCGGGTGGTCTCCCCTTTGAGTAGCTCCTCCTTGAGTTCCTCGTGCTCTATAAGTGTGATCAGCCCTTCTATTGACTTGTTGAACTCCTCTCTTAGACTCTTAGTACCTGACCTTGTCCTTGGTGCATGTCTCATGGTGGGTATGTTGATCAGCTCTTCATCGGCTGTGTTAGGCCTGGCTCGATGACCTCATCATTCCCTCCCTCTAGAAAAGGTTCTGACCGCAGAACAGGATCTCCTGGATGGAAAGGAATCAGTAACATTAAAGGTTGGAGAAATGTTCATCTCACCTGGCAGTTCAAGCTTGTATGCGTTGTCATTGACTTTCTCTAGGACTCGGAAAGATCCATCTCCCCTTGGTAAGAGCTTTGATCTCCTTTGGTGTGGAAATCTCTCGGTTCTCATGTGGAGCCAGACCCAATCCCTCGGCTCAAATGTGACCTCCTTCCGGTGCTTATCAACTTGTTGCTTGTATTTCTCAGTCTTCTTCTCCAGGTTTTCCTTAACTCGTTGATGTAGCTTCTTCACAAAATCAGCCTTGGTGATCCCTTCTGAGCTAGAATAGACAGCTTGGGGAAGCGGTGAAAGATCTAATGGGGTCAAAGGGTTAAACCCGTATACAACTTCAAAAGGAGATTGTTTAGTAGCTGAGTGTTTAGCATGGTTATAGGCGAATTCAATATAAGGTAAGCATGATAACCAATTCCTTAGGTTCTTACCCACCGTAGCTCTCAACAAGGTGGAGAGTGTACGGTTTACTACCTCAGTCTGGTCGTCGGTTTGTGGGTGACAGGTGGTGGAAAAGAGCAGCTTGGTCCCTAGTTTCTTCAACAACGTCTTCCAGAAATGACTGAGAAACTTGGTGTCACGGTCAGAGACTATGGTCCTTGGAACTCCATGTAAATGCACCACTTCCTTGAAGAAGAGATCAGCGGTTTGCGTAGCATCGTTGGTCTTGTTACATGGGATGAAATGGGCCATTTTGGAGAATCGGTCCACCACTACAAATATAGAGTCCTTGTTGTTGATCTTTGGCAGCCTTAGAACAAAATCCATGGAGGTATCTACCCATGATAGGTTAGGGATAGGCAAAGGTAAATAAAGACCATATGGGTGTGACCTGGACTTTGCCTTAAGGCAAGTGATGCACTTTGCACAAAACCTCTCCACATCTCGCTTCATATGTGGCCAATGGAAGTGTTCCATCAGCACACTTAGAGTTTTGTCTCTCCCAAAGTGCCCCATGAGCCCTCCTCCGTGAGCTTCTGTGATTAGTAGTTCCCTCATAGAACCTAGCGGCACACACAACCTCTTGTCTTTGAATAAAAATCCATCGTGTTGATAAAATGAGCCATAAGCCGCCTTGTTGGTCTCTTGGAAAGCTTCCTGAAAGTCTGGGTCATTCTCATAAATTGATTTTATATGTTTAAAACCCAATACCTTGGCCTCCATCGTAGATATGTGAGCATGCCTTCTTAACAAAGCATCGGCTACTATGTTCTCTTGGCCCTTCTTGTACTTGATAATGTAGGGGAAGGTCTCGATGAACTCTAGCCATCTTTCATGTATTTTCTTAAGTGTAATTTGTCCTCTCAAATGCTTGAGAGTCTCATGATCTGTATGAATAACAAACTCTTTGGATAACAAATAATGTTGCCAAGTTTCAAGGGACCGTACTAGTGCATACAACTCTTTGTCGTAGGTGGGGGAATTGAGTGATGCTCCACTTATTTTCTCACTAAAGTAAGCCACAGGCCTGCCTCCTTGGGTTAACACAGCCCCTATACCTGTACCAGACACGTCACACTCAATTTCAAAGGTTAGCTCAAAGTTTGGGAGTACCAAAACAGGCGCATGTGTCAAGCTAAAGGTTAAATGCTTCTTCCTGTGCCTGCCCCCACTTAAACTCCACGTTTTTCTTGATCACCAACGTTAGTGGTGCTGCCAAGGTGCTGAAATCCTTGACTAATCGGCGGTAAAAGCTTGCGAGACCATGAAAACTCCTCACATGGCCGATGGTGGTTGGTGTGGGCCAATCTTGAATAGCTTTGATTTTCTCTTCGTCAACTTTAAGACCCTGTGAGCTTACAAATACTACTTAATCAGTGCAAAAGATGCATTTCTTAATGTTGGCATATAAGTTCTCTGACCGAAGTGTCTCTAGAACTTGTGAAAGGTGCTCCAGGTGATCTGCAAGACAAGTGCTGTAAATTAGTATATCGTCAAAATACACTACTACGAACTTACAGATGTAGGCTCTTAGAACGTGATTCATGAGCCTCATGAAGGTGCTTTGTGCGTTGGTGAGTCCAAATGGCATCACCAGCCATTCGTATAAGCCCCTTTTTGTCTTGAACGCCGTCTTCCATTCATCTCCTTCCTTCATTCGCACTTGATGATATCCACTCCTCAAATCAATCTTAGAGAAGATGGTGGCACCGTTAAGCTCGTCTAGCATGTCATCAAGTCGAGGTATGGGATGCCAGTATTTGATGGTGATGTTGTTGATGGCTCTACAATCAACACACATCCTCCATGAGCCATCTTTCTTGGGCACCAGTAAGTCAGGGACAGCACACGGGCTTAGGCTCTCGCGTATATAGCTTTTTGACATTAGGTCTTGTACTTGCTTCTCTAATTCTTTGGCCTCCTCGGGATTAACTCGGTAAGCGGCTCGGTTTGGCAATGGTGCTCCAGGGATCAGGTCAATCTGATGCTCTATTCCTCTAATGGGAGGTAAGCCTGGTTGAATCTCCTCCGGAAACACATCAGAATAGCAGTCCAACAGCTCCTTAACAGTTGGAGGGATCTCTTGTTGCTCCTGACCTGAAAACAAACCTTCCTTGAAGATCATTAGTAGCACCTGTTCTCGTGATTCAAGAGACTTAAGCACAACCGTAGGGGTAACATAAAGGTTGGTCTTACCTCTGAGCCTTGAGACATGGCCTTGTGCATGTCATGCACTTCTTGCAGAGTGAGTGGTGCTAGGTTATGCTTCTTGTTGTTATGAGTAAAGGTATAGTAATTTGTGTGCCCATTGTGTAGAGTTTCCTTGTCAAATTGCCACGGCCTCCCTAGGAGCAAGTGCCCGGCTTGCATGGGGACCACATCACACACCACTTGATCCGTATACTTTCCAATGCTAAAGGGTACAGTTACTTGCTCAGCAATCTTGAGCTCAGTTTCATCATTCAACCACTTGAGATTGTAGGGTCGAGGATGCTTAGTCTTGGTGAGCCATAGCTTATCTACAAGATACTTGCTAGCCACGTTAGTGCAAGAACCCCCGTCAATGATCAAGCTACATACCTTGGCATTTATAGTGCACCGAGAGTGGAATATGTTCTCTCTCTGAATGGTTTCTGGCTCAAAGAGTGCACTAAGTGCTCGCCTCACTACTAAGAGCTCTCCTTGGTCAGGATAATCGACTATGTCCTCATCAGTGTCCTCAGCTTCCTCTCCTTCGTCTTGTGATTCATACTCGCCATTAGACTTGAGGATCATTACTCTTTGGTTTGGGCACTCCCTCGCATAGTGTCCTTTGCCCTGGCATTTGAAACAAGTTATATCTCTAGCTCGTTGTGTGGGAGCTTTACGTACCTCGGGTCTATTGGCTTTGGAAGTTTCAGGAGTGGACTTTATGATCCGGTTATCCACTTCGACTGCTTTGCCCTTCTCAAGAGCTCGTTGAGGTTGTGGCATCCAGGTGGTTTTGCTCCGGTTTGTGGAAGTGTTCTTCCTCTTAATGTGTTGCTCAGATTATACGGCATGATGTAACACATCCTCCAAGTCATGGTAAGTCTGCCTCTCGACCTTTCTAGCAATTCGATCATTAAGACCATCAATGAATTGGGCCATCAGGGTCTCAGCTGAGTCCTCTACTTCAAGTCGGTTCTTAAGAGTCTCAAACTCTTCGAAATACTCCTCCACGGTCTTGCTTCCTTGAGTGAGCTTGCAAAATTTCTTCTGCAAGTCTCGGTGGTAGTAGGCTGGGACATATCTCTTTCTGAGGCTGAATCTCATGTCCTCCCAATTATTGACCTGTCCATGCCTATGCCTTCTTCTTTCGGAAACATCTCGATCCCACCACGCCAAGGCATTGTCAGTTAGCTGTGCAGCCGCTAAGGACACCTTTCTAGCCTCCGAGTATTGGTAATAATTGAAGATGTATTCCATCCTTCTTTTCCAATCAAGATACGCATCAGGATTCACCTTGCCGACAAATGTTGGTGCGGTGAGCTTGTGGTCTTTGCCATCTTCTTGGCCTCGACCTCATTGGTGTTGTCCTCGGGGTTGGTTTTGGTTTGGTGGATCACCATCGTCAGGATCCGCCATGACCTCATATTCGTCCTGGTTGCCCCTCCGCGCGTTTACACCTCTGATAGGTCCTCTTGGGGCCGGTGGTGGTTGCTCAATCCGTGTCATTCGCTCCCCTAAGGTTGCGAGTTGAGCTTGGATATTAGCAAGCATCTGAGCCATGTTAACCTCTCCTTGTTCTCCCATATCGTTCCTGCGTGCAACAAAAACAACAAAAGATCAAGTGCAATTGGTGCGGTCTGAAATTTTTGGCTACTAAAACGCGAATAACAAATCTTATAAGTATGATGATTCTCTCTCTTTTTTTTTGATGCAATGATAATACTATAGGATATGAGGTAACCGATGTATTAAAACAATGTATCTTGGCAATAAAACGGATTCAAGACTACTAATGCGATGCAACAAGATTTTTTTTTTTGACCTTTCTTAAGGGACCTAGTGATATGAGGATAAAGAATATAAACTTGAAACAAACGGTACTTTTTTTTTTTGATTTTCTAGAGAACCCTAACAAGATGCAATGACTTAAACAAACAGATCTAATTTTTTTTTTTTTTTTCTTCAAGAATGAAATGAAACTAGAAGGTAACAAGGGGATAGATTCACCTGACACGAGCCTAAGCTCTGATACCAGATGATGTAGGAACAAGCGTGAGCTGTTCTTACAAGGGTGGAGAAATGGTGAATCTTTAGCTGGTCGTACGGCTCTCCTAGAAGACTCGGTAGATATGGTTGATGGAACGATGAGATCGGATAACAATGGATCAAGATACGCCACACAGATGATGGAAGAGTCTGTGATAAGTCTTGTTCTTCAGCTTCAAAGGAATCGCACCAAAGAAGAGTAAGAGAACTAGCTGCGGCTAGAATTTTACTTTCAAAGAAAAATCGGGTTATTTTATTGATAGGTTAAAAGTTTACATGCTGAGAAGGAACCTTACATAATGGTTCGACAGCGGGGTGGCTTCTCTTGGCCGAAAAAAATACAGAAAAGGAAACTACAAAGCTCATCGTTTAACTAAAGCAACAAAATGGAAAAGTTCTAAAAACTAAGAAAAACGACTAAGGCAAAGAAAAGCTCCTGCAAAACAAACAATAAGCTCGTGAAATATAATCCAATTGTAAACACTTACATTGGTTCGATGAGTGGTATTTCCACTTGCTTGGAGATGACAAACGTAGTAGCGTCCTTGATGCCTTGTAAAACAAGTAAGAATGATATGGCTTGAAGCTTGAGTTGAGAGTAGTCATTGCTCGGTGTTTCCTTAACTTTCTTGGCTTCTTGAAGGTCTTGACTCGAACCGGCTGTGCCTCTCACATATTGTTGTGTCTCGAGTGTGCTGAGCTCGGTTAGAGGCTCCATTGGTGTTTCTCGGGTGATCTCCCCTTTGAGTAGCTCCTCCTTGAGTTCCTCGTGCTCTATAAGTGTGATCAACCCTTCTATTGACTTGTTGAACTCCTCTCTTAGACTCTTAGTACCTGACCTTGTCCTTGGTGCATGTCTCATGGTGGGTATGTTGATCGGCTCTTCATCAGCTAGTGTTAGGCCTGTCTCGGTGTCCTCATCAGAAAGACTGAAGTAAATTGGGAAAAGGAGTATCCGAAACCCGAGCAAGCTTAATGGTGCCTCAAAAAGCTTAATCATAAAGATAAATTCCGTGCTCCCTAAGACTCAATGTCAAAAGGCGGTTTCCCCTTTCATAAAAAAAAATGAAAGGAAAGGAAACCAAAAGCCTAAAGAGTCTAGGATAGCCGAAATTATTTGGATAAGGCTACAAGTATTCATTGGTGGATCATTGGTTTTAAAACCTGGACAAAAATCTAAGTCGGGGGGAGTCATGAGAAGAGACCTTAAAAAAAGGATATTAGAAATCTTAAGGCAAGAGAAATGTGACTGGAAACTGTGGATATCAACAGCTCCATCCTCTCTTGCTGTTTTTCATAATATCCTGTCTCTCCAGAAAAAGGTAACCCTAAACAAAAAGAACCTCACCCCTAAAAGAGCCATTGTGAATACCTAGCCTTGATTGCTTTACAAACATTTTTTTGATGAGAACCACTGGAACTTGTAAATGAATGTTAAGAGCTATTTGAATGGAAGATAGGTTTAAGTGTCTAGACTTTCGCATGACGGATCAATGGACTAGTTATGCCTGTATTTTGGTGAGAATTTTCTGGACTATACATGATCTGAGCATAATGATTGACTTTAGTTTAGAAGCATGGTTCCTGGGATTTTGTTAGTTCCTGGGATTTTGAAACCTCTTTTCTAGAGTTAGATCTTTTGTTTTGTTGGAGGACAAACAAAGGTTTAAGTTAGGGGGAGTTGATAACACCTGATTTTGACCATATTTATGGATCACTTTCAGTATCTTATACATGTGTTTTCAATCAGTTTTAAAGTTTTTGTAAGTGTTGTCTATGTTTTGGAGTTTTAAAAGTCTTTTCAGGTTACTTAAGCAAAAACAAAGCAAATTGGAGGAAAATCCACTTTTGGACAATTTTCAGATCGTCAGAAGTTTCACATCCGAAGAAGCCTTTCTCACTGTGTGATCAACCTCAAATTTGGACACAGGATAGAGGACACAACCAGATTTCCAATGCAAGTGGAATCAGAGCAATCTAACTGTTGGATCATAAGTTATTTCCAATTTACTGAAGATATGTTCTGCAGTCTTGCGAAAGAAGCAAAAGGAAGAATGAAGTTTGGGCATCATAGACCAACCACCGCGGTCCAGGAGCTCGTGAACACGTTGTACACCATCCTGGCAACGCCTCAGAGGCTCCACCTGCGGTGAACCATCATTTACAGGCCTGGAGAGACTTGTTTCTGCGATAAGTCCATTTTCGGCCCAATGGCCTGTTTTTAAGCTCAACTCATTTTCTCTGCGAAAGAAGCTTTAAGGACGACCAGACACTTGGAGACCTATAAAGATGTATTTTAGAAGACCTAATTTCGTGTGTGCTCCTTTCTCCTTGATAGGGAGGCACCCAACTTTTGTTTCTTAGATTTAGATTAGGGAGATAGAGATTCTTCTCTTGAAACTTTGCTGTTTATTTTCATCAATCTATTCAGTTTATGCAATCTCTTTTACTTTACTGCTTTTATATTTCAAAAGAATGATGATGTTGTCAAGCTCAGCCATGTCTGAGTAGTCACCTTTCTGGGTGAAGAGGGCCATCAAAAGGGATCCCATGATCGATGACATCTAGGTTTTTAGGTTAAAGGATCCGATTTTAAATGATTCTCTCATTCATCCAAATCTCAATGCGGTAAAGCTGGCGTAGCTAACCAGTGTCCGATCCTAGGTTAAATCCGAGCCACGAGAGTGTTGTATCTGGGTTGCCTGAACTAGATCTTATGGATGTCACCGTCGTAGGAGACGAAAGCTACCTACGGAGGATACGTAAGCCGAGATGGATTCCGAGCTGAAATACATGATCTTGATCTGGCATGTTAGCAAGAGTTAATAGCTGAGGTTAAGTGATTAGGGTGACGAGAGTTGGCTAATCTTATAAGTGTTTATCCTAGTTTCAGAATCATAGAAAATCCTTACATAGATTCATTGTATCATAGATCATGAACCCTAGAGAAGAACCCTAATACTCAGCACGTTTTTCATCTTTGTTTTGATTTATTTTTATTTTCTGTTTAGTTTAGTAGAAATCGTGGCACCAAAACCCCTCAAAAACCTCCATTGGTCTTTGACTTCGATTACTGATCCAGTTTGAAGTTTCTGCAAAAAAGACAACTCTCCCTGTGGATCGACACCCTAAGTACTACAACGCACGGTTGTGCACTTGCAGACACTAGAGTTTATAAATTTAAACTCTTTTGCGACATCAACCCTAGCTCGCATCAAATTTCCTTTGAATTTTCATATTATACTATTACCATAATGACTTTGAATACTGAAATGATTTTACTTTATTAATAACTTAAAATAACAGATTTAACACTTACAATTTCCTTTGAATTTGCATATTAGGATATTACCAGCAGCAGTTCATATATCTAAAACGTGAAATTATTTTAAAAAATTATTTTATAAATATATTACATCTTCAGTGATATACTAAAAATAGGTTAAATATTTCACTATTGGTCGGTTACTTGGACAATAATCTATTTAATAAAATTATTATATATATAGTAAACAGCAACTGTTCGCGAGTAGGCATTACCTGTTCTTTTTCTCATTTCTAGATTTATTTCATTTTAAGTAACATCACAACTTTTCGTTTTTTCCATTACAAGGAAATAATATATTTATATTACAGTAGATTATAGCTTTTTTTCTTAAAGAATTAAAAAAAATTATTTTTTATAGCGTATATAATTTAACTATATTATAATAATTTGAGTAATAGTTTGTTACACGCATTATTTAAAACATGAATGTAGTTTCACTGGTAGGTTTTCTATTAAAAAGAAAGTATTTGTTGATTTTTTAGTAAAACGATTAACTTAATTTTTTAATTAAAAGAAATAGTATTTTTCGGGATTTATCTTATCAAATAAATCAGAGAATATGTTCGTTCAAAAATATTATTTTACTTTTTCTTGACATATTCTTCACATTTTCCAAAGAAGCATGTCATCAAAAGTGATTCATCTCTATCTCTATCTACTATATTTCTCAGAACTCACAATTTCTTTATTCATCGCAGAAAATAGATTTTTCAAGAGTTGCTAGAGATGAATTGAAAGAATTGCATGCAATGGGGCTATGTTGGGTGATCAATGTCAAAATTTTGAGTCTATGGAGTAAACCATCTTCTTATGGCGATAGTATTGAGATGATACTCATGGATAATGATAACACCGGATTTTGACTATTTTTATGGATCGTTTTAACATCTTATACAGTTATTTAACTCTATTTTCAATGGTTTTTAAGTGATTTCTATGTTTTAGAGTTTTGAAATACTTTTCAGGAAACTTGGACTAAAGCTGTGCAATTTAGAACAAATAAGCAATTATGGGCAAATGCAGACCGTCAGAAGTATGGCAAGAGATGAAAAACTTCTCACCGTCTGATAATTCCCAAAACTTTAGACAAGATATAGGAGAGAACCATCTTTCTAATGCAATTGGTTTGGAGACAATGCAACGATTAGATTTTTAGATATTCCTGTTGCACTAAAGACAGAAAATGCAGTCTCGAAGGAGAGCATAAGCCGCGACCGCGGCCAGACCATGATTCCCTGCTGTCAAGACCACCACGACCGCGGCCAGACAACATTGAAGTCCCAAGATGACCTAATTTAAGCACAAGTTAAGCCCACCACTTATTCTTCAAACCCTATACATTTCCGACGAAGTAGAAGGCTATATGTACTCGTTTTAGGTCATTCTAATGACCAAGTCATGGAGAGAGAGCAGAGAAGAGAACCGCACACCTTCGGAATTGCCATCTTTGGGAGAAGAAGGAGTCGCCGAAGGAGCCATCATCGAACTCCACCTTCATCCGCGTTCTTCGTTCTTTACTTTTCTCGTATTCAATTTCCAGTAAACTATAATACTTTTGTGATGTTCTTATACACTATGATTGAGTAAGTCCCTTGTTGGGTTTTAAAGGATTGTTTAGAGGGATTCATGGATTGATTACTGGTTTGTTAGATTAGGGTTTATCTTTAGAGTTCTTTGTCCAAATTTGTGTTTCGTGTATGTGGCTTGGGTTGACCATCTAGCTACTGCGATTAGATTGATTTACTCACCGAAAGTGTTGTCGAATCGACTAACCTTATTTAAATGAACATATTCTCTTAGACGGCGTGAGTCAATTTAAAGCATTTTGTGAAATTATCAAACTAATTTTTCTAGACACTTAGGGAACAGATGGGAGTTTAGTAAATCTGAGTGAATGGATTTGTGATTTATACTACGTGAGTAGATTAGTCTTGGTTTGATTTCAAGAACATATTTATAGAAAACTCTATGTTTAATTATCTTGTTAGCTAGTCTATGATTTCCGGCGAATTCTGTAACGCCAAACACATTCTCATATTGATTTGATCCCATTATTTACTTGTTTTTAAGTTTATTAATTGTTATTTTTCTCACTATTCACAACCCCCAAACACACACCCATATTTTCATCTTAGCTCAATTCTCATCTCAAGTAAATTTGTATTGCAGTTACTTGATCTTCAGTGGATCGACCCCTAAGTACTACATCATACATCTGTGCGCTTGCAGAAAACTAGAGTTAAAACCTGAGCACATCAGATAATAAGGTAAAAATTCAGAACTCCATATTCGCCCTTAAACTGTCTTATGTGATATATAGAAAAACCATTACATATTCTGCCATTTAGATTCTATTAGTTTACTCTATATTGTTAACAACATAATTTCTGATGATATTTTAGATATAAATTTAAATACTTTAAGGATTTGAAGATATCAACTAGAATTGAACCAAGTGACGTGCATCATCATGAAGATAAACTTCGACAAAGAGACTGGAAGTTATTTTGGCACTTCAAAGTATTTGTAAATAAAGATAATCCTTGACTTACACGCAATATATATATTATATTCTTCTGAAGAACTCCACTATTATCAAAAACATTCAGCCTAAGACAGATCAATTTTTTTTTGGATTCTACAAAATTCGTAGATATCCTGAAAAGAAAGGCAGACCCATCTGTATTGACTGGTAACAAATTTTATATTTTAAACTATTTATTATTTATTTTATGTAATAAAACGTTCAATTAACATATTCTTTTTACATGTATATCCATACATAGAATTAGTTAGAATTGTCTCTGCCGTAGGCGATCTCTTAAATGAACGAGGAAAATATAGAATAAATTTTGATCTCAAGGACATAGAGTAAGTTTTACTTCATCTTTATATTATATTAAATCAGTATATTTATTCGATTTTTTACTTTAGCTTATCAAATACTTATTGACCATATTGTAGTGCATGTATTATGGGCTCTGTTGCATTTGGTGATATCGCGAAAGATTTTAAGTATGAGTGGATGCATAGAGGAACTTATCATTATGTATGTGTTCTCTGTTTTTGGGAAATTAAAGAAGGAAGAGGTTAGTAAATATTTAATTAAGTATTAAAGCTCATATATTCTATATTATTTGTATACAACATGTAGTTAATTTAGCTTGCTAAGAAACATTTTTTAATGTAGATCACAATGCTGGGTGGATGTGTGTTCATTCTGTTAGGGGTTGTTCACAGTTTTTAATAGATCCACAAAGACAAGAAGCCAATAAATTTAGAAACAAGTAAGTTATTATTGATTTATATATTTGATGATATTTTATGTTTCGTTATAATACTAATTAAGGTGTATCCACATTTATATTTTAGGTATCGATCGGAGATGGATTTTTGATCAATGTTTGATCAGTAATAACATTTTTCAGTGAACAAATGGTACTTTTTTCGAACGACATTAAGAGTTTTATAATAATTGTTATGCTCTTTACAGTTATGCATTGACTTAATAAAAAAAGTACAAATTTTTTTAGTACTCTAATTTGGGCTTTTCAATACATCACAATTAGTTTGCCATGTAGTCTACTTTTGGGTCTTTCACATAATGTTTAAGAATCCTAACTAAAAAGTGTTTTAAGATTTTGAATAGTGAAACCTGAAATTTGAGGTGTCACTATTTAAAACATCAAAATTTGAAGATTTGAGGGTATGTTGGAAATAGAAAAACCTCAAAAAAATTTATGGATTTGATGTTGGGTTGGAGATGCTTTTATATCAATTTAACATCAAAAATGTGTTTATAAATAGAAACAATTACATTAAAAGGCACTTTATGTCTTTAGGTTTACAAGAAAAAGCACTTCTTGCTATTGGGACACTTTGTGTCTGCGAAAAGACTCTTATACCCTTATTGGTGACTTACCCTTCTTCTGCATTTACCGTCTCTCTGTAAAAAACTTTCATTTCTTTTCTTCCTCACTGAAACCCTCGATAGAATTCCAGTGAACCTTCACAGTCTCTGTTTCCTTCGGAAAATTCAGATCGAGATCCTTAATCTCGAGTCCTCTATCTCCGACTGTTTCTCGCTCCATTTCTTTACCGACGTCTCTCCGCATACTCGCTGTTCCAAATTCTCGCCGGAAGCCGATTTTTCCCGACATGACCGGTATGAGTTTTGTTGGGGTTTTTTTATTCATTTCGGATGCTTAATTAGCAATTTTTTCATAATCTCCTTCTATTTGACCGTTTTCGTATATAACTGTTTAGTTTTCTGGGAATTTCTGTAAATTTCTGCTCTAGATGTTGGGTTTTTCATGTTCTCTTCTTAATTTCCGGCTGTTTCTGTGTATATTGTAAACATATTTAACCATCCCTCGAGTGCTCATCAACTTCCCCTGCAGATTCAGAAGACAAGTCTAAATGGGACAACCGCTTACCTTCGCGGTTGTTTGCGACTGACTGTTTCCCGATAAACCGTATCAACGTTTACTCCAAGTTGGACACGCTTACGTTCCTCCATGACGTTTGAAGGATACTCCAGAGTTTCAGACCATTCATAACTCTTGTTTTGGCCACTTATTTGACATTCCTGCATCTCGGGGTCCAATCTCCTGCAAGCTCATCCATGCACTGCTAACCAGACAACTTGTTAGCAAAAAAAAAAAATATGAGATATGGATGGTGTTTGGTGGACAGCCATTTCGTTTCGGGTTGAAGGAGTTTGGCCATATAACCGGTTTGCCATGTGGCGAGTTCCCTGAGGATTACGACCCAGATTATCAACCACCCAACGAGGTTGTTCCAGATGCATACTGGAGGGAGCTTATAGGACAAGACCCGAAGACAACACTTGCTGACATTGGGCACATGCTAAAAACGCAGCAAGATATGCCCAGTACCAGAAAGCTACGTTTAGCCTTCCTCATGATCGTCGATGGCGTTCTTGTTGCGAACACTCAGGTTCACAAGCCCACACCAAAATATGTCCGCATGTTGAAGGACCTCGATGGATTCCTGAGCTTTCCATGGGGTAGGGAATCTTTCCTAAAAACAATAGCATGTATGCGTCCGGGGAAAAAGGTGCAAGGATTAGTCGACGACCCAGTTGATGCATTCAGGCAATTACTGCGCCAATCTACTTTCCGGATGCAAGGATTTCCACTTGCTTTGCAGCTTGTTGCTTTTGAAGCCATCCGAGCTCTTCCCTTGAAGCTACCAAATGACCGGGCACACCCCACACTACTGGAATGGCGTGGTGTAAAACTGCGCAAAAATGACTCCCTCTCCATTCGTGATGTGCAAGACGTCCATCTTCTTATTTACGGCTTCAAAGCTTGTTGTCAATCCACTCATCCATGTCGAGACACCTGATGTGCTTGGATGGGGAGAATGGGATGACGAGATAAAAGACAGAAAAATCTCGTACTTGGAGGCACTCATAAGCGAAGACCAATCTTTTAGCAAGGCTGTTTGGCCTGGAGGAGACACTGCGGATCTCTTGGCACAGTATGAACCGACCCCTGCAAAAGGACCACACAGGCGACACATTGTAGACCGGAAGAAGCGCCAAGATCAACCTCAGACCCCCCTCCCCCCCCCCCCCCAAAACTACGTGTCCGGAAAAAGAACACAAAACATGTTACTCGGAGAAAACAGAAGACTATGGACGACTATCTCATTCCACCGTCTGTTGAAGTTGAACCCCAGAACCAGTGGCTAATTAATCAGATCCAGCAGTTGTCCTCTCGTGTCCAGAAGCTTGAAGATAAGGTTCGAGCCCGGAAGCAACCCCGTTTTGGGAGATTGTCTTCTCAATGTCTCAGTTCAGTCAGAACCAGAAGCAAACGTCCGCTAAAACAGCACTCTCCAGCTCGGTAAACGTCTCCCTCACCTAACATTATTTGTCTAACAGAAGATATCTCCACACCAGATAATACCGATTCCAGCCAACAGGTTCACACCCCTGTACATAAGGTACATAAATGGCAGTATTTTACAATTTTTTTTAATCATTAAAGGGCAGTTGACAAACCATGCTACATATTACTGACTAGGGATCATTCCTCGATCCAACTGGCATGGATGGCATCGACTCTGTAAGTAGTTGTGAATAAAAACATTCCTATATGTTATACTCCTCCGCCGGTTCGATTAATTATGTATTTCTAATTACGGGGACTTTCATGTTAACCAGTTTCCGTTACTGCACCAACACAGTGGACCTGTGTCTCAAAACATGCCGGAAGACTGTACAATGGAAACCGTAAACATCGAGCATCCATGTCTAGAGAATCCAACAGCTGCAGTCATTGTGGATGATACCAAATCTGCGCTTCTTCCGGGTGGACAACTGACTAAAAACACGCCGGAGGACACCATGATGGAAGACCAAATCATCGAACAACCATCTCCACAGAGGTGACCTGGCTTGGACAATGGGGATGCCAACAATTCTGCGTCACCCAATCTGATTGGTCAGGTACCTTTACATGGTAAGTATCGGCCACAATTTGACATTAAACTGTGAAATCCAATAAGACGACATATCTTTAACCTCCCATATTGGTTAATCCATAGATAACATCCATCGGCCAACTCCAACAACTGAATCTCATGTTCTGCCTTTTCTAACTCAAGTTTGCCCAGTTCCCATCGAAAAGGTACCCTTCCATTCAACTCAATCTAATTTGCTGCCTTTTCTAATCTCATCGGCCACATTTTCATATCCATTCAACGTGTACTTACTAGGACGCTTCGGGAATGGACTACGCTAATGGCTGCATATCTCACATCCTTAATGCCCTCACTCAGAATGAAGAAATTCAACTTTATGCCGACGAGACAAAGAAGGTAAGAAAGAACTTACCCTTACGGAATTACAACATCACGTGTGGAAACATTCTGAACATCGTTTCAATGTATACTGCGTGTACAGGAAACAGGGGAGGGATCAACTACTAGCATTGATATGATCGTGACCAGCTCAGAGGAGGAGGAACCAGAGGTAGCTGGCAGGATCACTCGTTCCAGAGCTAGAGAGATGGCTAAGGAGGCTCACACACTCATGGCCGCAGAGGACATCGATCAACTGGAGGCTGGAGCTCACATCTTCAACATCTCTATCTTGAAGAATGAAGAACCCAGTAACAATGACTAGGTAACTTAGGTGATGATTCTGTACTCTTTTCCTTGGTGAGGATTTTGGAAGGCAAGGAGGTTCTTCTCCAAGGTTTTTAACGAGGCAGAAATCATTGCTACGTCGAGTTACTTAGAAGTTGTTACTAATGGGTAATAATGTGCAAAGTCACAATGACTTGTGCACTAGTATTTTAGGCGCACCACTTAGGTTTAGAAGGGATGCCTCGCTGTTTTATTTTTAAATCAAACTTCTTGTTGTTTTTATTTCAAACTTCATGTAGTTTTGTATTAGGGCTGCGATTTTCTCTCTTACTCTATAAAATAGAGAAAATCGCCTATGTGATAATCAGTGAAAATTTTTTATCAAACTTTTAACGTGTTCTTCTCTCTTTTTGATTTCTGAGAACTAAAAACTCTGAAATTCGAATCTCTTAAAACTAGTGTGTTTACAAGAGATTCTGCTATCACCATCACACCACTTTCACAATACGATCCACCAGCCATCATCGCCTCTCATCGTTACACCATCGAATCATCATCGCACCACCATCGCTGCTCCTTAAACCGTTTTCATCGCATCTGTCCATTCAAATCGTGACCTCGCGTTGTCTGTTGCCTTTCCTTCAGAGTTGATCACCTAGGATCGTATCACGTGGTATCAGAGCCAACTCTGAACCAAAGGCTGAGAAATCTCTAACCTTAAATCGCCATACTTGATTTGATTCCTTGTTCTGATTTCGTTGCTTAGATCATTAGGGTTTATCGAATTCTGGTGATTGTTTGCATCGAGTTTCTTCTATTTCATTGAATCATCATATCGTTATTAGTTTAATTCGTTGTCTCACTCCTGCGTTCTCGTTAGATTGCATCGATCTAGTGTTTTTTCTGTTTTGCTGTACTCTCGTTGTGTCGTGTAGGTTTCGCCTAGGTTAGATCGTGTTCGCGTCTAGTTGTTTCGTGTCAAGTCGAGTTTGTTTGAGTCGAGCCTGATAGATCGTGTCTAGGGATCCTGCTGTTATTGTGTGTTTTCTTTTCGTTTAGGCTTGATAGTAGTCGTCGTGATTTCGTTCCGATAGGTTTGAGTCTGCGTGCGACCGTCTCGTTAGTTTACTAGGGTTTATTCGAGTTTTGTTAATTCACGTATAGTTTCTATAAATTTTCGTTGTTACGTGAATTTCGTGAATTATTTTTTCGTTAGGTTTGTTTTAAATTTCGTGAATTTTCGTTAAGTTTGTTTTTTTTTTAAAAAAAAAGGGAGTACAGAATTTTTTTTTTTAATGTTGAGTTTTAGTTCGATCATGCTGCTGTTTTTGTGATTCCGTTTAGAACAAGTTACTGCGAGTTCTTTTAATTTTTTTTTTTAGGTACCTTGGAGCTTTCGGCTGAGGCGATGGAAGCTCTGAACTGAGCAATGTCTCAACAAATTAAAGAAGCGAATCAAGCCATAGCAACTCAGCTCACACAACAAATCGAACAACTCAATGACAAGTTCGAGACAAAGATGAATGACCTGCTCAAAGATCTCAGTGCAAGTGGAGAAGAGTCGTCTCAAACTCCAACTCCGTCAGAAGCAATGCGCTTAGCTAAGGGTAAAAGGCACATAGGATCTTCCCGGAAACTCCCACGCCACCCAACACCTTCCGAAGCCAGGACTAAAGCTAAGTCCAGCCGAAGCCAAATTGGGGGCAGAGAGACCACGTTTAATCCGAGGAGAAACCCTACTGGTGCAGATCGAGATGGCCCAAGGGTAGATCGTCAGCACCGCCGAGAGGAATATATTGCTGGGCATCGAGTTACCCTGGAATCAGACCCAGAATACTATGAGGAGGACGAAGCTTGTGATCATAGCAGAGAAACTGTGAGACGAGATCGAGGCCGAGGACATGGTCGAGATTATGATCCTCTACGTCAGCAGCTGCGTCACATCAAAATCCAGTATCCTCCTCTCCATGGAACTAATGATCGCGAAGCTTATCTAGATTGGGAAAGGAAGATGGAGTCTAATTTTCTGGTCCAAGGAACTTACGAGCTCAACAAGGTGAAGATTGCGGTTTCAGAATTTCATGGGTATGCGCTTCTATGGTGGGAGCAGTTGGGAGTCACCAGAAATCGCCTGAGGGAACTTCCGATTACTACTTGGGATCAGCTTGTTATACAGATGAGGAAGCGGTTCGTTTCGGCCCATCATCAGCGCGAAATACTCAACAAGCTTAGGCGCCTCGTCCAAGGTACGAAGTCTGTTCGAGATTATTATCAGGAATTGGAAACTTTGCTCATTCGTGCAGATTTACGAGAAGGAGAAGATATGGTAATGTCGAGATTTCTTGGAGGACTTAACCGAGAAATTCAAGACAAGGTGGAACTTCAGGATTTCGCAGATATACAAGAGATGGTGCATAAGGCTGAATTGGTGGAATCTCAAGTCAAGAGGCGAAATTTCAAGTCCATATTCACGCCTAGTGTGCCTAAGCCTAAGGAGATCAGAAGACCAGCTTACTCCAGGGACATCAAACCACCCTCTACTGGAGTTAAAGAAGAAGCTAAAGCTGAGTTCAAACCTAGAAGTGGTACCTCTATCAGCAATGTGAGGTGTTTCAAATGTCAAGGATGGGACATTACTCTCGAGATTGTCCGAACAAGAAGGTTTTCTTGTTACAAGAGGGAGGAGAGATAGTTCCTCAAGAGGACTTAGAGGCCGAATATGAACTAGAGGAAGAGGAAGAAGCTGCTGTCGTGGGCGAGATGCTGGTTGCCAGAAGGACTTTGAGTGTTCAGAGTCAACCTGAAGAGACTTGTCAGCGAGAGAACCTGTTTCATACGAGATGCCTCATTAAAGAGAAAGTTTGTAGCCTGATATTAGAGGGAGGAAGTTGTACTAATGCTGCAAGTGAAGAGATGGTTAAGAAGCTCCAGCTCAAGACTATTCCTCATCCAAGACTGTATAAGCTTCAGTGGTTGAATGACAGTAGAGCCTTGACCGTATCTCAGCAAGTTATGGTCTCTCTATCTATTGGGAAGTATGAAGATGAGATTCTATGTGATGTTATTCCCATGGGTTCGAGTCATGTATTGCTAGGCAGGCCGTGGCAATCAGATCGTAGGGTGATACACGACGGTTATACCAACAAGCACTCATTCGAGTTCAAAGGTCGCAAAATTACCCTCCTACCTCTCACGCCTACCGAGATTTACCAAGATCAGATTCAGATGAAGCTCAAGGAGAAGGAAAAAGTCGCCAACAGCCTCTACATAAACCACAGTGAATTTTCTAAACTCTTTGATCCTGAAATGACTACTTTTATGTTTGTGTACAAGGAATCCCTTGTTATTACTAACCCTTCACAGGAGCTTCCTAGTGCTATGTTTGAGATTTTGCAGGAATACAAGGACGTTTTTCCAGTAGAAATTCCACCAGGGCTACCTCCAATTCGCGGGATAGAGCATCAGATTGACTTGGTACCAGGATCAGCCTTACCTAACAGGCCAGCATACCGAACCAATCCTGTAGAGACTAAGGAGCTGCAGAAGCAAGTGGAAGAGCTGATGAGCAAGGGACATATCCGAGAAAGCTTGAGTCCATGTGCGGTTCCAGTTCTGTAAGTGCCAAAGAAAGATGGTTCCTGGAGGATGTGTGTAGACTGTCGAGCCATCAATAACATCACTGTGAAGTATAGGCATCCGATTCCAAGGCTAGACGATATGCTGGATGAGCTCTGTGGATCGACAATCTTCTCTAAGATAGACTTGAAGAGTGGGTATTATCAGATCAGAATGAAGGAAGGGGATGAGTGGAAGACGGCATTCAAGACAAAACACGGACTCTACGCGTGGCTAGTTATGCCGTTTGGCCTCACCAATGCTCCCAGCACCTTCATGAGACTAATGAACCATGCCCTGAGACCATTCATTGGCGTGTTCGTAATGGTTTATTTCGACGATATCCTCATCTACAGTAAAGGTTTGGAAGAACATCTAGATCACATCAGATCGGTTCTTGATGTTCTTCGCTCTCAATCTCTCTTTGCTAATTTATCTAAATGTTCATTCTGCACTAACGAAATTGTTTTCTTAGGCTTTGTAGTAAGTGCAGGAGGAGTTAAAGTAGATGAAGAGAAGATAAAAGCTATCAAGGAATGGCCAACCCCCAAGAATATTGGAGAAGTCCGAAGTTTCCATGGCTTAGCAGGATTCTACATGCGTTTTGTTTCAGCACCATAGCCGCGCCCTTAACCGAAGTAATCAAGAAAGACGTGGGGTTCAAGTGGGGAGAGGCGCAAGAACAGGCTTTTACAGCCCTTAAAGAGAAGCTTATCAATTCACCCTTACTAGTACTTCCTGATTTTACTAAGACTTTTGAGATTGAATGCGATGCTTCTGGTGTAGGTATTGGAGCAGTTCTTATGCAGGATAAGAAGCCCGTCGTTTACTTCAGCGAAAAGTTAGGAGGATCAACGCTGAATTATCCCACGTATGACAAGGAGTTATACGCATTGGTTCGAGCTCTCCAGACGTGGCAGCATTACCTATGGCCTAAGGAATTCGTCATTCATACCGATCACGAGTCTCTAAAGCACCTCAAGGGTCAGCAGAAGCTTAACTAAAGACATGGGCGATGGATGGAGTTCATCGAGACATTCCCCTACATTGTTAAGTAAAAAAAAGGTAAAGATAATGTGGTCGCAGACGCATTATCCCGGAGGTACACTCTTATTTCGACTTTAACCTCAAAGTTGATTGGATTTGAGCACATTATAGATCTCTATGAATCTGATACTGACTTTTCTGAGAGCTATGCCAAATGTCATAAGTTTGCCTGTGAGAAATTTTATAGACAGGATGGATACTTGTTCTTCAGTAACCGATTGTGCATACCACGAGGATCCATTCGAGAGTTACTGGTACGAGAAGCTCATGGAGGTGGATTAGCTAGACATTTAGGTGTTACAAAGACACTTCTTGGACTACAAGAACACTTCTACTGGCCAAACATGAAGAAAGACGTTGAGAAAATCTGTTCTAGATGTGTCGTATGTAAGATGGCTAAGAGTAAAGTTCAACCTCACGGTTTGTATACTCCTTTGCCTATTCCTTCTCAAACTTGGACTAATATCGCTATGGATTTTGTAGTTGGCTTACCTCGAACCAGAAATGGTAGAGATTCTATTTTTGTAGTTGTTGACAGGTTTAGCAAGATGGCCCACTTCATCGCTAGCCACAAGACAGATGATGCTGTGAATGTAGCTAACTTGTTTTTCAGGGAAGTAGTAAGACTGCATGGAATGCCACAGGTTATCGTTTCAGATCGAGACACGAAGTTCTTAGGACATTTTTGGCGAACGCTTTGGGCTAAGCTGGGAACAAAGCTCTCATTCTCAACTACGTGTCATCCTCAGACCGATGGACAGACCGAGGTGGTGAATAGAACGTTGTCCACACTTCTAAGGACTTTGGTGAAAAGTAACCTCAAGACTTGGGAAGAGTGTCTGCCTCATGTCGAGTTTGCTTACAATCACGCTAAGCATTCCGCTACTCTCTTTTCTCCTTTTGAAATTGTATATGGGTTTAATCCACAATCACCTCTAGACTTGATCCCTTTCCCTTTAAGTGGAAAATGCAGTTTGAATGGCAAGGAGAAAGCTGAACAGGTCTGAAGAATACATGCTAAGGCTAAGGAGAACATCGAGAAGAAGACAAAGCAGTATGAGAAGCATGCCAACAAAGGACGAAAAGAGCTGATTTTCGAAGAAGGAGATCTGGTGTGGATCCATCTGAGGAAGGAGCGATTTCCAGCTGAGCGAAAGAACAAGCTAATGCCCAGAGTTGATGGACCATTCGAAGTCATCAAAAGAATCAACAACAACGCCTATCAGATTGATCTTCAAGGTAAGTATGATGTTTCTGATGCTTTCAATGTTTCTGACTTGCTTCCTTATGTTGCAGATTCAGATATGATCGTGACCAGTTCAGAAGAGGAGGAACCAGAGGTAGCTGGCAGGATCACTCGTTCTAGAGCTACAGAGATGGCTAAGGAGACTCACACACTCATGGCCGCAGAGGACATCGATCAACCGGAGGCTGGAGCTCACATCTTCAACATCTCTATCTTGAAGAATGAAGAACCCAGTAACAATGGCTAAGTAACTTAGGTGATGATTCTGTACTCTTTTCTTTGGTGAGGATTTTGGAAGGCAAGGACGTTCTTCTCCAAGGTTTTTAACGAGGCAGAAATCATTGCTACGTCGAGTTACTTAGAAGTTGTTACTAATGGGTGATAATGTGCAAAGTCACAATGACTTGTGCACTAGTATTTTAGGCGCACCACTTAGGTTTAGAAGGGACGCCTCGCTGTTTTATTTTTAAATCAAACTTCTTGTTGTTTTTATTTCAAACTTCATGTAGTTTTGTATTAGGGCTGCGATTTTCTCTCTTACTCTATAAAATAGAGAAAATCGCCTATGTGATAATCAGTGAAGAATTTTTATCAAACTTTTAACGTGTTCTTCTCTCTTTTTGATTTCTGAGAACTAAAAACTCTGAAATTCGAATCTCTTAAAACTAGTCTGTTTACAAGAGATTCTGCTATCACCATCACACCACTTTCACAATTCGATCCACCAGCCATCATCGCCTCTCATCGTTACACCATCGAATCATCATCGCACCACCATCGCTGCTCCTTAAACCGTTTTCATCGCATCTGTCCATTCAAATCGTGATCTCGCGTTGTCTGTTGCCTTTCCTTCAGAGTTGATCACCTAGGATCGTATCAAGCATTGAAGACTGTCATCAACTTCTTACTCCCCAAAAGGTAACAATGCATCTAACGTATGTCTGAGTTTAGGGTGTCTTTCTATCTTGCCAAAAATTAAGAAATCATTACCTTCTGTACAGGCATCAGTGGACAGCGTTATAGGAAACACAAGCCAACTTCATGTGGTTGAAACTGTAAAAGGCTTTCACCCACCCAACCTCCCTCACGTGGACGCAATTGTTGTTTTCCAGGTTGATCCTAACGGTCAAGTTCACCCAGAGGAACATATGGACGGGACCGCTGGGATGGTGGATGGTACCGCGAGGATGGAAGAAGACTACATCGTAGATCATCCCATCCACATGGACACCGATAAAGGCACACTCATGTCCACCGATATATCTGGACCGGAACGTGTGGACACGAAGATAGGCGGAGTCATGTCCACTGACGTATCTGGATGAGGGAGCGTGGACAACAACACGTTGGACGAACCCCAAATAGAAGGCCAAACGGAAACTAATAGCGTAAGATACCTGTCTCTGCCTATCTCTTTCACTTCCTCTTACCTGAACTTACTACTTTCATGTTTAACCAAATTCACTACCAGCATCCTACGGGTGACGATGTCGACGTACTAGACGTAAGTGATTCCTCGCCTCCACCAGAAAAGGTTCAACATTACCCCTCATCTGATGAGCAGCGTCTAGCGGGTTTTTTCAGGGATAAACCATCACTTCCGGCAACCGTACTATTGCCAAAAGTCGATGAGGAGGAATGGCAGTTCTTCCACAAGACCCTGTCCACTTCCATCGGATTGTAAGACGTTGAATGGACTTCCTTATTTCCGCAACCATATTCGTTGCTTTTATTCCTTGCATAACATTAACGTTAACCATTGCCTACCTTCTTCCAGGCGGCACACAACTGCAGATAATTTCATATTTGACAATGAATTCCTCCTTACCTTAGGAACACCTTGGAAATGGATTTCAAGTCTGGTAATTTCCTGAGCCATTTCGATACAATTCGCATAATATTTATCAAACACTAAAATGGTCATCTCGAATTCCAGCACATGGAGGTACTAATGTCATTCCTCGGCGCCCGGCACTCACAAATACTAGAAGCAGAACAAGCCTTCTTTGCTTCTCCATGGTTAATAAACCATCTACAAGGGAAGCACCGTTCTTGGAAAGCGGCCAAAGTCAAATCAAAAATTAGATGGGATGATCACTGATAACACCGTATTTTGACCACTTTTATGGATCGTTTTGAAATACATTTTCTATGTTTTTAATTGCTTTTAGTATTTGTAGTTCCAATACTCTTTTCAGGTAACTTAGGGAAAAGCTTAACAAAATGGATAGAAAACCAGATTTGAGCTCAGAGTCAAACCGTCAGAAGTTCACCCCCGATTGAAAGCCTTCTCACTGTCCGATCCAGCTCAAATTTGGAGATCTTAAAGATGGAAGTATCAGCTTTCCAGCACACTTTACAGCTTGGAAATCCAACGGTTCAATCAAAAGATACACGAAGAGCAAGATGTCCCGTTAACCAGCCGGCAAGCGTTTCCACCCGCGGCCAACAGACGAATCCCCGCGGTCACAACCATCCTGACTGCGGCCAGCCACCCATTCCCCGCGGTCACAACCATCCCGACCGCGGCCAGCTAACTCCGAATCCGAAGGTCCATTTCTGAAGCCCAAAATGATTCTCTCATTTGGAGAAATCCTAAGTGACGCCCAGAGATGTCTTGAGCACTATAAATACATGTCTTAGGAACCCTAATTCGTTTCATTACCTTTTACACCAGCTTGTTTTCTTATTGTTTTTACTTTAGCTTTTAGGGAGAGAGAGATCTATCTCTTGAACCCTTGTTCTTTCTTTTTCAATTTTGGTTTCTGTACTACTTTTTAATACTATGTTTTTGATTTTGTTTATCATGTCTGAGTAGTTTTATTGTGGGGATTAAGGGATTTTCGATGGGGTAATATATGTTCGGTGAGGATTCCATGAGCTTTTGAGCCGAATCTTAGAACTTTTTCTTCTGAATTTGTTTTTACTGCATGAGAGTAGCGTCATGAACTATAATCTGATCCAGATGCTTGGTGACACGAAAGTGTTCATCCGGTGTCAGATCTAGTTTGGGAGAGCAAAACAAACATAGGAGTCGAAACCTACCTATGGGCAATTTTTGAATGCTGACGAGTCTTAAACATAATGCATCTCTTCTTTTCCAGGGCCAGAGTGGAAACCTACTGGTCAGGGTTGAGAGAGATAGTTGTCTATGATCACGACAGTGGCGTATTCATACGTCCGTGACTCCAGTTCGAAAAGTTTAAGCTAAGATCTTATCAAATTTACTCTCTAGCAATGTTTTGAATCGTTCATACCCCTGAGAAAACTTCCTTGAACCACAGCGCCTCTTTTCTTATAGATTTACACCGATTTTCATTCAAGGTTTAGTCTAGTTTACTTACTCTTTCAATCGATTTTTACTTAGCAATTAGGTTTAGCCGTTTTTCCCGTTTTCACCCGTTTTCGTTAAGTTTAGTTATTAGGTCATTTTAATTCCCGTAGTTTCTCTTTAAAATTAGTTTTTACGTTTTAAACACACCGCCAAAACCCTCACAAAACTCGCCTGGTTCTAGACTTCCTTACTTTATATTTCTTTCGAAGGCTTTTGCAGGAAAGATCCTCCTTCCCTGTGGATTCGATCCCTAAGTACTACAATTGATCAGCTGTGCACTTGCGGCTATTGATTTCATTTAGGGTAAAACTTGACAACCCTCACACGACAGCACATCAATCACCTAGCCGACTTTGTCAAAGCTCTGCGCCATACATGGCTTGTGGACGTCGATACAGTTTACGCCCCAATGTGTTGGGATAATGAACATTGGGTCGGCCTTGTCATCAATCTCCGAGGCTGGTTCATCGAGGTACTCGATCCACTCCCCTCACTCAATGCCGATCGGAAAGTTGACAGATATCTGCAACCTGTACTGGAACTGCTGCCACACATTCTCCTATCCATGTGTCCACACGAAATCAAAAACGGATACGGTGACAAACCGTTTAGTTATACAAGGCCGACAGGACTGTACGAGAACACTCGAGGTGGTGATTGTGGTCTAGTCACTCTAAAGTTTCTCGAGTTGCACGCACATGGGGACACAGGTATGACGGATGTTACAGATGAAACCGTCGATGCCTTCCGCAAAAACTACGCAATGGATATTTACAAGCACCTCGTCGTCCCAATCTACTACCCTTCTCCCTCTCAATGAAACAGTATAATGCTTCTAATGTTTTACCAGACTTTTTATAATGTTTGCTCGAATCCTTATGTCAGTCTGGAACACAGTACCCTTATGTCTTCTCTATCAGTCGCCTTGTCCACAAGACCTGTTTTACCATTACTCTTTTTGTTAGCTATGATGTAGCATCAAATCTAGTATTTAAAGACTGACAGCTCGGCTATGTCTTTATGTTCCTATTGTCGCCAAATAACGTTAATCACGGTCCACTTTCTGGATGACAAATTTTATGTTCCTATCGTCCACCAACAAATCCCCACGTAGTCCTGGTTCTGTATTTATTCTGTAAGGTGTCCACAGTCCATTATCCACGATGGTTGCCACCTACGCTAACATCCGGCCTGGTTTACGTTATTCCGTATCCATAGACATATCCACAGCTTCACAAGCAAAATTAATCCGGGCTTTCGTCTCCACGGCAAGTTGTTGCCCACCAAAGGATTACACCGTCGACCCACCTAAACAATAAAGGCGTCCACAGTAACTTATCCACGCACATATAAACCTTATCCGCGGACATACGTATAATCATTACTCTTTTTGTTAGCTATGATGTACCATCAAATCTAGTATTTAAAGACTGACAGCTCGGCTATGTCTTTATCTTCCTATTGTCCGCCAAATAACGTAGATGACTCTCCACTTTCTGGATGAAAAACTTTATGTTCCTATCGTCCACCAAAAAATTTTCTCGTAGTTCCTGGTTCTATATTTATTCTGTAAGGTGTACACAGTCCATTATCCACGATGGTTGCCACCTACGCTAACCACGTATGATCTAGGTTATTCCGTAGCCATACATAGCTTCACAAGTAAAATTAATCCGGACTTTCGTGTCCACGGCAAGTTGTTGCCCACCAAAGGATTCCCCCGTCGACCCACATAAACAATAAAAGCATCCACAGCACCTTATCCACGAACATACGAACCTTATCCACGGCCATACATGGTTATCCCGTCGCCCGACCTTGACGATAAAGGCATCCATCATATCATATCCACTGTAATATGTTATCATACGGGGTCCACGTATAATATACGTAATCCCGAACGCCTACTCGTATACACAAATTCCGAAAAAAGAATAATTCAGAGTTTCCTGTCCCTAACCAGTCGTAGTCCATGACTTTCATCATCTTGTTTTACGTATAATAACCTCACATGTCCACTACATATTATCCACCTCAACAACTTTTCTAAAAACCAGGTCGTGGTAACCTTGGCCTTCAATCATCATTGCTATTACAAATTTCTATCCAAGGCAGAATATCCATCTGTGGGACTCCACCCTATCTACTGGAAATTATACATTACACTACAATTGGAACACTAGCCGCGTGGATACGTTTGAGGCTACGAGAAGTATTCAGGGAGCCAATCCTATAACTGATTACTTAGTCCTGTAATTACATTACAGTCAACGTAGGATAAGCAAGATTACTTTTCGATTCTTCTTTGGAACTGAAGAAACTTTCATTACTGCGAAACATTACCAAGTTCACATCCATTACGGAATTACAAAACTAATTGACTACCCGCTCATACATCAAATCTCTCTACTTACACGAGAATGTTAGCCACATTAACATAAGAATTCCAAAGAAAAATATCAATCCGACAATCAGTCTTACATCCGTCTGCGTAAGACCACTTGATCTTCCATACCTTGCACTCTGTAGACCAAGAACAACTGATAACTAAGAATTTTCACCCTTTAAAGAGGTTATCAATACCCCTGTCCTTGTAGTACAAGGGGTTATCAAACCAAACTTGTAATGGAGACACTATCTATGTCATTTGTTGCCTTAAGTCAAGAGAGAATAGCAAGGGTTTTTAGCTAGGTTAATTAACAAGTAAATAAGCAAGTGATGAAACAAAAGATGAGATTTAAACAAAGCTAAGTTGCAAATGACAAATAAATGGTTCGGATGATGATAATATATGATAAAGACAGAAGCTTTAGACAGGATACTTGACTCGGGTGCTTCCAAGCTAGACTAATGGGCTAATGAATCATTTTATCAAGCGATTTCATTTAACTTTGAACTCAAGGCATGTTAATCTTCTCATGAAAGTATTAAACATCTAAACTGATCCTCTTTCATACCAAAATCCCTTTTGAGAAGCATGAATCAGTCAGCAATAAGATTCAGTTCAAAAATGTCATTTAAGAGAACAAACTATCACTCTCGCGATGAAAGACTCGTAAACCTTTAACCGAGTGGTTCAGACATTTCTACAAACACTTTTGATGCGAGATATGTCTCAGATCTGAACCTCAAGTGATGTGCTTGGATCCAGCCTAGAGATCTCGTCGGTTAAAGAATGAAACATGCAAGACTAGACACCTAAACCCATTAATCTATCTTGAAAGCACCCTAATCTACCTATCTAAAGCCGCTTAAACGACTACTCACTGATCATAACGAGCTCACTAAGTCCTTTGCAAGACGTGTAGCTTATCATGATAAGGAGTTAGATGCTGGATGATAAAAGAAATAAAAATAAAACAAGATTCTGATGCAAAAACGAGATATCGGATTAGATTAATCAAGTATCACCAAAGAGGTAAGTTCTTAGAGCTAAAAATAGATAAGATGAAAGATGATTAGGTTTTTGGTCCTAAAATATATTTATAGCAAAGGGAAAGTGTCGCGGGTCAGCCCGGAACAAACCGGGTACTGAGCCGCCTTCTTGGGTTGATGGGTGAGTGCCACGGTGTGTCGGAGATTGAAGCCGAGGTCTTCATGTCGAGGAGTGCACGTGAGTCAGGATTCAAATGAAGATCTCGTGAAGAACACGTCAAGAACATGCATGAACCCTAGTCTTTGATCCATCTTCACGTGTGTGTTCTTGAGCCGTCTTGTTCTTGATTCTGGGTTTGTGACAAGGGACCTCGGGATAAAATGCCGAGGGGCTTGGTAGTCGAGGGGTTTGGGAGAACAGAGTCCGGCATGCACGCCGAGGTCATTACACCAAGGTGCACGTTCAACACTTAGTCGTTTCCAGCTTCACTTCTTACGTGTGCATGCCTTGGTCCCAACATGCCGAGGCATCAGCACGAGGTCTAGTCCAGAATACTCCCAAGATATGAGCCTTGACTTGGACGATGTCGAGGTAATGATGCCGAGCCCTGAGAAAACACTTAGCGCGTATCGCAACTCATTTGGGCTCGTATCGACCATATTGCCTTCCGGAAATAGTAACTTTTAACACACGACTCCAATTGCTCTGAGACCAGTTCCATAGTCAAGATGACTCAATAAGCTCGAACTTTGGTGAAGGGATCGTCGGAGCTTGGGAAGTGGAAGGCTTCCTGGATTTCACATCTTTGCACCGCATCGGATTCACCGGAAAATAAGCTTTTGAACCAATGTGAACTCCGGAGACCTTTTCTTTTGAACCACTGCTCCGAACTGAGCGCTTCCAACTGTTCTGAGAAGTTCTTTCACAGATCTCAAACTTTGATGAAGACCGGGAAGGCTAGTTCGGTCCGGAAAGGCTCCGTCCGCCGTGATCTTTGAAATCCGCCGTTCGGTTCTCGGATGCGCGTAATGTTGGTGCATCTTCCGGAAGCTGTATCTTTCTCCCCACTGGTCCGAATTGGATGATTCCAACTTTTCTGGGATCTTTGCTTGATTCTCTCCAACTTTAATGAAGACCCCGCCAACTGATTCGGACCGGAAGGTTCCCCGGATTGCTGATCTTTGAAATGCGCGGGCAAAGACAGGTTTTGGTCGGTAATGAGCGTTCGGTAAGCTTTTTGACCGAGGTTTCTGTCCAGCCGGTACGAGTTTTGGCCGAGAAATTCCTCCAAGCGGTATTCACCATTTTTGACCCTTTTCTTCACCGTTTTCTTCTCTGCTCCTCTTCTTAAGCTCCAGTTGACTTCTAAAGCACCTGATAAAGACTTCAAAACATGCAAAACTCTTTGGGACATAGTGCAAGCCCTAAACCCTATTTTGATGCCTAAAGACTCAATTTACATGGGAAAACACATGATGAGGACTCTAAAATGCACTCTAAATGATGTAAAATATAGACATATCAATTCTCCCACACTTGTCCTTTGCTTGTCCTCAAGCGAAGAGAGCAAATGAGAGAAAGAGGTTGTAGTGCAGATGGAGCTCATATTTCCTTTTTAGAGAGAAGTGATCACAAAGAGAACTCGGATTCATGCTCAAATATGCAATGCAAAGCTATACTCAGATATTTCCCAACTAAAGCACGAAATCTCCACAAGTCATTATCACATTCAACTCTTTCACATTCATTAAGTTCGGAACCGGTGAATCAAATGATGCAATGTTCAAATAGGCTGGCTTGGCTAGGGTAAGGTCATGAGATAAAAATGATCTCATCAATATTCAAGCGGGTGTAATGCAGCAAGGGATCTCTCTATGAACGACCAAACTTTGGCAGAATGCTAAAGGTAAAAAGCAACCGATGCATACAAGGGCAAGACTCATCACACCCCACACTCCACTCAAAGCTTTCTCACTTGCTCACCCTCTCAAGATCCTCACTCTTCTCAATCATTTTCTTTTCACTAGGGGACTCTCTTTTGCTTTAATTCTCAAGCCTTGGTGTTCACTTATTCACACAGCTCTTTTCTTTCTTAGCGAATAGTCTCTTTTCTTTTCATTTTAGAACACTTGAGCCATTTTGGCTTCTTTTCATTTCAAAGACTAAATTTTTCTTTTAAAAGCAATAGAGCTCATCTTTTCAAATCCAAGACTCAATTCTTTTTCTTTCATTCCCCTAGCTATTTCCACTTTCTCTTTTCCACTCATCTCACCTTTTTCCACTCACCAACAAGTCTTTTCCCCCACACTTATTCCTCGCCAACACTCTCAGTTCCTTGATGTTGGAACATAACACTCAATGAGACATGCCCTTGTCGCTCTAAACCTAACACTTTCTGCTAAGTTCAGTCCAAGGTGGCCTTACAATTCACACACAAACATTGGCTCAAAAAAAAGGTGGGTTCAAGGTGAGGGAACTGATCCATGATGCGGATTCAGCTACTTGAGCTAAGGAAGGAGGGTGGTAAAAACAACGATTCTAGCTCAAGTATGTATATCGGTATCCACAAGCCTATTCAAGCAATGTGTCAAAAGATATTTACAATTCAAGTTCAGGGTTATCACTTAGCTAGAGTTGAGTGTAATTCAAACTTGCTTCTCAGATTCAAATCGTTTCAAGCTTTACAATCACAGAATGAGTTTCACAAGCATATTTAGTTCAAGTTCTCAAGTGATTTACTCTCTAGGAAAAAATCTATCATTGCTCCTTGCACTGATGCAATCCTAGATGATGCAGCTAGACTCGATCTTAGAATGCGAGATGCACCTAGAATGATGCAATTTTATCATATGTACAAAGCTAAATGAGACTCAAGAATGCAAAAGTCAAATAAGAACAAAGAAAACAAGATCAGAAAACACGAAGCTCCTCCCCCACACTTAAATAACACAGTCCCGTGTGTTATAAAAGCGTGTGAGAGAAGTAAAAAGATAAACTATATGCAATATGGTATATACAAGATGCATATGTACAAGAGTTTGAAGTCGATACCTCAGTCGGAGAGGTCTGATCCCAAGTAGTACGAAGGATTTGACGTTGAGCAGGAGGGCGTGGACTGACGTGGTGGGCTGCTTTCTGAGGGTTCCGGTAAGAATGCCGAGGCAGGATCGATCCAGTCCTCTTTTCCTGGTGGAAACTCCGGGTTCCTCGCGCTAGAGCTTTCTCCAACCTCTTCTTGTGTAACTGGTGCGGTTGAGGTCGCCGAGTTCTTGTCCGGGGAAGATGGTCTGGTGAGTCGCTTGACTTTCTTTTTCAGATGCCTTACACAGTCCACCAACGCGTGAATGGTCTTGTCTTGCCACTTACACCTCTTTTGGAGAGTGTTCACTCGCGAATACAGCTTCTTGGTATGGTATTAAGGCTCACCCCAGACGTATGGATCAAAATGGTATCGGCCTGCTCCTGTCCTTCTCTCAGCGTGCCTCTGTTCCTCATTCTCACATCCGGCCGGGCCGTTCTCGTTCTGAGGCTTGCTAGTTGCGGTTTTGGTGCACTTGCGCATTGGTGGATCGAGAGATGGGTTGTACAACTGATCTTTGAGGACATAGAAGGAGACGTTACACTGTTTATCGAGCATGGTGAGGCCTCAGTTAGGCAGTAGAACCTGTGTGCCGTCTCTGTGCATCAGTGTGAAGTTGTAAACCCATTTATCCCCTGACTTGCCTCCAAAGAAACCACTTTTGCTTAAGTACTGCTCATCAATGAGACTCGGCCTCGATGGTGAATCAGGGAATATGAATCCTTGAGCTCTCAAAATCTTGGTGACAATCCAACCGTTCTGAAGCCTCCTTGCTCCTTTCTTCTTTCGGTCACACCACACATTGTGTCTGTAAGTGAGCATTTGGATCGCAAAGAACGCACCTAAAGAGGGTACATGCATTGGCCCTTGGAACTCCTTCTTGTTCTTCATTTGAGTGATGAGCGGCTTCAGTCCAAGTCCCAACAACTCAAGCTCGGCCGTATGAATAACACCGGGGTTATATGTCGAGAAGAATGTGGAGGCGAGAACTCGGTTGGTGTATCTAATCGCAGGATTCCTGATGCAACTCGTCTTGCTCTTGCCTCCCAAGTAAGGTCCAAAAGCGATTGTTTCCCACAAGGCGGCTAACTCTTCTTTTGGGTACACGAACTTGTCAAGCAAACTTCCATTCCTTTCAAAACCAAATATCTCATCAAGCTCCTTGAAACTGACCTTGTAGTGCACGCCTTCCATGTCAAACTCAATGTGGCTGAACCCTTTGCCATGTAAACGCTTGGGATCTCTCTTGGGATAGATGACAACCTCCAAAGTGGCAAGAAACTGTTGTGTGATCCCCTCATAAGCAACATCGCTCATCGTGAAGAACTCGGCCAGGCCCATGTTTTGAAAGATGAGGGTAACATCATCGAGTATCTCAAGCTTCCTCAACAACTCCATATCAGGGAACCGACCTTGAGCCACTCTTATAGAGTTAAAGTGGTCCAAGTACTCCTCAGTAGTTGGGAAATGTTCTTCCTCGGGCTCGGGCTTCGGTTCCTTCTTGGCCTTCTTGCCACAGTTGGCTTCATGGGGGACTATGTCTCTGAGCTCATCCTCGTCGGATCCAACGGCTGCTTGCTTCCCATTCCTCCTTGATTCAAGAGCTGGTGCTGGAGTGAGCTCGGCGTTCCTTGCTCGTTTAGCAGCTGGCTCGCCATCAGGTCTTGTCGAGGTTTTCTTGCTTGTTCCTCCATTGCGTGCCACGACCACAGCTTTTCCTTTCGTACCCCTCCTATGAACCTCGTTTTTGTTCGTCTCATGAGTAGGAACAGCTCGGTCGCCGGTCATCTGCAAGGCAGATTCTCAAAGAAACCGTTAGAATCAAGTATATCGATAAGCACATGTATCTCAAGATGGCAAGAACAGAGCTTTTTCTCTAAGAAGACCAGATTTATAGCTTTTTCAAACATCAAAGAGAGTATCAATCAAGCTGAACAACCGGAGAGAGACAAGAGATCTAGTCAGTTCAGCTCAACAACTCGGTTCACCATTTAAGCCGATTCCAAGCGCATTTTCTCAAGAATTTTAAAAACTCAAGAACAAGTGATTTTCAGAGCAAAGACCAGTTTTTCATGTGTTGTCTATCCTGATAGAATTTTTAAAATTGTTCCCAAAGGTCAATACGTTCTAAAAGAATCGATTCCACATTTTACAAACATTTAAGCTCGCAAAGAATGAATGGAAAAAGATGAGTTCTTTAAGATGCAAATACCTTAGGGAATCCAAGATTCAAGCTCAGTGAGATGCTTATGCAGAATAGACAACACCCTAACGAGTCTAGAACGCTTGGAATCACGCGAAAAGAATGAGAAATGAGAGAGTTGTGTTCGTGAAATGCAGAGAAAAGAGAGAAGAAGGCAAACTCTGCGTTTTAGCTCGGTGTGGAAGCTGGTATGGGCTGGAGCGCGCTTTCCAGCTGGCGTTTGGACTGTAGTGGGACTGGTCCCCCCTTCTCTTCCAGCTCTAGCCGTTGACCGCGCCAAAAACCATCTTGACCGGGCGTTCAAATTCAAATTACCGCGCAAAAGCCTTCAAATGGTGCGGTAAAGGAGTGACGTGGGCCGTACGGACTAAACCAATATTTCTCGTGTTAACTTGAGCGGCCTTGACTTGTTCCACCTCGAGGGCACCAAGCCGAGCGATTTAAGCTCATGTTAACGAGTAATTCTCCGTGGCCTTCACGTCTTTTCCATAGACCGCGCAAACCCTTTTCTTCGATCTAAGTGTCCCAAATGTTCTTGTCTTTGAACGTTTTTGAAATCGGGCACCTCGGCACGCTCCACCACGAGGGTATCATGCCGAGGTCAGTTGTTTTAACAAAGAACACTTGGTGCTTGGGGGCTTAAACGGGCTGGCCTTGGTGTAAACTAGTCGCGGCCTCGGATCGAGGTTTTTGACCGTTTTAAGTGAACATTGCCCCTCGGTATAGTTATACCGAGGTGTTTACACCGTGAGCCTTCCCCACACTTAGTCATTTCTCCACAACAATTCTCAGACACGGCCATGATGAAATTAAGTCGAGGAATTTAGCTGAGGTACTCAAGCTTTCACTCGGTAAAAGGTGACCGCGGTATGAGTATACTGAGGGTCGATACCGAGGCTATGTATGCTCTTTGACTTAATTCATCAGGCCGTGTCTTTTTCAAGCTTTCTCTCACTTTCATCCTCAAGGTTCACTGTCTAACTCCTGAAACACTTAACAAACCCTTCAAAAAGCTTCAAATAAAAAGAAAAAGAAGATGAAAAACAAAATATGTACAAGGATAAGCTTGGGGTGTCTCTCAAGAGCACTTTGTTTAACGTCACTAAGTTTGACTTTTCATACCTTTTCAGGCTGATTCCGGTTCAAGAAGAGGAACTGAGGTAGCTCCCTCTCTTGCTTCTGATGCCAAGTAATGTTTTACCCTCTGACCATTTACCACAAAACCTTGTCCATCTTTTCCTTTTAACACAACGGCTCCATAAGGCCTTACTTCAAGAACTGTGAACGGACCGGACCACCTAGACCTCAGCTTCCCAGGGAATAGCTTAAGTCTTGAGTTGAACAACAGAACTTGGTCCCCTTCTTTGAACTCTCTCTTGTGTATCTTCTTGTCATGGAGCGCCTTGGTCCTTTCCTTGTAGATCTTAGAGCTCTCAAAAGCATCTAAACGGATCTCCTCAAGCTCATGAAGCTGTAAAACCCTCTTCTCTTGTGCGGTCTTGATGTCAAAGTTCAGAAGTTTCACTGCCCAAAGAGCTTTGTACTCCAGCTCAACCGGTAAATGGCAACTTTTCCCATAAAGCAGGTTAAACGGTGAGGTTCCAATGGGGGTCTTGTACGCGGTTCTGTAAGCCCACAAAGCATCATCAAGTTTCTTGCTCCAATCTTTCCTAGATGAGCTCACGGTTCTTTCCAAAATGGCCTTAATCTGTCGGTTAGAGACCTCCACTTGGCCACTAGTTTGCGGATGATAAGGGGTGGCCACCTTGTGCTTTACTCCGTGCTTCTTCAAAAGACTCTCAAGAGTCTTGTTGATAAAGTGGCTTCCCCCATCACTGATTACTACCCTTGGGACTCCAAACCGTGGGAAGATGATACTCTTGAAGAGCTTTACCACTACTTTTGAATCGTTGGTCGGAGATGCGACCACTTCAACCCATTTACTCACATAATCCGCCGCGACAAGGATATACTGATTTCCATATGAGCTTACAAAGGGACCCATAAAGTCAATGCCCAAACAGTCGAAGACCTCTACTTCAAAGATTGGGTTTTGGGGCATCTCATTTCTCTTGGATATGCTACCGTGCCTTTGACAAGCCTCACACCTTGATACCACATCTTGAGCGTCCTTGAACATAGTCGGCCACCAGAAACCGCTTTGTAAAACCCTGGCAACTGTCTTGAATGCGCCTAAGTGACCACTATACGATGAACCGTGGCATTCCTGTAACACCGGATGGATCTCTTCTTCGGCCAAGCATCGCCTATAGAGATGGTCCTTGTTAAGCACGTAAAGATACGGCTCGTCCCAATGATACCTCATTACATCTCTAAAGAACTTCTTCCTATGATAAGTATCAAGATCTGGTGGCTCTAAACCGCAAGACAAGTAGCTCACAAGATCCGCGAACCATGGAAGGCTTCTTTCCTTGATCGTGTTGGCTTTCTCCACTTCTAAGTTAGACCGGACTAACATGAGATGTTCCTTGGGTAAAGCATCATCTATAGGGACCTGTTCTTCTATCCTCAGCCTTGAAAGATGATCTGCGGCTCCGTTTTCAGCCCCCTTCTTATCAAGTATTTCCATGTCAAATTCTTGGAGCAATAGCACCCATCTCAACAGCCTCGGCTTAGCGTCCTTCTTAGACATCAGATACCTCAAGGCCACATGATTCGTGTAAACCGTGACCTTTGATCCCACTAGGTAACTCCTGAATTTGTCAAATGCAAACACAATGGCAAGCATTTCCTTGTCGGTGGTGGCATACTTTTCTTGAGCCGAGTCCAAGGTGCGGCTTGCATAGTAGATCACATGGAGCTTTTTATCTTTCTTCTGCCCCAAGACAGCTCCCACGGCATAGTCAGATGCATCAGTCATCACTTCTAATGGTAAAGACCAATCGGGAGCTTGTACAATCGGTGCACTGATCAAAGCCTCCTTGATTTTCTTAAACGCTTCCTCACACTCTTCATCAAAGATAAACTCCACTTCTTTACACAATAGCCTCGTCAAAGGTCTAGCTATCTTGGAGAAATCTTTAACTAACCGCCTATAGAACCCTGCGTGCCCAAGGAAGCTTCTTATTCCTTTTACAGAATTCGGAGCTTGTAGGTTCACCATCACCTCGATCTTAGCCTTGTCCACCTCAATACCCTTCTCTGATACCTTGTGTCCCAAGACAATGCCCTCTTGAACCATGAAATGGCACTTCTCCCAGTTCAAGACAAGTCTATGCTCCTCACATCGCTTTAGAACCTGAGATAGATTAGCAAGACATTCGGAGAAAAAGGAGCCGTATACGGAGAAATCATCCATAAACACCTCGACTTTCTCTTCAATTAGATCAGAGAAAATGTGCATCATACATCTTTGAAAAGTGGCCGGTGCATTACACAAACCGAAAGGCATTCTCCTATAGGCATAAGTGCCATAAGGGCAAGTGAATGTCGTTTTCTCTTGATCTCGGGGGTCTATAGGTATTTGAAAGAACCCTGAGTATCCATCAAGAAAAAAAAAATAAGGATGATTAGCTAGCCGTTCAAGCATTTGATCAATGAATGGTAAAGGAAAATGATCTTTTCTTGATGCAGAGTTCAATTTCCTATAGTCAATGCACATGCGATGGCCGGTTATAGTTCTTTGGGCTATGACTTCATCCTTATCGTTTTTCACCACCGTGATCCCACCTTTCTTGGGCACAACGTGTACAGGAGATACCCACCGAGAGTCAGAGATTGGATATATTATCCCTGCCTCAAGGAGCTTTAGTATCTCCTTCTTAACCACCTCTTTAAGGTTCGGGTTAAGGCGACGTTGGTGCTCAATAGTGGACATGGCTTGGTCCTCTAGGTGGATCCTGTGGGTACATATATAAGGAGAGATTCCTCTAATGTCAGCCAAGGAATACCCTATGGCTCTCCTGAATTTCCTTATTTCATTAAGCAATGCACGTTCTTCATGTTCAAGCAAGCTATCGTTTATGATCACAGGAAAAGTGGAGTTTAGACCCAAGAACGCATACCTGAGCCCTGTTGGTAGAGGCTTGAGCTCAACAGGGGGTGCGTCAGCCTCATTCCATTCGGCATCAAAGCTGCATTGGCTCGGAATAGCTTCCTCGGCTTTTTCTTTGTTCTTGCGCGGTTTACTATCGGCCTCGGCACAAGCTGTCACGGCCATGATATCCTGAGGTGTCTCCTCTGTTCCCTTGGATCCCTCGCTGTATAGTATGTCGAGGCCACTCTTCCTGAGCTCCAAAAACCTCGCCTCAGCTCCAAGTTCCCTCGGTTGGTCCAAAAGACGCTTGTACACCTCGCTTTCCTCTTTCAAATACCCGTGCTCGCTTTGTTCCCGTGTCAAGACCACTTGTAAAGGATCTTCTGCGTTTAATTCTTCTAGGAGCTCATCAGCTAGCTCCTCCATAACTTCCACATAGAAAACCTGACCTCCAATGGTCGGCTTCTTCTTCATTTCCTTCACGTTGAACTTCATAGTCTCGGAACCGATGTGTAGTTCAATCATTCCTCCTCTCACATCTATAATGGCTCCTGCGGTCGCTAGGAACGGTCGGCCCAAGATGATAGGGTCTAATGGTTCCTCGTCCATCTCAAGAACTATGAAGTCCGTGGGGATTTCTATCTCACCAATTCTCAAAG
The DNA here is from genome assembly GCF_000478725.1 of Eutrema salsugineum. NCBI lineage: Eukaryota > Viridiplantae > Streptophyta > Magnoliopsida > Brassicales > Brassicaceae > Eutrema > Eutrema salsugineum. The sequence goes on along the minus strand of NW_006256829.1, from coordinate 19,187,142 downwards.
GTAAATCCTCAAGCAAACCCACCGGTAAGCGAACCGATCTATCAGCTAATACAAGAGAGATCTTGGCTGGCTTGTAGCTTTTGTATCCCAATCTCTTGGCCACCGTGTAGGGCATCAAGCTCACAGAAGCTCCTAGATCACATAAGCAATTTGAGAACTTCAAGTGACCTAAAGCACACGGTAAAGTAAAGCTGCCCGGATCGGATAGCTTCCTTGGTATAGATCTTCTTTGTATTATGGCGCTGCACTCATGGCTCAGTATTACCATACCCTGGAGCTCCTTTGTCTTGTTGAGGATCGCATCCTTTAGAAACTTCCCAAGCTGAGGTATAGCTAAGAAAGCATCTATGATAGGTAAGGTAAGTTGCGTGTTCTCCAAGTGTTTCTCAAAGACCGCCTTGGCTTTGTCTAAGATTTTCTTTTTGAAACGCCCTGCGAATGGTATCTTGGGTTGGTAAGGTGGTGGTGGAACGTAGGGCTTTTCAAGCTCAGTTATCTTTTCCACCTCTTTTCCTTTGTCCTTGATCGGTTCCTTCTCGAAAACCGCTTCTTTACACGCATCATCTGAGGCTGCCTCCCCCTCTAATTGCTCATTGGCCTCAATGAGCTTTGTCTTAGGCGTTGGGTGTAGCCACTTTGTGCTTTACCCCATGCTTCTTCAAAAGACTCTCAAGAGTCTTATTGATAAAGTGGCTTCCCCCATCACTGATCACTACTCTTGGAACTCCGAACCGTGGGAAAATGGTACTCTTGAAAAGTTTTACCACCACTTTTGAATCGTTGGTTGGGATGCAACAGCTTCGACCCATTTACTCACATAGTCCACCGCGACTAGGATATACTGGTTTCCATACGAGCTTATAAAGGGACCCATGAAGTCAATGCCCCAACAGTCGAAGACCTCGACCTCAAAGATTGGGTTTTGGGGCATCTCATTCCTCTTGGATATGTTACCGTGCCTTTGACAAGCCTCGCACCTTGATACCACATCTTGAGCGTCTTTGAACATAGTCGGCCACCAGAACCCGCTTTGCAAAACCTTGGCAACCGTCTTGAATGCACCTAAGTGACCACCATACGCTGAACCGTGGCATTCTTGTAGCACCGGATGGATCTCTTCTTCGGCCAAGCATCGCCTATAGAGATGGTCCTTGTTAAGCACGTAAAGATACGGCTCATCCCAATGATATCTCATCACATCTCTAAAGAACTTTTTCCTCTGATAAGTATCAAGATCCGGTGGCTCTAAACCGCAAGACAAGTAGTTCACAAGATCAGCGAACCAGGGGAGGCTTCTTTCCTTGATCGTGTTGGCTTCCTCCACCTCTAAGTAAGACCGGACCAGCATGAGATGTTCCTCGGGTAAAGCATCGTCTATAGGAACCTTTTCTTCAATCCTCAGCCTTGAGAGGTGATCTGCGGCCCCGTTTTCAATACCTTTCTTGTCAAGTATCTCCATGTCGAATTCTTGGAGCAATAGGACCCATCTCAAAAGCCTCAGCTTAGCGTCCTTCTTAGACATCAAGTACCTCAAGGCCGCGTGATCTGTGTAAACCGTGACCTTTGATCCCACTAAGTAACTCCTGAATTTGTCAAATGCAAACACAATGGCAAGCATTTCCTTCTCGGTGGTGGCATACTTCTCTTGAGCCGAGTCCAAGGTGCGGCTGGCATAGTAAATCACATGGAGCTTCTTATCTTTCTTCTGCCCCAAGACAGCTCCCACGGCATAGTCAGATGCATCAGTCATCACTTCGAATGGTAAAGACCAATCGGGAGCTTGTACAATCGGTGCACTGATCAAAGCCTCCTTGATCCTCTTAAACGCTTACTCACACTCTTCATCAAAGATAAACTCCACCTCTTTGCACAATAGCCTAGTTAAAGGCCTAGCTATCTTGGAGAAATCCTTAATGAACCGCCTATAGAACCCCGCGTGCCCAAGAAAGCTTCTTATCCCTTTTACAGAATTCGGAGCTTGTAGGTTCACCATCACCTCGATCTTGGCCTTGTCCACCTCAATACCCTTCTCTGATACCTTGTGCCCCAAGACAATGCCTTCTTGTACCATGAAATGACACTTCTCCCAGTTCAAGACAAGCCTATGCTCCTCACATCTCTTCAGAACCTGAGAAAGATTAGCAAGACATTCGGAGAAAGAGGAGCCGTACACGGAGAAATCATCCATAAACACCTCAACTTTCTCTTCAATTAGATCAGAGAAAATGTGCATCATACATCTTTGAAAAGTGGCCGGTGCATTACACAAACCGAAAGGCATTCTCCTATAGGCATAAGTGCCGTAAGGGCAAGTGAATGTCGTTTTCTCTTGGTCTCTTGGATCTATTGGTATTTGGAAGAATCCAGAGTATCCATCGAGAAAACAGAAATAAGGATGATTGGCTAATCGTTAAGCATTTGATCAATGAATGGTAAAGGGAAATGATCTTTTTTTGATGCAGAATTCAATTTCCTATAGTCAATGCACATGCGATGGCCGGTTATGGTTCTTTGGGCTATGAGTTCATCCTTATCGTTTTTCACCACCGTGATCCCACCTTTCTTGGGCACAACGTGTACAAGAGATACCCACTGAGAGTCAGAGATTGGATATATGATCCCTGCCTCAAGGAGCTTTAGTATCTCCTTCTTAACCACCTCTTTGAGGTTTGGGTTAAGGCGACGTTGGTGCTCAACAGAGGACATGGCTTGGTCCTCCAGGTGGATCCTGTGGGTGCATATTTCAGGAGAAATTCCTCTAATGTCGGCGAAGGAATACCCTATGGCTCTCCTGAATTTCTTGATTTCATTAAGCAATGCACGTTCTTCATGTTCAAGCAAGCTATCGTTTATGATCACAGGAAAAGTAGAGTTCAAGCCTAAGAACGCATACCTGAGCCCTGTTGGTAGAGGCTTAAGCTCAACAGGGGGCGCGTCTGCCTCATTCCAATCGGCATCGAAGCTGCATTGGCCCGGAACAGCTTCCTCGGCCTTTTCCTTGTTCTCGCGCGGTTTACCATCGGCCTCGGTATGAGTTGTCACGGCCATGATACCCCGAGGTGTCTCTTCTGTTCCCGCGGATCCCTCGCTGTCTAAGATGTCGAGGCCGCTCTTCTTGAGCTCCAGAAACCTCGCCTCAGCCTCAAGTTCCTTCGGTTGGTCCAAAAGATGCTTGTACACCTCGCTTTCCTTGTTCAAGTACCCGTGCTCGCTTTGTACACGTGTCAGGACCACTTGTAACGGATCCTCTGCGTTCAACTCTTCCAGGAGCTCATCAGCTAGCTCCTCCATTACTTCCACATAGAAAACCTGACCTCCAATGGTCGGTTTCTTCATCATCTCTTTCACATTGAACTTCATAGTCTCGGAACCGATGTGTAGTTCAATCATTCCTCCTCTCACATCTATAATGGCTCCTGCGGTCGCTAGGAACGGTCGGCCCAAGATGATAGGGTCTAATGGTTCCTGGTCCATCTCAAGAACTATGAAGTCCGTGGGGATTTCTATCTCACCGATCCTCAAAGGCAAATCCTCAAGCAACCCACCGGTAAGCGAACTGATCTATCAGCTAATATAAGAGAGATCTTGGCCGGCTTGTAACTTTTGTATCCCAATCTCTTGGCCACCGTGTAAGGCATTAGGCTCACAGAAGCTCCTAGATCACACAAGCAGTTTGAGAACTTCAAATGACCTAAGGCACACGGCAAGGTAAAGCTGCCCGGATCGGATAGCTTCCTTGGTATAGATCTTCTTTGTATTATGGCGCTGCATTCATGGCTCAGTATCACCATGCCCTGGAGTTCCTTTGTCTTGTTGAGGATCGCATCCTTTAGAAACTTCCCAAGCTGAGGTATAGCTAAGAAAGCATCTATGATGGGTAGGGTGAGTTGCGTGTTCTCCAAGTGTTTCTCAAAGACCGCTTTGGCTTTGTCTAAGATTTTCTTTTTGAAACGCCCTGGGAACGGTATCTTGGGTTGGTAAGGTGGTGGTGGAACGTATGGCTTTTCAAGCTCAGTTGTTGTTTCCACTTCTTTTCCTTTGTCCTTGATTGGTTCCTTTTCAAAATCCGCTTCTTTACACGCATCACCTGAGGCTGCCTCCCCCTCTAATTGCTCATTGGCCTCAATGAGCTTTGTCTTAGGCGTTGGAGCTTGTAGTGCTTTACCACTCCTCAATGTAATGGCGTTCACATACTCCTTGGGGTTTGGCTCCGGTTTACCTGGTAAAGCCGGGCCTCGGGATGATGTAGAGGCTTGATTCTGCTTAAGCTCTCTGATATCTTGCTGCATTGTCGCGTGCTGGCTCTCCACTCTCTGCTGACCCTGTAACAGTTGCTGTAAGATTCCACAGACATCGTTCCCCATCTGATTCTGACCCGTTCCCTGATTCTGTTGCTGATTACCCATCGGCTGCGGATTGAACCCTGGTGGAAACTTGTGATGCTGCGGTTGGCTGGTGAAGTTGTTACCCTGAGCCGCTTGATTCTGCTGAGTGTAGCTGTGCTGTTGCCCACTGAACTGTTGCTTGGGCTGGAAGGTATTCTGAAAAGGAGCCTTTTGAGCATAGCTTTGTTGTTGTTGCTGAGCAGGGTACACTTGGTCTTGAGGGTTAGCTACATTCGGGTTTCTGTATGAGAGGTTTGGGTTACTGTTGTAGTTGTTAAACCTCTGATACCTCTGCTGATTCCCTATGTAGTTCAGCTCTTCTTGAGTTAGACCATCTTCATTAACATTGTCAAAACTTGGCCCTTGCTCATCAAACTCGCCTACAAAGTGTATTGGCTTTTGAGTCGCCATCAAAACCTTGTCAAGCTTGCTCTGAAGCTCTCTTATATCCTTTTTCATACGTTGTTCATCACTGGAGCCCTCTGTACGGTTCACTCTATCAAAGTCCTCGCCATACGTATCATTGGACATGGCTAGGTTCTCGACTAGTTCCATTGCCGCATTGATCTCTTTCCCAAGAAAATTTCCATTTGAAGCTGTATCGAGTTGGTTTCTGATCTTGGGGAGTGCACCTCGGTATAAAGTACTCAAGAGGGATGCCTCTGAGAAGCCGTGGTGTGGGCATTGGTTAGTGTAGCTTCTAAACCGTTCCCAAGCCTCGCTAAAGCTCTCGTTGTTGTGCTGCGTGAAGCTTGAGATCTGGTTTCTGAGCTTAGCCGTGCGTGATGTGGAAAAGAACTTTGATAAGAACGCCAGTTTACACTGCTCCCAGGTTTGTATAGAACCCCTCGGGAGTTTCTTTTCCCACTGGTGAGCTTTATCACCGAGGCTGAATGGGAACAAGCGTAGCTTGAAGCTATCTTCCGAGACACCATTGATCTTGGTTAAGTCGCAAACCCGATCAAACTGATCTAGATGCTCAAGAGGGTCTTCTCCGGCTAGATCGTGGAACTTTGAGTTCTGCACCATATTGAGCAGGGAAGCTTTAACTTCAAAGTTGTTATTCTGAACCGGTGGAGCTTGAATCCCGGCTCGGTATTGGTGCGCATTAGCTCGGTCGTTCTCTCCAACAAAGACCGGAGGAGGTTGTCTCTGAGCTTGTGGCGGTGGCGGATGAACATGGTGGGCTTGGTGCTCGTTCCTATTAGCTTGTTGTTGGTTTTGCTGAGCAAGCCTCTCGTTCCTTTGAGCCTGTTGTTGGTTAACATAGGCTTGTTGTTCATTCCTGCCTGCCTGCGCCTGATTAGCCTGAGCCTGGTGCTCGGCTTCTTGAGCCTGTTGCTCGATCCTTTGCTGTTCTGCCATTCCAAGTCGTTCAAAGTGCCGTTCCCTCTCGCGAGCTCGCCTCTCAATCCGGTTGATGTTATTGTTGTACGGTAAAGGCGGTTCTGTGCTCCGAGACCTGGTTTTCATGCACCGAGATCAAAACAAGAACTTGCAAAGAAGTTAGTAAAACAAAGAAAAGAAAAATCTTGAACTCAAGAACAAACAAGAGACTAATGCTCCGACAAGTTGGCAACGGCGCCAATTGATAGACAAGACTTTTTAGGGTCTCAGGGCTATCAATCCCCTTGTCAAAGTAGCATAAAGAGGTGTCAATCCAGGCTTGTCAACGAGACACTAGTCCATGTTATTTGTTCACTTAAGTCAAGACAGAAAGGTGAAGGTTTTTACTAACTAAGTGGCAAGCAAATAAGCATAAAAATAAGGCAATCAACGAGATTTAAACAAAGCTAAGATCCAAATGACAACTAAATGATTCAGATGATGACAATATGCAATAAAAGAAGAGACTTTAGACGAGGTAATCGACTCGGGTGCTTCCAAGTTTAACTAGTGGGTTAATGAATCATTTTATCAACCGGTTTCATTTAACTTTGAACTCAAGGCATGTTAATCTTCTCATGAAAGTATTAAGCATCTAAACTGATCCTCATTCCTACCAAAAATGTCTTTTGAGAAGCACGAATCAATCAGCAATAAGAATCAGTTAAAAAATGTAATTTAAAAGAACAAACTATCACTCTCGCGATGAAAGACTCTTAAACCCTTAACCGAGTGGTTCAGACATTTCTACAAACACTTTTGATGCGAGATATGTCTCAGATCTGAACCTCAAGTGATGTGCTTGGATCCAGCCTAGAGATCTCGTCGGTTAAAGAATGAAACATGCAAGACTAGACACCTAAACCCACTAATCTCCCTTGAAAGCACCCTAATCTACTCATCTAAAGCCGCTTAAACGACTACTCACTAATCATAACGAGCTCACTAAGTCTTTTGCAAGACGTGTAGCTTGTCATGATGAGGAGTTTGATGTTTGATGATAAAGGAAATAAAGAAAGAACAAGATTTCTGATGCAAAAACGAGATATCGGATTAGATTAATCAAGTTTCACAAAAGAGGTAAGTTCTTAGAGCTAAAACAGATATATGAGAATCCTCCTAGGTTTTTAGTCTCAAAATGTATTTATAGCAAAGGGAAAGTGTCGTGGGTCAGCCCGGAACAAACCGGGTACTGAACCGCGTTCTTGGGTTGATGGGGGAGCGCCACGGCGTGTCGGAGAGTGAAGCCGAGGTCTTCATGTCGAGGAATGCACGTGAGTCCAGATCCAAATGAAGATCTCGTGAAGAACACGTCAAGAACATGCATGAACCCTAGTCTTTGATCCATCTTCACGTGTGTGTTCTTGAGCCGCCTTGTTCTTGATTCTGGGTTTGTGATGATGGACCTCGGCATAAAATGCCGAGGTGCTTGGTAGTCGAGGGGTTCGGGAGAACAGGGTCTGGCATGCACGCCGAGGTCATTACACCGAGGTACATGTTCAACACTTAGTCGTTTCCAGCTTCATTTCTTACGTGTGCATGCCTTGATTCCAACGTGCTGAGGCGTCAGCACGAGGCCTAGTTCAGAATACTCCCAAAATATGAGCCTTGACTTGGCCGATGTCGAGGTAATGATACCGAGCCCTGAGAAAACACTTAGCGCGTATCGCAACTCATTTGGGCTCGTATCGACCATGTTGCCTTCCGGAGAAAGTAACTTTCAATCCAAGACTCCTAAAGCTCTGGGACCAGTTCCATAGGCAAGATGACTCAATAAGCTCGAACTTTGGTGAAGAAACCGTCAGAGCTTGGGAAGTGGAAGGCTTCCTGGATTTCACATCTTTGAACCGCATTGGAATCACCGGAAAATAAGCTTTTTGGACCGATGTGAACTCCGGAGACTTTATCTTTCGAACCACTGCTCCGAACTGAGCGATCCCAACTGTTCTGAAAAGTTCCTTCACAGATCTCAAACTTTGATGAAGACCGGGCAAGCTGATTCGGTCCGGAAAGGCTCCGTCCGCCGTGACCTTTGGACTCCGCTGTTCGGTTCTCGGATGCGCGTAATGTTGGTGCATCTTCCGGAGGCTGTATCTTTCTCCCCACTGGTCCGAATTGGATGATTCCAACTGTTTTGGGATCTTTGCTTGATTATCTCCAACTTTGCTGAAGACCCCGCCAACTGGTTTGGACCGGAAGGTTCCCCGGATTGCAGATCTTTGAAATGCGCGGACAAGGACAAATTTTGGTCGAGAAAAGCTTCCCGCGGTAAGGAAAATGACCGAGGGCTGTGTACCGCGGTAAGCTTTTTGGTCGTAAAAATTCCCTCGCCTCGGCCAAAAACTCAACCCGTGGTATTTTGCACCCGATCTTCGACCCAGGCTGATTTTGGTCGATCGGTAAGGACTTTGGCCGGTAATGGTCGATCGGTAAGGATTTTGGCCGGTAATGAGCGATCGGTAAGGATTTTGACCGAGGTTTCTGTCCGTCCGGTACGCGATTTGGCCGGGAAATTCCTCCAAGCGGTTTTCACCATTTATGACCCTTTTCTTCACCGTCTTCTTCTCTGCTCCTCTTCTTAAGCTCCAAATGATTCCCAAAGCACCTGATAAAGACTTCAAAACATGCAAAACTCTTTGGGACCTAATGCAAGCCCTAAATCCTATTTTCATGCCTAAAGACTCAATTTACATGGGAAAACACATGATGAGGACTCTAAAATGCACTTCAAATGATGTAAAATATAGACATATCATAGCCGTGCCTGATGTGGAAAAGAACTTTGATAAGAACGCCAGTTTACACTGCTCCCATGTTTGTATAGAACCCCTCGGGAGGTTCTTTTCCCACTGGTGAGCTTTATCACCGAGGCTGAATGGGAACAAGCGTAGCTTGAAGCTGTCTTCCGAAACACCATTGATCTTGGTTAAGTCGCAAACTCGATCAAACTGATTTAGATGTTCAAGAGGGTCTTCTCCGGCTAGATCGTGAAACTTTGAGTTCTGCACCATATTGAGCAAGGAAGCTTTTACTTCGAAGTTGTTATTTTGAACCGGTGGAGCTTGAATCCCGGCTCGGTATTGGTGCGCATTAGCTTGGTCGTTCTCTCCAACTAAGACCGGAGGAGGTTGTCTCTGAGCTTGTGGCGGTGGCGGATGAACATGGTGGGCTTGTTGCTCGTTTCTATTAGCTTGTTGTTGGTTTTGCTGAGCAAGCCTCTCGTGTCTTTGAGCTTGTTGTTGATTAACATAGGCTTGTTGTTCATTTCTTCGTGCCTGCGCCTGATTAGCCTGATCCCGGTGCTTGGCTTCTTGAGCCTGTTGCTCGATCCTTTGCTGTTCTGCCATTCCAAGTCTTTCAAAGTGCCGTTCTCTCTCGCGAGCTCGCCTCTCAATCATGTTGATGTTATTGTCGTATGGTAAAGGCGGTTCTGTGCTACGAGACCTGGTTTTCATGCACCTGAAATCAAAACAAGAACTTGCAAAAGAGTCAGTAAAACAAAAGAAAGTAAAGTCTTGATCTTAAGAACAAATAAGAGAATAATGCTCCTACAAGTTGGCAACGGCGCCAATTGATAACTAAGAGTTTTCACCCTTTAAAGAGGTTATCAATACCCCTTTCCTTGTAGTACAAGGGGTTATCAAACCAAACTTGTAATGGAGACACTATCTATGTCATTTGTTGCCTTAAGTCAAGAGAGAATAGCAAGGGTTTTTAGCTAGACTAATTAACAAGTAAATAAGCAAGTGATGAAACAAAAGATGAGATTTAAACAAAGCTAAGTTGCAAATGACAAATAAATGGTTCGGATGATGATAATATATGATAAAGGCAGAAGCTTTAGACAGGATACTTGACTCGGGTGCTTCCAAGCTAGACTAATGGGCTAATGAATCATTTTATCAAGCGATTTCATTTAACTTTGAACTCAAGGCATGTTAATCTTCTCATGAAAGTATTAAACATCTAAACTGATCCTCTTTCATACCAAAATCCCTTTTGAGAAGCATGAATCAGTCAGCAATAAGATTCAGTTCAAAAATGTCATTTAAGAGAACAAACTATCACTCTCGCGATGAAAGACTCTTAAACCTTTAACCGAGTGGTTCAGACATTTCTACAAACACTTTTGATGCGAGATATGTCTCAGATCTGAACCTCAAGTGATGTGCTTGGATCCAGCCTAGAGATCTCGCCGGTTAAAGAATGAAACATGCAAGACTAGACACCTAAACCCATTGATCTATCTTGAAAGCACCCTAATCTACCTATCTAAAGCCGCTTAAACGACTACTCACTGATCATAACGAGCTCACTAAGTCCTTTGCAAGACGTGAAGCTTATCATGATAAGGAGTTAGATGCTGGATGATAAAAGAAATAAAAATAAAACAAGATTCTGATGCAAAAACGAGATATCGGATTAGATTAATCAAGTATCACCAAAGAGGTAAGTTCTTAGAGCTAAAAATAGATAAGATGAAAGATGATTAGGTTTTTGGTCCTAAAATATATTTATAGCAAAGGGAAAGTGTCGCGGGTCAGCCCGGAACAAACCGGGTACTGAGCCGCCTTCTTGGGTTGATGGGTGAGTGCCACGGTGTGTCGGAGATTGAAGCCGAGGTCTTCATGTCGAGGAGTGCACGTGAGTCAGGATTCAAATGAAGATCTCGTGAAGAACACGTCAAGAACATGCATGAACCCTAGTCTTTGATCCATCTTCACGTGTGTGTTCTTGAGCCGTCTTGTTCTTGATTCTGGGTTTGTGACAAGGGACCTCGGGATAAAATGCCGAGGGGCTTGGTAGTCGAGGGGTTTGGGAGAACAGAGTCCGGCATGCACGCCGAGGTCATTACACCAAGGTGCACGTTCAACACTTAGTCGTTTCCAGCTTCACTTCTTACGTGTGCATGCCTTGGTCCCAACATGCCGAGGCATCAGCACGAGGTCTAGTCCAGAATACTCCCAAGATATGAGCCTTGACTTGGACGATGTCGAGGTAATGATGCCGAGCCCTGAGAAAACACTTAGCGCGTATCGCAACTCATTTGGGCTCGTATCGACCATATTGCCTTCCGGAAATAGTAACTTTTAACACACGACTCCAATTGCTCTGAGACCAGTTCCATAGTCAATATGACTCAATAAGCCCGAACTTTGGTGAAGGGATCGTCGGAGCTTGGGAAGTGGAAGGCTTCCTGGATTTCACATCTTTGCACTGCATCGGATTCACCGGAAAATAAGCTTTTGAACCAATGTGAACTCCGGAGACCTTTTCTTTTGAACCACTGCTCCGAACTGAGCGCTTCCAACTGTTATGAGAAGTTCTTTCACAGATCTCAAACTTTGATGAAGACCGGGAAGGCTAGTTCGGTCCGGAAAGGCTCCGTCCGCCGTGATCTTTGAAATCCGCCGTTCGGTTCTCGGATGCGCGTAATGTTGGTGCATCTTCCGGAAGCTGTATCTTTCATCCCACTGGTCCGAATTGGATGATTCCAACTGTTCTGGGATCTTTCCTTGATTCTCTCCAACTTTGATGAAGACCCCGCCAACTGATTCGGACCGGAAGGTTCCCCGGATTGCTGATCTTTGAAATGCGCGGGCAAAGACAGGTTTTGGTCGGTAATGAGCGTTCGGTAAGCGTTTTGACCGAGGTTTCTGTCCAGCCGGTACGAGTTTTGGCCGAGAAATTCCTCCAAGCGGTATTCACCATTTTTGACCCTTTTCTTAACCGTTTTCTTCTCTGCTCCTCTTCTTAAGCTCCAATTGACTTCCAAAGCACCTGATAAAGACTTCAACACATGCAAAACTCTTTGGGACCTAGTGCAAGCCCTAAACCCTATTTTGATGCCTAAAGACTCAATTTACATGGGAAAACACATGATGAGGACTCTAAAATGCACTCTAAATGATGTAAAATATAGACATATCAACAACCGACTTTAGCTCATCGTACTCTTCAGTGGATCCTGACAGAAGCTCCTTCAGCTCATTTATCAGCACCCTTAGCGTAGTAACATCATCACGAAGAGCATCGACATTTCGCCACACAGTAGGCGGATCGATTTCCTGTCCATTTTCAACTGAGAAATAATACTTCAACCGATCGGCTTGATACCCCAGCTTGACCTTTAGCTCGCTAAATTCCTCCATAACCGCCACATCCCACCACTTATGGTAATTACAACCGTCATGCTTCACAAATATAATACAGAAATCACTTTATGTCTTATATTTACGGTAAAATTATAACAGTAAACTCTTACCTCCCTCATTTCGCATCTGAAAAAAACGCCGGCCCTGATCGTCTATAGACTCTGATGTGTCCAACAACGGCGGCTTTCCACAACGGCACTTCTTCGGTATCCCCTCATCGTAGAAACCATTATAGTACGAATTCAAGCTTGCTCGAGAAGACGAACTTTTGCTGTAGCTGACCATGCTGTTTTTCGCTGAGTAGCTAAAATATGCGCCGTTCTGGAAACTATTTCTAAAGATACAGATGGTATTTATAGTCTTACGCACTCTAAACCTAACGCGAGGGTATTTAGGTAATTACAGAATTACAATGTGTATCCATGTTCTACCGTCCATACACAGCATCTATGCTTCAAGGGGAAGCAAACATTTAAGTGGACGCGTGCCCTTTCATTTTTTCAAGTCCCCGCCCACTTTAACATCCGTCAATTTGGAGATACATATTCATTACTTAAATTAATTTGATATGAAATTTTAAACCAAGCAAAGACCTAAGAAGCAAAGTCATGAACCTTAAATCAAAGAGTAACACTTAAATGCAAAGTCAATGAAGTATCCATAAACCAATAACCACACACTGTTGTGCGCTCCCAAAAACAATCAACGCCAATAGCAACAAGATCCAGAGAAGTCATTACATCCGCAGAAACCGCCAGAAATAAAAAAAAGTGTGTTGTTCTTCCTCAAAAACATTCAACGACAACACCAAAACTGCAAAACTCATTACAAATAAAAGCTTAAACAATTCTAAATAGGATTTGTGCAGCTGCTGCGATTGTGCCCTGACATTCTACACCTCCCACACTTGTTAGGCACTGCTTTCTTCGGCCTACTACCCTGTATATATTGACCATAAAAGAGTGAATAACATAATCACAGATTAAAGGTTTGTGTTAGCACTGCTTTCTCAGAAATTACATTTCAAGTCCACATCATTGTTGAAGTACCTGAATCTCGCCAGTAGATGGTATACGCAACTCCTTTGGATGCCCAAATGGCCTCCTTGTTTTAGGTGGAAACAAAACAGTGTCCCTAAGATCTGTAGGTATCTCAACATCATTCGGGCTAGCCTCCGGGTTAATAACACATTGGTAAGTCTCAACCCATGTTGAAGTTTTGTAGCAATCCCCAACTAAGCTCACGTATGGAAGACCAACTGAATCCACAGCAATTAGTGCATGTCCACAAGGGATTCTGAGCTTCTGATATGCCTGGCATGTACACTTGAACAACATTGTTCTTCGATCCAAACCGACCAACAACTTGAACACTCCAGCTGGAAACACTATTTACTTTGGTCCCTTTCTCTTTGGCCATATACTTCGTCATCACTTTGTCTACTTCGGGAGTAACAATCCCCCGATGTTTTGCTGATTTCTTACGACGAGCCGCAAACCATATGGTCATCATTGTCTGTATAAAGGTCAATAGTTCTATAATCGGGGAATTCCTCCCTTCCCTCAAATCCTTGTTCAGCGTCTCGGCTATATTACTCGTCATCAGATTATAACGATCACCAGGAAAATAAGCCTGTGTCCACGACGACGTGCCCATTTTCTCTAAATACCGAGCACAATCACCATTAATTCCTTTTATTTTGCCGTACAGCTCACGAAAATTTGGAATTGTAAATGCATAAGCAACCGCACCTACCAACTTCGCCAATCCTTTATTCTTGTACCTAGATGCCACATTCCTCTGAACATGGACAATGCAAGCTCCGTGATTTGCTTTAAGGTACACAGCCTTCTTAGCTGCCTTAATAGAGTTGTGCCGATCTGAGATTATAGTTAACCTGTTGCTGTCTGCAAACAACTTCTCTAAGTTCTGCAAGAACCAAGTCCAAGCTGCATCATTCTCACTGTCCACTACAGCAAAGGCAAGTGGGAAAACTTGAAAATTTGCGTCCTGTCCACTAGCTGTCAGTAACACTCCTTTGAATTTACCTCCCAAATGTGTTCCATCTAAGACAATTAGGTGCCTCAATCTCCGGAACCCAGCCTGCGACGCGCCAAATGACAAAAACAGGTACTTAAACCTCTCAAGACCATCTTCATCTGTCTCTGTCTTCAGATTAGTCACAGTACCGGGATTAGTAAGTTTCAGCATGTAAAGATATTCAGGGAGCTTGCTGTAAGAGTCATCATCCGCTCCTCTAACCCCCAGAACTGCACTTTCCTTCGCCCTATAACACTTCATATAGGACGCGTTAACACGGAGATCTTCCAGGACAAGGCGGTGCAACTCCCTTGTTTTAGGTCCACTTACAGGGTCACCAAATTTGGCTTTAAAAACAGCAGCAATTACACGCAAGGATGCTTTCTTCTTAAACTCCTTGCGAGTTTCTATGTCACAGGTGTGTTCAAGATGTGCCTTTCTTATCTCGTAATATGAACTATTACGAATTTCCTTTGTTAAAACCCTCCAATCACAATGAGTATCCACACAGCTCAAAACAAAACTGTTGTGCTTTGTTCGTGTTTGCTTAAAGTGGAACATCTCTTTTATTGCATAGATGGCCAATGCAATCCTACAATCCTCCTTAGATGGATAGACCTTCTCCACCCGCACACAATCCTCACCATCGGCCAAATCCAAATCAGGAATTTCAGCATTTTCGTACAGCGTGTCGTCAAACAATGGAGGTATGTCGAATTCATCGTCATCCACAGAGCCTAAACTACGTGGACTAGATTCGTTTCTGCCAATTTTAGCATCCACTCCTCCACGTCCACTACCCTCTGTCTTTGTAAAACCACTAAATGTACCGGGACCAACATACACATCGTGGTCAAAAGCATCATTAGTACAGCACCTTATCACATTTACATCGTTAACACTAGCCCACTTATTTTCAGATGCTTCCACAGGATCGCACATAACCTCAGCTGCATTAGAGCCTTCAAATTGTTCATCTAAAAAAGGCTCCAAAAACTCCTTATCATACTCATGATGCATTACATCAAATTCGTCTTGCTCATCCATAAAACCACCATCATCATCGTCACTGTCTGTAAGAACAGTTGCATCAGAATCAGAATGCATTTGATCTTTGAACTCCCCATTACCAATACCACCTTTATACATTTTCTCAAACCTATCGGTGTGCTGCAATAGTTCATCGTCATCTTGAGACTCAGTAAACGGTAACTTCTGGGAAGTTGGTGGTGCAGAAGCTTCCCTACTTGACATATCACCTTCAACAAAAGGTCTTGGTGAGGAAGCTCCTCTCATCGATAGATCACTACCTTCAGTATCTTCTGAAAAGCTCCTTGACTTAATGGGTGTGCTGAACAAACTTGGATGCAAATACTCGCTCCCTGCCCGACCTGGAGCAATGGGTGTTTTGAAGACTTCATCTTGCGACATTCTCGACGTCTTAGGTAAGTTTTTCCCAGAGTGAATAGAAGCCTCACCATAAGTTGCCCCACCTGATGACACTGGCGTTTTAATCACACTACCAGCACTATCCTCTGAAATCCCGCCGATTGTATCATTTCAGCGACCGGATTTGTCGGCATAAAACCAACCTTACGCCCATTCTACGAAACTTCATCGCTACAAAAGTCAGGCATAGTAGACACAACTAGATCTTTAAACAAAACGTGTGAACCCTCCCCACTTGTCAGACCATTACCAGGGGTAGTCAGAGGAGTTTGAAACATAAAACCCCCTGTCTCGTAATCACTTGGGCCTCTTCTCGTCGGGAAAGGTGTTTTGTACCCAGAATTTGGGCCAAAAAAATCACTCGTCTTACTCCGTTTCGTTACGAGACTTTTTAAACCACTACTACCACCTTCTAAACCGCTTCTCCCAAATTTCCTCTGTTCTCCAACAAACCTTGCGAAAAGATTTACATTTGGTTGAACGCAGAAATGTTTAAGGAAATAACCAATGGAACCTTCATTTGTCACCATCACCGGAGGAGTATAAATGCATGTCGCCAATTCATTGCTATTAGGAGGCCAGTAGCTTAACGTTACGCTTACACCTTCACCTCCATCGTCAAAGAACTCATTCAGAACGCTTTTCTTAAGCTGCTCGATACTCATTCCTGCCCTCACATGTACAACCCTCGACATCTTCTGCTTGTCCTCAACAAAATCCCATAGACCTTCTCTCGAACGCATCCACTCGCCACTGATAACCAGGCAATGTTCATCCATACCTGCAATGAATAAAAAGATTCATTTAATACGATGTCCACGAAAACACCATCCATGTCGAACTAAACACAATAGTGGAAAACGGGAAACCTCGAAGATACCCGTCCGCCAGCGCCGAACTTGTCTGCTAAACTGGGAACAAGCTTAAACCTAGTCTTTACAACGTTGCTCAGCTGTATGAATTGACGTTTACCTACCAAAGCAAGATTAGACGCACGATCGAGATAATTTAATGCAGGCGTGCAAAAGGAACGGCCATGATCGCATATTTAAACTTAATGTGGGACCCCCTACATATTTTTTTCAAACATATCCATGGAATTGTATCCACTACATCACTATAAGCATCGTCTGAATATTCCATCTACATCCTCTTCGTTCACAACATCTTACGGCAAATCATTTTCTGTAAGTCTTCGACCCAGATATCGGAAATCGACGAAATCCACCGAATTACATAATCACATGTGTTGTTCTAACTTCCAAGCCAAATATACAGGACAAACAAGGAACCATTGTTTGAAAATAATCCCAAATCGACGTCTTCAAGTAATTCATCCGAAATTTTTCCCCAACCAATTTTGGCCTTAACATCCGCCGCATTTCGCTAGTTCCGTCACATCCACCGCATTACATATTACTCCAAAACAGATTTTCATTCCGCCGGCGATTAAGTTTTACCCAATTTCAATTTCATACTTCCGGTTATAAGTTCTCGGCGAACGATGGCGGGACAAATGTTTCCGGTAATAACTTCCCGGAGAACAATGCCGGTTTTTAAGTATAATAACTGTGGTAAAAAAAAAAAAACAGGTAAAGGGTGAAATTTTTGTTAGTAGGATGAGGGGTTTATTTGTCTTTACATGTGGGGCAAAAGGAAATAAAGTACCCCAATAGCAAGAAGTGTCTTTTCTGTTAGATAAACTACAGAAAGTGCCTTATACTGTAAATCACTCTTAGAAATATTCTTTTAAAGTTATATTTTTCAAATATTGACTTTAATAAATGAATTTTTTAAGAACAATTTAGAGTTTTTTAATTGTTTTTTCAAATATGGATTATTGTATAAGAACATTTGAAGAAAAAAATTAGATCCATAGGTCATCACACATCTGACAACACCTATTGGACTAGGCCTGTCATATACCTATTTAAAACAATTTTGAAACAATAAATGACATCCAATGATTCTTTAAAATTTCTATGTTGCTCAGCCCAATATATATTGGGCTGAGCAACAATATGTAGTACTTTACTATTTTATCCTCGTTCCGCGGACGGGTCAGAATCTAGTTTATATATTATTATATAAAAAAATAATTCAAAATTAAGAACTCGTCTGATCATGAAACATGTCAAGATAAACGATCAGATTTTGACATGTGCTTAATTATTTTTTATTTATATTTTAGCTAATCTTATTCATAAAAAGAAAATTCTATAATTATTGGTACTTAATCATAAAAGGTAAAAAAAATTAGGTTTAAATTACGGAAAAATAAATAAAAATAAAAACCACAATTCAGAAGAAACAAAAGAAAAACAACAGTATAGCATAAAGAAATTAAAACAAAATATATTACAATTTTGGAAAACTAAAGTTCAACAAAAAAAATAGTATTGTTGTTTAGATTGAGGAAATTAAAATAAAAAAAAATACAAACCTAAAAAGAAAAAGAATTCTTATTTTCCATCTCTATAAAACTAGTTTGATAGTTTCTCCAATTCATAACTAAAAAAAATTTACTAATCTTTTTAGTCTAATATTTTTTTCATGACTATAAAATATAATTAAAACTTGCATATATGCGGGTATTTATCTAGTATCTTTTTATATAAAGGGAAATATTTCAAAGCTGCTAATTTACGTGATCACAACACATCTCTATTATATTATTTATGTAGACACAATTAAAAAATAACTTTTATGTTGGAAATTATTACATCAAATGCCATTACAAATAACAAAGAATAATTAAAATAGGAAAGGATATAATTGTCTTTCAAATCTATTGAAAAAAATATGGAAAGTCTTTGATTCTCATTTAATAAAGTATATTTACTATTTAATTTCTGAATTTAAAAGGAAAAACGATATATTTCCCCCCGAGAAGTATCATGTAGATCACTCCCAAACTAAACCCTCGTCCTATATCTCCACAATATAAACTTTTACAATCTATATCCCCCCAATAATAATGTTCTGAATCAATTTCCCTATAGATATTGGTTTTCATGATTTATGTTCTTAACCCGATACCAAACTCTAACCAACCGAACAAACCACAACCTAAACCGAAAATAACCCAATTTAAACTAAAACCCGACCCGACGTAAAACCCGAGTTGTCTTATATTTCGTTTCCAAATCCCCAAATCGAATTTTTCAAACACTAAGAACCCTAACACTCGATTTGAAGAGATCGATTGCCCGAATCTAGAATTCCTGAAATTTCTGGTAATTATCTTATTTGGGTTTGATTATCGTAGTGTTATGCTTGTCATAGTCCAGAATCACAAATTCGTCATCATTGTTCTTCTTATGATTTGTTCTTATTCTAGTTTTTGGGTTGAAAGTGGTGATGTCTGGAGCTACGAGTAATGTGTCTGGAGGTTCTAGTGGATCATCAAGTGCTCTTTCAAGAAGAGGAAGAGTTGTTGGTGTGCCTAAGAGTTGTTGGTGTGGTGAAAAAATTGTTGCGTTGATATCCAAATCCGATAATAATCCCTATCGGAGATACTTCCGTTGTAGTTTTGCTGCTGCAAAGAAGGTAATTGGAATGCTTTCTGATTTTTATTATATTTGTTAGGGGCTTGTTGTGTGTGAGAATTATGATTGTGATTCATTTTACTGATTTGTAGCTTGTGAATGATAACCATGTCTTCAAATGGGTTGATGAGGCATTCTTAAACGACATTGAGGCATTGGAATTCAAAAACGCAAAGCTTGAACAAGATCTTAAAGAGATAACTACAGAGTGTAACAAAGAGTTTTAGAAGATGTTTGAAAAGGTTCAAATGAAGCTCGAGAAGGAGATAATGGAGAGGGTTGAAGATGTGTTGATTGAAGCCAAATTTAGGATGAAAATGCTTATGACTCTTGTAGTAGTTGGATGTATGATCATGGTTGGGTTAACCAAAGTGTAGGTTGATTGTAGTATGGAGGTCATTGTGTTTTTAGATTGTTTTCTTGTTTTGATGTTGTATGGTGTGTAATAATTTCGTACGGAGTGTAATGACTTATTGTTGTATGGGCATGGTTGTGTTTCTAGATTATTGTTTTTGGTCTGTTATGTATTTTGTTTAGTTAATTATACAATTACTACCAGTGGGAGACAAAGATGGAGCCAAAAGTGCTTAATTCAAGACCATTAGCATTAAAATATGAGTTTTACAAAAAAAAAGTGGTCAAAGACTCCTAAACTGATACAATTTGTGAAAAAAGCACCACAAAAAAACACCTAAACTGACACAAAACAAAGACAAATAGATCCATCTTCATTTCTTAAGTGCTTAACCATAATCAATTCTCCCATGCTAGACATGGAAGTGCACTTTGCACACCTTGAGAAGCTTCACCTTGAGAAGCTTCACCTTGAGAGGCTTGAGTTTGAGGACCTTGTGAAGCTTGACCTTCAGGTATTGTAGCTTGAGAAGCCTGCAAAAAAATTAGAGTTCTATATAAATAAAAACACGAAACCACAAAACCCATACAACACAAAGCTGAGAACACATACCTGTGTTTTTTGCTTTTTGTGAAACCTGGCATTATGATTGGCTTCACCACATATTTTACAATGCATTATTCTCTTTTTCACTTTATCTGCCTTCTTTTTTGGAGATTCGTTAACACCTTTTTTCCTCTCTTTACCAGTTTTGGTGATTTTCTTCCTTCCAGGCTGTAGCGGCTTAGGCGGAATATGCACATTAGGAGCACCTGTCGCAGGCCAGAATGAAGCACCTCTCACTGGACTGATTCCATTGGTGTAGTTCCTCTTCCACATGGCCGTACGAAACCAGTGACATACGAAGTCTTCAGGGATTAGCTTCTTATGATTAATAACTCCATAAGCATGCTCACAAGGAATGCCACAAATCTGAAACTTCATGCAGGTGCAAGTCCTCTTCTCCAAGTTGACACGGTAAGAACAACTATTCACCCTTGCTTTGTACTCACCATTTGTTGAGTATGCCACTTTGCAGTCATCAGCTATCTTCTTCTCTTTTGCTAGAAACTTAGCTACATATGGTGTACAAATACCTGAAACACAAGTACACAATCAGAACTAAACACAAGCACTGATGCTTGATACAAAAAACACCAAAACCATAAAATAAAACACAATCAGAACGAAACCATATTCAAACTTACCTTTGTGATTATGTGATTTAGCTTTTCGCTTGGCAATCCGTGCCATGGCAAGTCTCCTAACCATCTCTAGCATCGGCACAAAAGGCAACTCCCTTGCCTTTTTTATGGTGTTGTTGAAAGACTCAGTAGAGTTATTTTCCACATCTTCACAGTAATTCCCCATCTTGTAGAACGCTCTGCACCAAGTCCTTGGTTTGGTCTTACACACATCATCATAGACACCAGAGTCATAGCATCGAATCCTATCCAACCGTTGTTGCTACTCTACTTCATTGTAGCTCCAAGCTAAATGCCATATGTATGTCTTCATGTCTGACTTTTTTCCCATGATTCTTCTTTATATTGTCGTAGATGTGTCTTACACACATTCTATGTTCTATCTTTGGTAGTTCTAACTTGACAGCTGCAATCAATCCCTGAAACATAAACACACACAGACATGAACAAGTTAAAGTAAACTTTGTTACATGAAAATAATAAACACAAACACAAACAATTAAAAAACATTACCCTGTGCCTATCCGAGATCATGATAAAACCATCACCATCATTCAGAGTCAAGTCATGCTTTATTTTCTGGACAAACCATGTCCAATTATCAGTATTTTCGGCCTGAACAACAGCCCATGCTATTGGGTATATACCATTGTCTGCATCTCTTCGTAATGCAACCAATAACTGCCCCTTGATCTTATGTTTGATGAAAGTGCCATCAAGTCCTACCAATGGCCTACATGTTTCTTTGCAAGTTGTTTTTATGACATCAAAGCACACATAGAACCTGTTAAACTCCTCTTTACCTTCTGCATTTTTCAGTGTTTCGATCACCACTGTAGAACCCTTGTTTGAGTCAATTAACTCAGCCGCATAATCTCTTAGACGGGCAAACTGAAGATTATATTCAGTTTCAATCCACCTCAATGCCTTGTTCCTAGCAGCCTGACATTGAGACCTAGTCACGTTGATTCCCCATTTCTCTAGAACAGTTTCTTCAATCTTCATGGGCATGTAATCTTGTGGTTCATCTCGGATTTTGTCAACAAACAACCTAGCTATATGTGGCACCTTTAGCATCTTACACTGTCCATTAGGCACACAACTATGTTTATCTTCAAAGACCCTAACCCTCCAAATCGGATCATTGGGTAGAATTGAAGCATAGATTTTCCTCGAACAATCATCACCTTCACCATCATCATGATCACCACCAGCACAATTAAACCTGATCTTCTCTTTATCATACTTTTTGGTACAAATTTTGACCTGTTCTCAATGCATAGTCAAGAACACACTCCTTGAAAGCCACTCCGTTGAAGAATGTCTGATGCTTGTACAGTCTCCCGTCTCCATGTCTGATGTGGGTCTGCTCTCTCGGCGTTTTCTGATGTTTCTTTCCCTCGTCATCACTCTCTGGGATCACGTCGTGTTGGATCGAAGGCTCGTCGACGAAGTCGTCCACCGTCTTCTCGATTTCGCATGCTTCTCTATCCACTGCTTCTTCGTCGAAGTCATCTTCACCAAAATCTTGAATGACTAGAGCCATTAACGTTGAATTCGTTTCCATTTCTAGGGTTCTAAGAATTGGAGATTGTTTAACTTTGGGGTTTTCTGATTTAGGGTTTTTGATTTTGGGGATTTTGTGATTTCAGAGGTTGGGTAATCGGGTATGGTTTTAATCCGAGATTTAGAATTTTAATCGGGTCGTAATCTGGTTGATTCTGGTTTATTATGGTTAATAATTGGTTTTTAATGCTTTAAAACGATTAGAAAATAGTAAACCATCAAAAACTGATTTTATGGGGAAACAGATTTCGAATTTAACATCTATGGGGAAATCGATCTAGAACATTATTATTGGGGGGATATAGATCGTAAAAGTTTATATGGTGGAGATATAGGACGAGGGTTTAGTTTGGGAATGATCTACACAGATGTAATACTTCTCGGGCGGGGCGGGGGGGAGGGGGAATAGATCGTTTTTCCAATTTAAAAACATGATAAATTCTTATATTTTTTGTTTCATATGATATAGTATATTTAATTAAAAAAACGTGAAAATAAAAATTTCTTCAATTAAATAATATGAAAAGTCAAGATCAAAAGTCATGATACCAAAAAAATTGGTGAAATATTTTTTTTTTACTATAATTTGCTATATTTACTGATTATATATAAAAATAATATTTCAGTTATTTTACCCAAAAAATTGACATGAAAAAATTGATTTTTTTTTTTTAAAAAAAAATCATGGTGAAGTGAGAGTCATTAAATGGTGCATATTAGAAATGGTTTTTCTAATTATATTTTAATCCAGTACAAACATCTATTATATTAAAACAGAAGCATTTTTAGTGTTTGTTTCAAAACATTTTCCAAAGTTTTTTTTTTTAAAATACTTTTTTATATATGTAAATTTAATTCCAAAAATTAGATATTAATTTAGATAACTAAAAATTTTCTTAAATATAGGTTGTATCTATAGTCTATAGATATTAATTTAAATAGACTTCCTTAAATATAGGTTAGATTTATTTAACATTTGAAATTTAAATAAGATTTTCAGAATAACACATATGATTAATAAATATCTTGTTATATTTTAAATCATATTCTATCATTCACATATTGAAAATAGATAAATATTAATAATATATAATAATTTGATGGGACAAGTTAAGTTTTGTTTTATAATTATGGTCTTATGCGGGTTAGGTTATCAAAGCATGCAAGATATTAAGAGAAAAATATTTCAAAATTAGTAAATATTTATACTATAAAGTAATATAAACGAGAGGGTTAGAATTATGGTTTCATAATCACGGTCTTTTTCGGATTAATAAAATGAGCGAGTTAGAAATATATTTTTACAATAATGGTCACTTTTTGATTAATAAAATAACCGAGTTAAAATTATGTTTTGATGATCATGCTGGTTATAATAATACTGAAAAAAATATAAAAAAATAACCGAGTTAAAATTATGTTTTTTTATATCACTTCGTAAAAAATTATATTTATAAAGAAAGATTAAATTAAATTACAAATTTTGATTAAAAGAAAATTTCCGTTCGGATGCACGAGATATAATCTATGGTTAAGTAAACGAGTTAGTCTGATATGAACATGTTATGATTCTAATTTTTAAATATTCACAAAAACAAATCTCGCAATTCAGCATATTAGTTTTTAAAATATGTGGTATATTCAATCTACTAAATTTTATAATTTGTATTTTAAAAATAAATATAATTTGTTATATTTTTATTTGTTATATATAAAGCCTAAGTTTAAAAAAATATTTTAGTATTTTTATATAAAGTTAAACAAGATAAAATTGATTTTTTATAGTTTGCAGACCATAAAACTCAATTATTAAGCGGTGCAAATTAGAGTTGATGATTATAATATCATAATATTTTAGTCTATTGTCTACAGGTTATATAACAACTCATTTTTTTTATTTACACTATTTATTATTATTTAAAAAATATTATAAAATTCTAACAATAAATTAATTTTTTATTTGATAGATATATTTTTTGTGTGATGTTAACATATGCATACTTATATATACCAATAAATTTTATTAACTAAAATTTTAAAATTAATTATTAAAATATTATAATTCAGCGTATTAGTTATTACGCGGATTAATTCCTAGTGTCAAGTTAATTGACTAGATGTTGGCACATGTATAATAATATTGTATGTGAATAAAGGTAAATTTTATGATTGATTCATAATCTAAGAGATAATTCAAAAATAGTAGTTATGTTTGGACTATAGAAATTAAAAAAATATATATATATATATAAATAAAAACCAATATTTTAAGAAAAGAAAATTATATTTAGTTTAGAATACAAGAATATTTTGCTCTCCTAAAACTCATTACTTTTTCCATTAATATTAAGAAAATTAATAATAAGTGGAAAATATTATAATTGCCCATCTCTATACAAACCAGAATTTGGTAGTACGTCAATTACACACCAAAAAAAAAAGTCCAATAATTATATCCAAAACTATTTACTACTTATGCTTCACCAAATGTTCCTCTAAGTAAATATTTCTTTTATTGGAAATTTTGTTTCTAAATTTATATATTATATATTTTCAGTAGTGAACTAAGGTGTCCAACCGAACTGGACCAAAACCAAACTAGCCAGACCACAGTTCAGTTCGGTATAAACCCCATGACTACAAAAAATTTGGAAAATTGAAAGAGCTGCTCTAGAAATTTTGAATTACACAATTTAGGAGTTGCACTCTTCCCTGAGATTGAAGATTTGTTCAAATAAATTATTTAAAGAGAGTTTTTCTGGAAGTATCGTTGAAAATCTGTAATCCCTAACAGTTTAAGGAATTTGTTGAAGTTTTCTGCAAGACATGATCAAATAAATTGAATATCTATTTAGGAATATTACAAGTTTAGTAGAAGCCGTAAGAGTTTAAGCGAATAGCTCGGTGATTTTACGAGTTAATAACTAACCTTTTAAAGTTGTGGAGACCCAAAGAAAGTTAAAGAAAAAAAGGATTTTTTTAATTGTTCTTATTAATCATGAGGTTCAAGGCTAATGATTTTAGTGGGAGTAGTGAGATGGCATGCACCTTGTATTTAACATGCTCAACGCGTAGAGCATTTGTGAGACGTAACACTATACACGACCCATGATTGTAGTATGTGGACATCAACATTTTCATTCTCTGATAGTTGATCGACAAAACATTATGTTGGACAATGGACATACATCAAACAGTACATCACTGCCATGACGTTTCTCCACTTTTTTTTTTCCTAATTGTCCTCCTGCTTGTACTCTCTTAGTTATCCTTGATAATTAAGTACATTAAGAAATTTAAGGTTTAGTCCTTTTAAGCTAGACCCAATTGATTACACAACTTCTTCACATTGCTTGTTGGGGCCATCCCATTTATTTATATATGTCCTGCATACCCGCTAGATTATTCTTATGATTAATTTAGGAGTATAGGTCAATATATATCAACAAATAATCAGCGTCATCATTGTTGCAATTAGCATTATCATATCAAATTGGCAAATGCTTGAGCCGATTTTTTCGTCGACCATGACTTTATTCCATCTTGCTGTTAAAAGAGCCATGTCACTGCATTAGTCGCTGACCACGACTCTATTCTATTCCACAAGTCTCCATTTTTGTGAGCTAAATGAAACGTTTTGCGCCAACCAAATCATACGTTCGGAGATATTTTTTGAATTTTTTTTTCTAAATCAATAATGAGTGTATTTAATATAGTAGATAAAAACAGGTCCCACACTAGTTTTGCATCACGACAACTCATATGTTTTCATTAATGTATTGTTCATCATTTGTTCCTTCCCATTACCCTTTTGAATTGAAATCTTCTTTTAAAATCCCATTATCGGCTGTTTCAAGTTGACCAAGTTTTTTATGGTCCACTCTCTATTTTCTCTTTTAATATATTTCTTCACTCCATTTGTTCAAAGTCTTCTCCTTTTTGTTAACATAATTGTCTACATGTTTTGGTGTGCGAGGAGATTGTAATTATTATTGAGAAATTCTGTCATACCTTGTGTAGACCATATGCTTTTTTCTTTGATATACAATTAGATACCGAAGAAGAGGAAAAAGAGATTTTTTGTTGGTTTGACGATGAGTTCAAGAATTGGAGCCTTTATGCTCCTGATCTTGCTTTTCTTCCAAACTTGTTCTGTTTCTGCACTCACAAATGGTTTGGACGGTAAGTATAACTAAGTAGATGGTTTCTCAGGTAAACGACTTTCAAAATCTTTGAATTGTTTGAAAAACTGGTGCAGCTTCTGCTTTACAAGCCCTGAAGGCTGAATGGACCACGTCTCCTGATAGTTGGGAAGGAGCTGATCCTTGTGGAACCAATTGGGTTGGAATTACATGTAGCAATGATCGCGTCGTTTCAATGTAACAACTTATTTGTTGTTTTTTGGTTTATGCTTGTTTCGATATCATACACAGACTTTTAACTTTGTGTTGTTGCAGATCCCTTGGGAACCTTAACGTGGAAGGAAAGCTTTCAGCGGATATTGCAGCGCTGCCTGAATTGCAGATCTTGTATGCGTCTTTCTTCTTTTTTATGTTCTTCCCATACTTATAAGTGGATTCTGTTCTCATCTATAATCCTATCGTTGTAGGGATTTGTCATACAATACTGGATTGACCGGACCACTTCCACCAAATATCGGTCAACTTAAGAAGTTGAGGAACTTGTAAGCAAACTAGATCATTGGATCTATAGTAAAACTTATATATATATATATATATATCCTTGTCTTATATATGATTTTAATGAAACTCTGTTTACCCTCCAGGATCCTTGTTGGATGTAGTTTCACTGGTCAAATCCCTGAGTCCATAGGAAATTTAGAACAACTTATATATCTGTAAGATTCCGTTCTTCTTATCATGAAGTACAGTCTCTTTTTCACTTTGCAATCTCAAGCCTTTGTAATAGCATTAGTATTGATTTGTGTGTTCCTCCATACAGCTCACTGAATTTAAATAAATTCAGTGGAACAATTCCTGCTTCCATCGGACGGTTATCGAAACTATATTGGTTCGACATAGCTGACAATCAGATCGAAGGAAGCATTCCCGTTTCTAATGGGACTTCTTCACCTGGACTTGACATGCTTCTTGAAACTAAGCATTTGTATATATAATCCCAAATTTCTCAGTTTTTTTATTTATATAACCACTCTCTTTAGTGTACTAATTAGTCTGACTCTCGTTCACTTTCTCCTGCAGTCATTTTGGAAAAAACAAGCTTTCAGGCGAAATCCCGGAAACGCTTTTCAGCTCAAGCATGACTTTGATACATGTGTAAGCTTCAAATTACTTGTGAAAGCTGAGAGTTTTCACAAGGTGAGAGTAGTAACTAACAAAATGACTGCATTGTTTGTTGTTTTATCGATAGGCTGTTCGAAGGAAACCAATTCACGGGCCCGATCCCGAAAAGCCTAAGCCACGTTAAAACGCTGACAGTGTTGTAAGTAGTAAAAGACTGTTAATTTTTTTTTCTTTTTAATCCCATGTTTTACCTCATATACTTTTATGTGTGTTATAGACGCCTTGATAGGAATAGACTAAGTGGTGATATTCCTACAAGTCTTAACAATCTCACAGATCTTCAAGAACTGTAAGTGAACAACCTGAGTTTGTTCTATCTTTGTAGATATTAATGTAAAGGTAAGAGAGTTTATAATTGAATCCATATCAGGTACTTGGCCAACAACAGATTTACAGGTAGTCTTCCAAATTTAACCAGCTTGACCAGTCTATACACATTGTAAGTTTTTATATATTTCTATTCCTTCTCAATCCTTCATTCTTAATCGATCGAATGCCATGATGTGTTTGTGTTTTTTTTTATCAGAGACGTGAGCAATAACCCTTTGGAATTCTCACCAATTCCATCATGGATCTCTTCATTACGCTCCTTAGCAACATTGTATGAGCAATATTACTCGTATCTCTTTTTTCTTGATCTCCATGTGTATACTTTCTAAGAACAAACGTTCTTCTTCTTTGCAGAAGAATGGAAGGGATCCAACTTAATGGTTCAATACCAACCTCATTTTTCACCCCTGCTCAGTTGCAGACAGTGTGAGTTAAATAATACATGAAATCGGAAAATCAACTCAGTGTTTTAAAATCTTTACTTATTGCGGTTTTTTTTACTTGTAGTATCCTAAAGAGCAATCGGATAGACTCAGCCTTGGACTTTGGTACAACCTATAGCAACCAGCTGGAGTTTGTTGATTTACAATACAATAACATAGATGTTTATAAACAACCACCAGCTAATACACGCATCCAAGTAATGTATGTATACTGGTCAGAAACAAAAAAGGTTTTTTTTTGTTTCATCGGTCATTTGCTTATGTCTGTTGACATATCCACAGATTGGCAGATAATCCAGTGTGTCAGGAATTGGGGAACAGGCCGAGTTACTGCTCAGCAATACCACACAATACCTCATTTTCTACCATCCCATCAACCTGTTCTCCCTGTGATCAGGGCAGGGAAACAAGTCCCTTGTGTCGGTGTGCGTATCCATTCACAGGAACTTTCTACTTCAGGTCTCCTTCCTTCTCAGGGTTGTTCAACTCAACCAACTTCGAGATTCTACAGAAGACAATAGCAGATTTCTTTAAGAAATTTAGTTATCCGGTGGACTCCGTGGGCATCAGAAACATTAGAGAGAATGCAACCGATCATCAGCTTCTAATAGATCTTTTGGTATTTCCTTTAGGCAGAGAGGGTTTTAATGAGACGGGAATGTTACTTGTTAATTTTGCGTTTAGTAACCAGACTTATAAGCCTCCTGCTATATTTGGCCCTTACATATTCAGAGCCGACCGTTACAGTCAGTTCTCCGGTATGATCACTTCACACAATCAAACTGAATCTAAAACGAATTCCATATAACTTATTTTCTCTGCCTTTTTATGCCACAGATGGAGGAGGTTCCAAGTCATCAAACACAGGCATTATAATAGGAGCAGCAGTTGGTGCTGCGATTCTTCTATTGTTGTTAACTTTAGCTGGGGTTTACGCTCTTAGACAGAGGAAGAGAGCAGATAGAGCAACTGGTCAAAATAATCCTTTTGGTAAGAGGAGAAAGTTTACTACTTCGAAATACTCCTCCCTTAGGTTAAAGTTGCTTGTAACTTCTGATTTTTTTTATTGTATGTTTCAGCCAAGTGGGATACGAGTAAGAGCAGTATCGATGCTCCACAGCTAATGGGAGCAAAAGCTTTTACTTTTGAAGAGCTGAAGAGATGTACAGACAATTTTTCAGAAGCAAATGATGTTGGGGGTGGAGGTTATGGCAAGGTTTGTCTCTTTGCAATAGCATAAGTTGAAAGTAGCAATGACGTGAGTTGAAATTCTGATCCCAAATCTGGTGGTGAAACAGGTGTACAGAGGAATTCTTTCCTCTGGACAACTCATAGCAATCAAAAGAGCTCAACAAGGATCTTTGCAAGGAGGGCTAGAGTTCAAAACTGAGATCGAACTTCTTTCAAGGGTCCATCATAAGAATGTTGTTAGACTATTGGGCTTCTGTTTTGATAGAAGTGAACAAATGCTCGTATACGAGTACATTCCCAATGGCTCTCTTAGAGATAGTCTCTCAGGTAATACAAAATATCTTTCTTCCTTTGAGGAATTACGATCGTTCTTGGGTGCTGAATTTGATGATAATGCAGGGAAGAGCGGGATTAGACTTGATTGGACAAGAAGGCTTAGAATAGCACTTGGTTCAGGGAAGGGTCTGGCTTATCTTCATGAGCTTGCTGATCCTCCAATCATACACAGAGACATCAAATCAAACAACATATTACTTGATGAAAATCTAACCGCAAAGGTTGCCGACTTTGGCCTCTCCAAACTAGTGGGAGACCCTGAGAAAACACATGTGACAACACAAGTGAAAGGAACCATGGTAAGTATAGAAACAATCAATCGCCCTCCTTTTCTTTCTTTCTTAGAATCATTTAAAACTAAAAGTTTCTCTGGTATCAGGGCTACTTGGATCCTGAGTACTACATGACTAATCAACTGACGGAGAAGAGCGATGTGTATGGTTTTGGTGTGGTAATGCTTGAGCTATTAACCGGTAAAAGTCCAATAGAGAGAGGCAAATACGTAGTGAGAGAGGTAAAGACGAAGATGAATAAGTCAAGGAGTTTGTATGATCTGCAAGAACTGTTGGACACGACGATTATCGCAAGCAGCAGCAATCTGAAAGGGTTTGAGAAGTACGTAGACTTGGCTCTGAGATGCGTGGAGGAGGAAGGAGTGAATAGACCATCGATGGGTGAGGTAGTGAAAGAGATTGAGAACATTATGCAGCTTGCGGGGTTAAACCCTAATGTAGATTCAGCATCGACTTCAAGAACGTACGAGGAAGCAAGTAAAGGATCTGGTGATCCTTACGGCAAGGACTCGTTTGAGTACAGTGGGAATTTCCCAGAGTCAAAGCTCGAACCCCAATGATTAATTATGGGTTTCTTTGTTTTTTTTGCTATTTATTAAGTGACTTGATACTTGGAATGCCTTGTGAATGTGGACTTGCATGATTTGATTTGTTGCTATGTGTCACTGATTTTATGAAGTGTCAGCACGACTAAATGACTAATTTTTGTTTTCTTTGTTTTTCATCAAGGAGAAGAATGTAGTGAAACTCAGAACTAATAAACAACTACTCTTTGTAACATAAACACCGATTTTCAAACATTATAAAAGTATGAAATATAGTTTTTGTTTCGATGTTTGTGAAATTTTTTGGGTTCCGAGTTGGAGCAGTGTAAAAATTCATTAAATTTGATAAAATAATAAGATAATATTTTTTTTGAAACACCTATAAAATATATGATCCCAACATAAACATAAATTAATATAAAAATTTACGTATATATAGGTAAAATATTATATACTAAAATATGATTAATGTGTTGTTTGTTTTTATTTAAGTTTAAAATTTTATTGAAAATCATCTCTTTACTTATTTACATCAATAACTTTTCATGTTGTTTTTTTTGAACTCCATTCAAAATTTGTGAAAAAATTTTAGATGTGATAATTGATTTTCTTACGCATAACTGTTTTAAAATATACTAGGATACTGGTCTGCACGCATGTGCAGGCTTGAATGTTTTTAAAATTTTTAATTTTATTGGGTATATTGTTAAGTTTATTGGGTCGAATTTTATAATATTGATAATTGACAGTGTGTGGTACAATGTTACTAATTTTGGGCCCAATGGTATGTTATTAGTATAAGAATTGGATTGTGTCTTACAATTGGCTCATATTTTCAGTTATAAATTCTAAGTAATTATAATTAGGTATGTATAATGAAGAAAGTGTAGATGAAGAATACATGTAATTATGAAATACATACATTAATTTTATGTTCGTAAGTTATTCATCGAAATGTGACATATATGAACATATTTTATAGATTATATGCGAATATATATTCATTTATTTCGAGATGTATCTTCATTTGGAAATTATGATAAATCAGTCAAATGTTATTTAATATGTTTTTATTAAAAACGACTTTTGGGGAATATGAAACACAGCGAAGAAAAATGAGGAGTCACTCTCAGAGAATTCTATAAATACACACCATAAGAGAATTTTGATGAATTAACCAAACAAATAATTACTCACTCAAATACAACCCATACTACAATTATTCTTCTGATGTGATCTTCACACAAACATACAAAAAATATGTTTACATGAAAGAAAAATACACGTTTTCCTACATAATATTTTTTGTGCATCTGTGAAGAATCACATCAGAATAAGTAGTTTTATTCATTGTATCGCCACACAGTTATTGTAATTATATTACTTGTGAATGCTCACTTTCGACAGGAAGTATACTGTTAGTACTTTATACCAAATTCTGGATAGAATATTGACAATATACTTCTTGTAGAGTGAGATATAAGTAATTTTGCTCAGTAGGTAATGAGAAATGTATACCGTTTTCCATAAGTTTTTGCTATTGTTGATTTTTTATTAGTCACTGGAATTTTTAGAAAAAAATGTCCTTGCTTATGTAGAAAATTGTTATTTACATCGAATGAGATCTCAATATTGTTTAAGAAATACAAACCTTTTGATTGGGATTTTATAATTTGAACTATAACGATTTTCAAAATTTGTAGGATTGTTAGATTTATTATTTCTCATCGCAGAAATTATATAAAATAACAATAAACCGTATTTTTCTATATTATGTACTTCAGTTCAATATGAAATTTAAAAAGTTTTTCAATTTTATCAGAGATTTCCAAAATTTGAGATATAATTTATCATATTAACAATTAAGTTACGATTAATCCGCATCAAAGATACTTTAAACTTACAATGATAACAGTTTATTAACTAAATTATAAATTATAAGTTACGGTATATTTAATGAAATATTAATTGGTTGACTGTTGTATTAATTATGTAATATGTAACGGTTGCAAATGTAGTATTTAGTAGATGATTTACCTTAGTATTTCATATATTCAACATAAAAAGTATTGTAAAAAATGAAAACGATGAAAAACAACAAAATGAAAGTAACTTATTGAAATATAGATTCAGCATGCAATTTTAAAACTAATTTTAAGAAAGACATATAAATCTAATTGACCGGGAATAAGACCCTTGCATAGCAAACTTATCTGAAGGTGTCGTATACAACACCATTAACTGTTCGGATATCTTCATAACTGCGATGACCTCTAATGATATTCAACAGACAACCCAAAAAAAATTTTCCCATCATAAATTGAATACTGTTGAAGAATAGTTAGATTTCCTGAACCCTTCACCTGTGGCCTTCACTAATGCAATGTGGCATTCCAGACAAATTGATGAGATAATTCAGTGTAGAGCAGGAATCTGGCAGTTGCGTATATCTTGTTACACTCCATCCAAGCAATAAATTTTGTATTTTTCATTAGTTTTTCCACCTTATTTCGCTTGGAAGAATTTGTTCTTGGTAGATGAAATTGAATAATTTCTGAAAACAATCATAAAGAACTTGTTAAAACAGTTAGAAGGAAACAAATAATGTATGATAAGAAGTTATAAAGGATAAGCCTCTATAGTTCTATCAAAAGGATTCCTAATAGAATAAAGTGGGACGCATCAGGCTTACCTATCCTGTTCATAGCAGTAGAAATGGAGAATATTGAGAATTTTTATTCAGTGTAACAAATGAAGTTGCAGTTCACAAAAGTATGATGTGAATATATAGATGGATTAAATAGGACATACACAAATATACGAATACGTTAAAAATTTCAATATGCATCTGGTTATAGAAAGTAATAACAATATATCAATATCCTTCATATTATATTTTAAAAAATCCCGAATATATGGTTAGATAATTCAATTTAAACATTATTGCTTCATAAGAATATTAGTTCGAAATTATCGGAGCACAATATTATGTTACCATATATTGCGGTTTAAATCAAACTTTAAAGAGGAAAATCCAAACTTTTCAATATTTTTGTATGAGCTAAGTTGTGTGAATTGGACGAAGAAGACTTGTGTAAATATTATGTCCATTTATCAAAAGCGAAAGTAAAAAAGTCAAACTGGATGGTTGAAACAGTATTTCCAAGAAAACCTAGAAATTTGGTGACATTGAATATTTTTTAACTACCCTATCCCATATAAAATAAGAGTTTGCTTTGATTATAAACATACTTCTAAAATTTACTCTGCAACCCTAAACGCCTAATAAGAGATTAGACAAAAATGGAGAATCACCAAGAAAAAAGTTATGATGAAAACAGATTACTAAAAATTAATCCACCACCATTGAACATGAGATTTGGTGTGGAAGAAACAGCATCACCTCCTCCAATTTCTGAATCAGAGATGGAGCAAACTAATATGTGGGAAGAGATGAATGACTTTCTGAGCAAATCAACTGCAAAGGCCATCGAGGTTCCTTCTGAGGTAATTTAAACTTAATTATTCGGTTTTATTGATGATTTATGTATTATTGGATGTTTATATCAATATGTAATATCTGCAGCTTGATGAATAAAAATCGACTGATGATCCAAAGAAAAACGTTGCAAGAACGGAAAACACGATCTCCATCTAGATCTGGAGATTTGTTTGAAATTTATAGAATGCGGCTTTGTTAAGACAGAAAACCGCTACCTAGATACATCTCCGTGGGTAAACTGTTAATATTCCATTAATACATTGATTTGTTTAACTAATATGTTTGAAGTTAACTACATTATATGTTTTTGAATTTTATAGGCACATAAGAATAAACGTGGAAGGAGAAACTTCGGAGTTTAACTAAAATTATCTCTGTTTTTTTTTTGTTCTTTTTTGTACCTTAATTATCTTGAATAAAATCAAAAATAATTATTCTCCCAATTCAATTTCTCATATATGTGTATTGATTCGTAAGATTATAAGCTCATCTGCTACATTGATTATAATCCACAAACATTAAAACATCGATAATTTATATAATATTTTACACTCAACTCGAAATGTAATGAGAAAAACTTAACGTCAGTTGTCAGCACTAAAATGCAAACGTCAATCGGAATTAATTTAAAATTACTCTTATACGTAAAAGTTGTTAATAAATCAATAGTGAGCATTGGACCAAAAAAAAAGATTGATACGGAGCATTGGATGAAATTGCGTAAGAAGCGTTATAGTTGCATCGCGTGACATAATTATAAATAAGGAAATTCATAAAAGCTCGCAATAAATGTAATGTCAGAGTCTACTTACATAAAATGTTATGGTACTAAATTTGGCATAATATGAAAAATGGCCGTTAAAATATTGTAGTAGTATAATTTGGCAATGTCTTATTATTATGGAAATGTAAAATATTGGATGGAAGAAAATGTCTATAAAGGAAGTAACATTTCTAAAATCAAATGAATTCTATATATAGATAGTATATGTTATATCCAAAACTATACATATATACATGTAAAATATATAAACAATAAATACAATGATATTAAAGGACATAAGTAAATTGGTAATTAAACATTACCATAAATAAATATTAAATATTTCATTACAAATATACGAAAGTATGTTCAAATCCATTCCAGTTTTATGGGAAAATATTACATAATGGGAATGTTTAACAGTTACGAGAAAATATAAGTACAAAGGGATTAAAGTTATGGCCAGCTCGGATCTCCATGGATATCGGTAAAAGGAAGCTTGAAAGAAAATAATTTCAAGTTAACAATTGAAAAAAGATCAAAATAACTCATAAAACATATTATATATATTAATACAAATTAGAAAAATTACCAGTCAAGATAATCAGAAACCTCTTTTATGTGAGGATTAAAAAGTATTTCGGAATGGTCTCCAGCATTCCGTATGCGATATCTCCCTGTATGATTTTAAAATATAAAAGGCACACATGTTAGAAACCAAATTATCATATAAACAAAGTGAAAATGAATGTTTCCACTCGATTATAAAATTTAATTACTAACCTTCAGATTCATAGGTCAGATGAAACATGCGCAAACTTAAGACTGTTTCATAAGTACCTATGTCTTCCCACTTTTTCCAGAAATCCAGAGCAGTCTTCCCAATGAGTTCGATGCCCATATCAACATAACTAAACCAAAAAATTATATTACAACAACATTAACTAAAATATAAATACTCAGAATTATAAGAAAAATTATTGGCCTTTACATATATAGATGATAATATAAAATATCTTACTTCATGTCCCTTATCTAAATGTCCAGTTTGTGAGAAGGTGCAAAAATCATCTCGTAGGGATCATCAGTGTCAGTACTTAGTTCATCATCAACATAGATGATTACGCCGATCAAGTCTACAAAGAAACATTTTCATTACACAATATTTATAACCCTATATATTAAATTGAATAAAGGTGAGAAGCCTAAGCGATAGAGTACTCAGTAGGGAAATTCCCTCGGATAATGGCATCAAATGACATAAAATCCATCATATGCTTAGGATTGACTTGAAAAGTCTTGTCTACAACACTATCGGCGTTCATGTTGATGAAGTGGTAGGTTATAGTATTTCTGAAAGATCCAAACGCATTGACAACGTTGAAGAATATGACATTATTCCATTCTCCTTCTTTAAACTTTGGACCGAGGGAAGAAATAAGATCCTGATCTATCGATGCCTCTATTTTGTAGCCCTAAATTCGTGAACCAAATAATCATTTCAAAGATTCATGTGTTTAAATGTTCATAACATGCAACAGAATAAAAAAACTTCAAAATATGAACTTACATTTTCATCACCGAGGATAAGATGCAATTCCTGGCGTTGATTACGGTAATTGAATTGTTCCCAAGCTCGTAGAACTTTTATAAGGATTCTGGAATCAGATTTTGTGGGAGAAAGATACTCAATGGTACAATAGCGAGGCATGTTTGAGGAAAGTGGTTTTTTTCTGGGACTTTAGGTTTGTTTTTAGTTAAGATGGCGACAAGTTTTTCTACTTGGTCCTTTATATGTGTAGGAAAGCAAGTATAGGGTTTGAAAGGTTGTGTTGTTTTGTAAAATTAGAATAAATAGCAACCTTTGACATTTATTGCACTAAGTGATTTACGAACAAACCAAAATGGTTACATTCAATTCATTGGTATATTTGACTTTTATATTGATTAAATATATATAGTAAAATATGTAAAGATGGTAGAAAAATGTCATATCTTGTACTGATTACTTCTTTTTAATTAAGTCAATTATTTTATTTCATTAATTACAAATAATTAATGAGAGTACAATACAAGAATTTATGTACTCTATTTTTTAATACAGACACAAATCACGGACCATCCAAATTTTGAATTTTTTTTTTGTGCAACCAATACTTCATTAAAACTTAAACTCAAATTGAGGGGCTATTACATAAGGAACTCTTAGCAAGAGAATCAGCAGTACAATTTAGTTTTCTTGAGATGAATGAAAACGAGATAGAGGAGAAGCTTCTGGATAGGAAATCAATGTGTCCGAGGATACCATGGAGATCAATGTTGCCAGAACCAGTGTTTATTGCTTCAATGAGTTGAAAGGAATCTGATTTTACCGAGATGTTCCTTATGTTGTCTTCAGCTGCTTGGAAGAGAGCAGCCCGAAGGGCTAGTCCTTTAGCCACCAGTGGATTTTTGGCCCAAGAGTGAGGTCGGGAGAAGGAGAGAGTGGTATTCTCAAAGGAGAAGGTCCATCCCAGTCCCACTACCTTGCGGATTGGGCACCAAGCTGCATCAGTGTGGATGATACATGCATCTGGATGATCAGGGGAAGTCACAGACACCACTGGCTGAGGAGCCATGGGTTTACTCATTTGGTTCGAGGACCATTCTAGGGCATTAGCTATCGATTTAATTAGAGATGACTTCACCAGGAGAGAAGTCAATGTTCCCAAACATTAGATTGTTGCGAGCCGTCCAGAGGTTCCAGCATAACCAGGGGGATAAGACTCCTTTGTCAATGCCTGATGAGGACTCGCAAAGGCTATCTTTAACCAGTCTCCAAATGGGGGAGAAAAGGGGGCTTCTGACCAGACTTGTGTAGCAAAGGAGCAGTGAAAGAGAAGGTGAGGGATTGATTCCAGGTTTCTACACCGTTTACAAGGCACATTGAGGTCAGGTATTCTCTCCGCTAACCAGGTGCCGACAGGGAGAGCTCCACTAGCAGCACGCCAGAGGAAAGTTTTGATTTTTGGAACTGGTGATGCAGACCAAATGTCAGCAATCCAATCAAGAGAGCTAGTGTTCTGTTTTTGGCAGAGAGCTTCTTGAGCAGAGAAGTAACCCGACTTTGTGGAATAGACACCAGATTTATCTCTCAGCCAGACTCTTTTGTCCTCACATCCCAGGATACATGGTTGAATATCAGGATCTCAGGTTCAAATTCTGGCAGGATATCATGGATTTTGTTTCTATCCCAGGTCATGAGGCTAGAGTCTAAGAGGTCAGAGACTCGAAAGTCAGCTTCTTCCAATGGGGGGGGGGGGCATAAGGAGCCGAGGGTCCAGACATGGAGAGCCAATTTTCTCCCCAGATGGGAATAGATTTCCCATTACCAACAGCCCAACCAAGGTTCTTAATCAGTAAGTCCCTACCTAACAGGATACTTCTCCAACCATGGGATGCAGAGAAAGGGCAAATGCACTATAGGAAGTCGGATTTCTTACAATATCTTGTACTGACTACTTCTTTTTAATTAAGTCAATTATTTTGTTTTGTTAATTACAAATAATTAATGAGAGTGCAATACCGGAATTATTGCGTCTATTTTTTAATATAGACACAAATCACGGACCATCCAAATTTTGAATATCATAGTTATTTTTTGTTGAAAACAAATAGAGTACGATTCTCGACAATATACCTAATTTTTTATTTAAATGTTTAAAAAAAATAAATATATATATATATATATTGTCATTGGATAAGTTATCTCAATCAGAATATATAGAAGTCAAGTTTAACACTATAAAAATAAGAAATAAGAAACAACAATCTCTTTTACTGAGACTGGTCTTCATATTCATCGTGGACCGGAGGAAAATCATTTGAAGATGCAAGCCTGAAAAAATATTAGGATTTTTTATCATTATACACACATATATATATATATATATATTTATAAATATTAAAATATAGGATACAATATCAAAGATGGAATAAACATACCTCAACTTTGCATTTTCCACTTCTGGGGTAGGAGGATCATCGAGAATATCATATATAAATCTTTCCGATTCAACTATCCATTCATCTAAATATATAGACATACTCACTATATGGAAAAATATATATGTAAAACTTGTAATTAATTAAAAATATCAAATAATGAGGTAGATAGTTACCTCTCCATCTAGTGAAAGAGAAAAATCGCAATACAATAATATGCCTAGAAGACCTTTCACGATTCGTCCAAAGATCTTCAAATTTCTTTGCAAAGTTATCCCAAGCAATACATTTCAAAGTTTCTCCACTGTATATTTAAATCATTTAGAACATTATTAATATACTTTAAAATTTATAAAAAAATATACACATAACAGATGTTCTGAGAATAAGTTGTACAGACCTGAAATCTTGAATTTTATAATGAATAAGTGGACATTGCGTGGGTGTGTCCGATGTATCGGAATAGGAACTCATAACTGAAGTTTCTGAACAAATGTGACAACACCGAGAAGATCAACTGCAACAATAAAGGACTGCCTTTAAATACATGTTGGAGTTCCTTAGATAAACAATTTAAAATAAAAGGTTGTAAGAAACATGCCAAGATATCTATCTGTATGAATAAATCTATATAAAATATTCATGAATGAACAAAAAGAGTATATTCCTCTTGAAGACTTCAGATCGGTTTTCTCAACAATGGTATCCTCGAGGAAATGTATATGATAGTTGTTTGATGATATACTGGACGAATCACTCTGTCAGTTGATGCGAGTGTAAACGCGGGGTTGGTTGTTTTCGTTTTACTAAGCTTCAGGTTTTAAATTTACAACCCCTAAATGTCTGCAAGTGCACAGATGTGCGCTGTAGTACTTAGGGTATTGATCCACAGAGATTTAGTTGTTTCAGTACGAATTCACTGCAACGCTTAAATCAGATTATAACTAAACAGGTTTTGGTTTTGGTTTTGGGTTTTGGTTGTCACTAAATCTAAACTAGAAAGCAAAGAAAGTAAAGGCAATTGAAAAACGAAAGCAAGTAAAGCAAGTAGAAAGCGATTAAACAAGAGGCGAATTGAAGCAAGTAAAAGCGAATGAAAAGCAAATAAAATCGAAGGTAAAAATCGATTGAAACTAGAAGGCTGTAAACAATTAAAGACAAACGTTGGGGCTCAAGGGGTTTCGCAGGGGTTCATGGTCTATGCTAGGTCGATTTTAAACATATGATAAAGGTAATCAACTACGTATGTTCTAAAACTCGAGGCACGGAAGTATGAATAGCCTACTTTCGCAGCACTAAACAACTATCTCTCGCAACCCTAATCAGTAGGTTTCCACTCTGATTCTGGAAGGGAGAAGATGCAATAGCAGAATAAGACTCATCAACATTCACAACTCAACTACAGGTAGGTTTCCACTCCTATAGAAGAATTGCTCGTTTCACCCTAGTTCAGACAATCAATGAAAGTTTTCGCAACATATCATATCAGATCGGTTTCTAAGTGGTCAGCAAAGAATCACGCAGTAAGATTAAAGGCAAACGAAGAACATCTAGAAGATTATAAATCCTAAATCTATCGATTCATAAGCAAAGACACATGAAATTCCCTTTGAAAAATCCCTTTAAACCCAACTGGGTAACTACTCAAAAATATTGTAACAAAGCATCATAAACGAAATTGAAAGTGCAGGAAATTAAAGAAAAGAAGGAAGAAAAACGAAGAACAGAGTTGCAGGTGGAGGCGCGATGATGCTCTCCAGCGGCGGCTCCTTCTTCGGGATCGACGGCGGCGGCTCCTCTCTAGGGTTCCACGAAATCTCTCTCTCTTTCTATCTTATGTCGTCTCTCCCACCTTTAGGA
Organism: Eutrema salsugineum; assembly: GCF_000478725.1. Taxonomy (NCBI): domain Eukaryota; kingdom Viridiplantae; phylum Streptophyta; class Magnoliopsida; order Brassicales; family Brassicaceae; genus Eutrema; species Eutrema salsugineum. The sequence continues at coordinate 19,146,443 of NW_006256829.1, read as the reverse complement.
ATGACATAAAGGGGGTATTTATAGCTTCTGGGGTGGTTCTGGACACTTAGGGCTTCAAAAATAACGAAAGGAATTGATCTGGACTTTAATTAAGTCGTCGGGAAAGTGAACAACCAAAGTCCGCGGTCGCGGTGGCTCTACCCGCGGGAAAATGGGTGTTGGCCGCGGTCCCGGCTCGTGGTCCTCTTCCGGAACTGCATTTTCTGTCATTCTTGCATCGGGAATATCTGAAGATCTAACCGTTGGATTGTCTCCAAACCAAGTGCATTAGAAAGATGGTTGGATCTTCTATGTTGTCTCAAATTTTGGGGGTGATCAGACGGTGAGAAGGTCTTCATCGCTTGTCATACTTCTGACGGTCTGCATTTATCCAAAATTGCTCATTTGTTCCAAATTGCATATCTTTTGCCCAAGTTTCCTGTAAAGTCTTTTGAAACTCTAAAACATTGAAAAAACTTAAAAAACATTGAAAACAGAGTTAAAACACCTGCATAAGATACAATTATGATCCATAAAAGTGGTCAAAATACGGTGTTATCAACTCCCCCAGACTTACCTTTTTGTTTGTCCTCAAACAAACTTAAGTCAAGAAAGAAATTTTTGAAAAATTGCAGGAACTAAACAATATCTCAGTGACCGTCCTTCTAAACCATAACTTATCGTGAAACATCTATTTGGATTTAGTCTAGAAAATTCTCACCAAAATACAAGCAAACTAGTCCGTTAATCCGTCATGTGAAAAACTACACACTTAGATCTAACTTCTAGTCAACTAGCTCTCTACATTCATTAAATATATTGTGAGTTCTCATCAAAGACTTTATTCAGGGTAGACGGCGTTTGGCATTAAAGGCTATTTAAGTGGTGGAGCTTAAGTGTTTAGGGTTACCTGAAGAATATGGAGGATACAAGATATTATGCAAAACCGCAAGAGAGAGAAGGACCTGTTGATGACCGCAGATTTTCAGTCACTTCTTCTTTGCCAAATGTTGCTGCATAATCTTCCTCCTTTGTTGTAAACAGTTGTTCCCCCAGACTTAGATCTTTTCTGGGAATCATAAAGGTAATCTCCAAAACTCCATATAATCAGATCAACCTTGCCTCAAATATAAAATTCGATCCTCCTAGACTCTCTAAGGTTTTAATTTCCTCTCCCTTCATATTTTTCTTCTCTTTTTCGGATTTTTTTTTTTTTTTTTTTTTTTTTTAAGAAAGGAAATAACCTTTTATAAAGAGAGAGTGTAAGGGACGAAATTATACCAAGATTTTGAAGTTTTTCCAAGGAAAACTGAATTATCTCCTTTTGTTGAATCATTCCAATGAAATCGCAGGTCTACGTCTTCAGTGACTGAAAACCGCGTTTATCTCTTTCTCTCCGACGTTTTTGCACATATCTGCATATAGGACAATGAAAAACAAGAGTGCATGTGGTCTGAAAGAGGTTAGGTTCGGTGGGAACTAGCTAAAGATAAACTAGCCATTCAGGATCAACAAAGTGTGGTAAAAGGGTAAAGGAGTCCTGAATGTATGATTCGTTTCCCTGATCTAATGGTTTAATGAGAAAATTAAGTCAAAATTAAGTCCATATAAAATGAGCTAGTATATCCTGTCAAAAAGAATCTCTATGAATAGAAGTCCTCTGGTGGGATTTCGTAATGCAAGTATTTAGCTACCTCCTAGTCTAGGCCTAAATCACAAATAGAGCAAAAAACGAGAAAATAGCGTAGAAGCACACTGGTCTAATTCATCATAGTAATGTTTATTGTGTTCCTGGTTTGAAAACTTTTTGAAAAACATTTTTGAAAACGATTTTTTTAAAAATTATATGAAAAACTTTTTGAAAAATTTTATGTGTCCAAAACAAACTCAAAACAAATCAAATTTCATTAGTAACGGATGAACATCCTCCCCCAGACTTATTTCACACTGTCCTCAGTGTGATAAATCTTGGAAAGAATGGTAAAGAAAATAGAAAAGTTGAAATGTTTAAGTTAACTTATCGTGCTGGAGAGTGCTGCTCGTCTTTTGAATCTATTCTTCCTTATTGAAAACCTGAAATTAAATGAAACAGAAACAAAGCAATGGAAATAGAAAATAAAGGTCAAAGGGAAATAGGTAAAATACCAAGTGGGTTGCCTCCCACTAAGCGCTTGTTTCAAGTCATTAGCTTGACATTGTTGCTCGATTAGACTTAACCGGGGTCGTGACACTCCTTGATCTCATCATTGGCCGATGATGGATCAATCAAAAACATCACTTCTCTTTCGTCTTCTCTTTCTTCAGCCAGATATGGCTTTACACGCTGTCCATTCACTGTAAATGAGTTTCCGGTTCTGTCCCACAGGACTATGGCTCCGTATGGCTTAACTTCCTTTATCGTGAAGGGTCCTGACCATCTTGAACGTAATTTTCCTGGAAAAAGCTTAAGACTAGAATTGAAAAGAAGTACCTTATCGTTAGGAGCAAAAGTTCTATGAATGATCTTCTTATCATGATATGCTTTAGTCTTCTCCTTGTATATCTTCGAGTTTTCGTAGGCATTGTGTCGGATTTCTTCTAACTCATGAAGTTGAAGTAGTCTTCTTTCTCCAGCTGTTTTCAGATTCATGTTCATCTCCTTGATAGCCCATTGTGCCTTATACTCGAGTTCTACTGGAAGGTGACATGTTTTTCCATAAACTAGATTGAATGGTGTTGTTCCTAATGGTGTCTTGAATGCTGTTCGATATGCCTATAATGCGTCGACAAGCTTTGTAGACCAATCCTTGCGATGAACTGCAGTAGTTTTCTGCAAAATCGACTTGATTTCTCTGTTTGAGATTTCCACTTGACCGCTGGTTTGGGGATGGTATGGAGAAGCAACTTTATGTGTAACTCCATTCTTTCTAAGAAGGTTCTCGAAAACTCTGTTGATGAAATGCGATCCTCCGTCGCTTATCACAATTCTAGGAACTCCAAAACGCGGGAATATAACAGATTTAAACAGCTTCATGACAACTTTCGCATCATTTGTGGGGCTAGCGACTGCTTCTACCCACTTAGAGACGTAGTCTACTGCTACTAAAATGTATTGGTTTCCAAAAGAAGTTGGAAAGGGTCCCATAAAATCTATTCCCCAGACATCGAAAATTTCGACTTCGAGAATAAAATTTTGAGGAATCTCATTCCTTTTGCTTATGTTGCCCATCCTTTGGCATTTATCGCATCGCGATATATAAGCTTGAGTATCTTTGAACAAAGTAGGCCACCAAAACCAGCTTGTAAGATCTTTGAAGCGGTTTTGAAGGTTGCAAAGTGTCCTGCGTAAGACGAGCTATGGCATCCAAATAAAATTCCTTCCATCTCTTCTTCAGCCACGCATCTTCGGAATAACCCATGAGCACATCTCTTATAGAGATAGGGTTCATCCCAAAAATAATGTCTTATGTCTTTCAGGAACTTTTTCTTCCTATAACCAAAGAATTGTGGTGGTTCTACATCAGCTGCTAGGTAATTTGCTATGTGCCTAAACCATGGGGTGTTGAAAGCATCTGCTCGTCTCATTAGAGGACGTGGTGGTGCGGTATTATCATTGGGGGTAGTATCTATTGCATAGATGTTTTCTTCAGGCAAACTGTCATTTAAAGGCAATCTTTCTTCAACTCGAATTCGTGAAAGATGGTCTGCAACTCCATTATCTGCTCCTTTCGGATCTCGAATTTCGATATCGAATTCTTGCAGTAGGAGGATCCATCTTATCAACCGAGGTTTAGCATCTTTCTTAGACATTAAATACTTGATTGCAGCATGATCAGTATGAACTATGACCTTAGATCCTACGAGATAAGAACGAAATTTCTCAAATGCAAATACGACAGCTAGAAGTTCTTTTTCTGTTGTAGCATAATTGTATTGAGCTTCGTCTAGAGTTCTGCTTGCGTAGTAGATTACGTGCAGTTTCTTATCTTTTCGTTGGCCAAGCACTGCTCCGACTGCATAGTCACTTGCATCGCACATGATTTCGAATGGGAGTTCCCAATCAGGTGCTTGCACGACTGGAGCGGAGACAAGAGATTCTTTGATCTTATGAAACGCGGCTAAGCACTCATCATCGAACTCGAAGTTCGTTTCCTTGCAAAGCAAACGCGTAAGAGGTCTAGCTATTTGAGAAAAATCTTTTATGAATCGCCTATAGAATCCTGCGTGTCCTAAGAAACTACGAATGCCTTTTATATTTGTGGGAGGTTGTAGGCTGGTCATGACCTCGATTTTAGCTTTGTCAACTTCAATACCTTTTCCGGAAATTATGTGCCCAAGCACGATTCCGTCTTGTACCATGAAGTGACATTTTTCCCAATTTAATACTAAGTGCTTATCTTCACATCTTTGCAGAACTTTACCAAGATTGGCTAAGCATTTTTCAAAAGTAGATCCATAGACAGAGAAGTCGTCCATGAATACTTCCATGAAATCCTCGATAAACCATGAAATCCTCGATAAAATCTGTGAAGATCGACATCATGCACCGCTGGAAGGTAGCAGGTGCATTACACAGTCCAAAAGGCATACGTCGGTAAGCGAACGTGCCATATGGACAAGTGAATGTCGTTTTTTCTTGATCCTCCGGGCGAATAGGAATTTGGAAAAATCCAGAGTATCCATCAAGGAAGCAATAGTAAGGGTGATTAGCTAATCTTTCTAGCATTTGATCTATGAAGGGAAGTGGAAAATGATCTTTCCTAGTTGCTGCATTCAGCTTCCGGTAATCGATGCACATACGATGTCCAGTTACTGTTCTTGTAGCGATCATTTCATCTTTATCATTTTTAATGACAGTGACTTCTCCTTTCTTTGGAATAACATGAACTGGGCTAACCCAAGTGCTATCTGAGATAGGAAAGATTATTCCAGCTTCTAAAAGCTTCATAATCTCCTTCTTGACAACATCCATGAGATTAGGGTTCAGTCTCCTTTGACTTTCGATTGAGTTTTTAGCATTATCCTCTAGATTAATCTTGTGCATACAAAGATCTGGAGAGATTCTAGGTATGTCATCAAGTGAATATCCTAAGGCTTTTCTATGCTTTCTCAGCTCAGTCAACAGCATTGTGGTTTCTTCTTCCGTCAAACCAGAGTTTATTTTGACAGGATAAGTAGAATTTGGTCCAAGTAAGGCGTACTTAAGTCCGACGGGAAGAGGTTTAAGCTCGACTTTAGGGGCTTTAAGCTCGATCCAAGGATCATTAATTGCTGCAGCGTGTCTTTAGGAGGTGTAGGAATGTTTGTTTGGTCCTTAAGATTTAGTAGTGAAGAGGTTTCCTATAAGTTTCGGATTTATCAAGCATACATGTGCACTTACTTGAAATTTCTTCTAGGAAATTGCGTTCATCTTTTGAGGGTGAAAGCGTGACACTTAAAGGGTCGTCTAGAAGCAGATCTTCATAGACTTCCTCAATAATTCCATCTAACTCATCAACCCAACAAATTTTGCCATTCAAAGTTGGTTTATCAAAACTTTTGTTCATGTCAAACTGCATAACTGAACCGGCTAGATGAAGGTCGATTTTTCCTTCGGGAACATTGATTATGGCTCCGGCTATAGATAAGAATGGTCTTCCAAGAATAAGTGGATCCTTAGGTTCTTTTTCTAGTTCTAGAACTACGAAATCGGTTGGTATGGAACATTTTTCGATTTCAACATGAACATCTACTAAGATACCTACAGGTTGTCTAACGGAACGATCAGCTAGTACTAAAGAAATATTAGTGGGCTTGAAAGTGTGATGTCCTAAACGTTTTGCTACTGAAAGAGGCATCATGTTTATGCTAGATCCTAAATCACAGAGAGCACGCTCAAAAGCTACATCATTGATAGTGCATGAAAGTACGAAGCTTCCAGGATCATTTTTCTTTTCAGGGATTCGGCTTTGCAGGATAGAACTACATTCATGGGTTATCATCATAACGCCTTCTTCAAGAGTTAAAGAATTTGTTAGAATACCCTTTATGTATTTTCTTAAAGCGGGAATCATAGCACAAGCTTCTACGAAAGGTAATCTCACATTTAACTGATCGATTAGCTCCTTAAGCTTAGCTTTTTCTTTTTCTTTCTTAGGGGCTCTTAAGGCTCTAGGATATGGGGGTTTAGGTTTATAGACACGAGTTGGTGGAGGTGGAATCGGGTCTTCTCCAAGGATTTCCCGGGATGAATCTTCTCTTACTTCTTCTCCATCTTTTTCTCCTACCACTTCTTTTTCAACATCTTCATTCGTGATTCTTTCTTTTTCTTTCTCCTTTTCCTTACCCTTTTCCTCAACTTCGGGATCTTTAGGAAATTCAGGCTCTTTGTAAGCTAATCCACTCCTAAGTGTGATAGCTTTCACATGATCGGAGGGATTTGCTTCACTTGAGCTTTCGAAAGAATTTTCACTTGACTCCTCTTCAAGATTTTCTAACTTTTTAGAATTAGTTTTGACTATTATGTTAAGGAGGGTATCGGAATCCTTCTGCATCTCTTTTAGTTCAGATCTAAGATCACTAATCTCTTGAGACATAGATTTTTAAAGCTCTAGAATCTTTTTGTTTAGGTTTTCAGCTTCAGAAGAGGGAAAACTAGGATAGGAAACAGGATTAGATTGAATAGCCGAGATTGGTTCGGGAGGTGGTGTCCAGTCAGGCTTGGAAGACGTTTTCCCGCGGTCAGGTGGCTCACGACCGCGGTGAATCATGTCTTGGCCGCGGTCAGAACCAGCACGACCGTGGTGAAAGCTTGCTTGGCCGCGGTCCGATTGAACGGACCCGCGGTGATCAGAATCGAATGGAAAGTCTTGAATTTGATAGACTTCTGCAGTGTTCACCATCCCTTGACCATAGGAATCCATTGGGTTGTCCTAGCCATCAAAGTTACACGTATTGTGTACCCTATTTGGTTGTTGCAATCCAAGATGACTCATTATGTGACGGAGACACTTTATAACTTCCGAAATTTCTTCTTTCTTCTCAGGAAGTGCAGAATTACCAAAGGTTATTTGATTTCGGATGCTGTTTCCTAAATTTTTAATGAAAATGTGAGCATCTTCTACAGATCTAGTTGTGAAATCTCCATTACTTGCTATATCAAAAGAGTGTTGTAACTCTGGAGTTATACCGCTATAGAAGATACCTAGCAGGTATTCCTCGGCATATCCATGGTGTGGACAATCTCTTTGGTATTCCCTAAATCTTTCCCAAGTTTCTAAAAGATCTTCATCTTCTTTTTGTTTAAAAGTTCTTATCTTATTTCTCAAGAGATTTGAACGATTTCTAGTGTAAAAACGATTTAGGAAAACAGTTCTACACGCTGCCCACGTTTTTAGTGAAGCAGGTGGCAAAGATTTTAGCCATTTGCTGGCCTTATCTCTAAGAGAGAATGGGAAAAGACTACACTTGGTAATCCCCATTTGCTGTAATGGTTGCACATAATTCTTCGAAAGTCTCGATATGGTCTATCGGGTTTTCGAATGAATAACCAGAGAATTGATTTTGTTGAACTAAATGGATACGAGGTACCTTAATTTCGGTTTTGCCATCCTCACGTAAGGCTGGTTGAATAGCTCTTCGATCTCCCATGAACTTTTCGAGTGAATCGAAACTTCCAATCAGTTCATCATCATCTTTGTGTTTGACCGATCCGATCAGCTCATTGTCATCATAGATCGGTTCTTCAAACTCATCATCAGTCAGGTTATCATCGCTTGGATCACCATCCACACGATTTGGTGGATCACCAAGAGTTCCGGGAACATGTTCCCGGTCTCTCATCGCAAAGAAACCTGAAAAATTCAAAAAAAAAAGTAAAAATAAACAAATGTTCTAATGGATTTAAGCTGGGATTCGCAACGAAACAAATCAAAGTCCCCGACAACGGCGCCAAAAACTTGATGCGAGTGTAAACGCGGGGTTGGTTGTTTTCGTTTTACTAAGCTTCAGGTTTTAAATTTATAACCCCTAAATGTCTGCAAGTGCACAGATGTGCGCTGTAGTACTTAGGGTATCGATCCACAGAGACTTAGTTGTTTCAGTACGAATTCACTGCAACGCTTAAATCAGATTAGAACTAAACAGGTTTTGGTTTTGGTTTTGGGTTTTGGTTGTCACTAAATCTAAACTAGAAAGCAAAGAAAGTAAAGGCAATTGAAAAACGAAAGCAAGTAAAGCAAGTAGAAAGCGATTAAACAAGAGGCGAATTGAAGCAAGTAAAAGCGAATGAAAAGCAAATAAAATTGAAGGTAAAAATCGATTGAAACTAGAAGGCTGTAAACAATTAAAGACAAACGTTGGGGCTCAAGGGGTTTCGCAGGGGTTCATGGTCTATGCTAGGTCGATTTTAAACATATGATAAAGGTAATCAACTACGTATGTTCTAAAACTCGAGGCACGGAAGTATGAATAGCCTACTTTCGCAGCACTAAACAACTATCTCTCGCAACCCTAATCAGTAGGTTTTCACTCTGATTCTGGAAGGGAGAAGATGCAATAGCAGAATAAGACTCATCAACATTCACAACTCAACTACAGGTAGGTTTCCACTCCTATAGAAGAATTGCTCGTTTCACCCTAGTTCAGACAATCAATGAAAGTTTTCGCAACATATCATATCAGATCGGTTTCTAAGTGGTCAGCAAAGAATCACGCAGTAAGATTAAAGGCAAACGAAGAACATCTAGAAGATTATAAATCCTAAATCTATCGATTCATAAGCAAAGACACATGAAATTCCCTTTGAAAAATCCCTTTAAACCCAACTGGGTAACTACTCAAAAATATTGTAACAAAGCATCATAAACGAAATTGAAAGTGCAGGAAATTAAAGAAAAGAAGGAAGAAAAACGAAGAACAGAGTTGCAGGTGGAGGCGCGATGATGCTCTCCAGCGGCGGCTCCTTCTTCGGGATCGACGGCGGCGGCTCCTCTCTAGGGTTCCACGAAATCTCTCTCTCTTTCTATCTTATGTCGTCTCTCCCACCTTTAGGAATGACATAAAGGGGGTATTTATAGCTTCTGGGGTGGTTCTGGACACTTAGGGCTTCAAAAATAACGAAAGGAATTGATCTGGACTTTAATTAAGTCGTCGGGAAAGTGAACAACCAAAGTCCGCGGTCGCGGTGGCTCTACCCGCGGGAAAATGGGTGTTGGCCGCGGTCCCGGCTCGTGGTCCTCTTCCGGAACTGCATTTTCTGTCATTCTTGCATCGGGAATATCTGAAGATCTAACCGTTGGATTGTCTCCAAACCAAGTGCATTAGAAAGATGGTTGGATCTTCTATGTTGTCTCAAATTTTGGGGGTGATCAGACGGTGAGAAGGTCTTCATCGCTTGTCATACTTCTGACGGTCTGCATTTATCCAAAATTGCTCATTTGTTCCAAATTGCATATCTTTTGCCCAAGTTTCCTGTAAAGTCTTTTGAAACTCTAAAACATTGAAAATACTTTAAAAACATTGAAAACAGAGTTAAAACACCTGCATAAGATACAATTATGATCCATAAAAGTGGTCAAAATACGGTGTTATCATCAGTAACTTCAAAATTACCAAGAAAAACCCAATCTCCTTCAACCAATTCATACTCGAATTTGTCCATTATATCATATTGAATAGTAGACAGGATGCGATTGCCCTACACGGTTTATAAAAATAAATAATTTAGAAAAACATTCCTAAAACATATATACGGTAAATCTTTTCAAACTTCCAAAACTTACAAAGTCATCCGCAAGAACTAACATCCGATTAGGTCGATCGAAGAGAGTATAATCATAATAATCTCTTAGTATCTGTACAAAAATACGATATCCGCCGTTTGACTTCTGAAGATCGGAAAGTCTTTCACAAGGAGACATTCTTTGTTTTAATTTTTTTGTTAAGAATAAAGATGAAAGAGAATAAGGAAATGAATAGTTTTCTATGTGATGGAGTAAAACGGTTACGGTTTTAATGTCGTCTTAATTCAAACTCTCGTGTAAATTTATGACAGTTGGTTGAAAAAAAAAACTTAAATCACAAATTAAAGTTTCAAAAAGTATAATTAGGGAAAAAAAATTTTAGAGTAACATTAAAGTTCCACAGTTAAATAAAATACGCCAAAAAGTTCCACAAATACCGCAAAAAAATAACGAATAGAGTTCAAACGTAATCCACCCATTGGACAAATTGGTTACAAATATCAGAAGCAATAATCAATCACCAGCAATGCATTTCTGCAATAAGTTCATTACGATTTCTTGCTTCTTCATAACTTCATTAGGATCTCTTGCTTCAGTCCTTTTTTGTTAACACATCTTTCACCTTCATCCAAATAGTCGGGACTCTTAATTACCTTCTTAGATGAAGGAGTGAGTGAAGATCCAGACGATGGATTCTCAAGTTCGTCAGAACTCGTAAGCATCAACGGTTGCTGAAGACATAAGTACATTGTCGACGTCTTAATTTAACTAAACGATCAGATAAGCGAGCTTTAGAAGTCTGTAAAATTTATCATATATATTACCTCTGATCGAGAATCCCACTCAGTCATAATGTCGACATCTTGAGACCATAGTTCTACTACATACGGAGACTGGCTTCCTTTTGTATGCTCTTCTGAAACTGTTATTTTGTTAAGCCATCAGGGAGCCCTCTTGGTAAATCTTGCGCATCATTATATATAATGGATTAATATTATTTCAGAAAATATAAATAATGCATAATGTATACAATTATTTAACAAATAACATCATCATTTTGTTCCATCTTTGAGAATTCGTCAGAAAGCGGACATCGACGTCTGAATCATCAGTTACAAATAATACAATGTAGTACCTACATTGTTTGAAAGATAATAGAAGAGTGAGTATTTAAACGTTACATGAATAAACATGTAATGTAGTGTCGGAATAAATGTATGATGGGACGAATCAATGTAATAAAATAAGGCGAACATTTAGCCAGTCAATCAGAGAAAGTCTACATGAAATAATTTTGCTATATCTGCTATATATCTTATCTAAGAAAGTCTTAATGAAATAAGTAATGTTTTCTTGACTTTATGGGACAAATCATTGTATTACCTTGCGACGATGGTATCATATGAATAAATATCACCACAATTTTTGCAACTGAAAATAGGAATTCTCTTATCGTAATCTTCATCATCAGACATAATTCCATGCTCTAAAACTTTGATGTTGCAAGGTTTGCATGCCCAATAATACCACAGCTTTGAAGTGTCAACGTCTTTGACCGTTACGCATGTTACAATCTTGCCAGGCTATAACAAAACCATTAATATGTATATAGTTAAATGTAAATATATTTATACCATTTTCAAAATATATAGCTCATACCACTTTTGTATCACGAATTCCAGCTATCGTCCGTCTCCTATTTTTCACACCCAAATATTCTTCACGCACCACCTCAAGAAGTCGAATAACTCTGTTCAGCATGGACTATCATTTGATTGTTTTTTTGGCAACCTACAACAACGTAAACAATAATTATATAAATAAAACAATGTTAAAATGATATTTAAATTGTCACATAACATACTTTTTCCGAAGTCTTTCACGATCTTGACGTCAGGATCAAACAAAATTTTGGTGGAGTTAAAACCGTTTGATATTGAAATGTCACATATACTCGAAAAACATAAAATAAGAATAATTAACAAACTAATCCAAACCCAATCTCTACAAACGGTGTATATATGAATATGGGATATAGTGATCTAATCTTTGTACTCTTTTATACATAAAAATCGCATTACACACACAACAATAGCAGCCATATGTTTATCTGTGTACTCAACATTTGCTTTTGCATATTGTCCGCATAGTGTACATATCAGATGGACATCGCTTCAGCAGTAAACATATTAGCGTTACATTGTGATGGTGACTTGATGTGTGTGTGGGTGTCGAGGGTTGTCAAGTTTTACCCTAATTGAAATCGATAGCAAGTGCACAGCTGATCAATTGTAGTACTTAGGGATCGAATCCACAGGGAAGGAGGATCTTTTGCTGCAAAAATCCTTTGAAATAAGTTAAAGTAAGGAAGTCTAGAACAAAAACGGTTTAGTGGGGGTTTGGTGGTGTCTATAAAATGTAAAAACGAAATATTAAAAGAGAATACGAGAATTAAATGACGTAATAACTAAACTTAATGAAAATGACTAAAAATGATAAAAACGGATATTCTAATGCTTAAATGAAAATAAACTAAAAAGGAAAGACAATATTGAACTAAAGCTTTAAAGAAAATCGGTGTATAACAATGGAGAAGAAAGCGTTGGACTTCAGGGAAGTTTTCTCAGGGGTACGAACGATTCAAAACATTGCTAGAGAGGAAATTTTGTAAGATCTTAGCTTAAACTTTCCGAACTGGAGTCACGGACGTATGAATACGCCACTGTCGTGATCATAGACAACTATCTCTCTCAACCCTGACCAGTAGGTTTCCACTCTGGCCCTGGAAGAGAAGAGATGCATTATGTTTAAGACTCGTCCTAATTCACAAATCGCCCATAGGTAGGTTTCCACTCCTATGTTTGTTTTGCTCTCCCAAACTAGATCTGATACCTGATGAACACTTTCGTGTCACCAAGCATCTGGATCAGATTGTAGTTCATGACGCTACTCTCATGCAGTAAAAACGAATTCAGAAGAAAAAGTTCTAAGATTCAGCTCAATAGCCAATGGAATCCTCATCGAACATATAAATCCCCATCGAAAATCCCTTAATCCCAACAATAAAACTACTCAGACATAATGAACGAAATCAAAGACATAATATTAAGAAGTAGAATAGAAACCGAAATTGAAAAAGAAAGAACAAGGGTTCAAGAGAACAAATCTCTCTCTCCCTAAAAGCTAAACCAAAAACAATGAAAGTATGAAGTAAATAAATCGGTTCTCTAAGGTTACACACGATTTCTAGGGCTCCTAAGACATGTATTTATAGTGCTCAAGACCTCTCTGGACGTCACTTAGGGTTTCTCCAAATGTGGGCTTCAGAAATGGGCTTTTTGGGCTTGGAGGTTGAAGGCCGCGGTCGGGAGTGCTCTGACCACGGGGAATGTATGGTTTGCCGCGGTCGGGATGCCCCTGACCGCGGGAAAATGCTTGTTGGCCGCGGGTGGAAGTGCTGGCCAGCTGGTTTACGGGACATCTTGCTCTTCGCGTATCTTTTGATTGAACCGTTGGATTGCCAAGCTGTAAAGTGCACTGTAAAGCTGATACTTCCATCTTTAAGGTCTCCAAATTTGAGCTGGATCAGACGGTGATAAGGCCTTCAATCAGGGGTGAACTTCTGACGGTTTGACTCTGAGCTGAAATATGGTTTTCTATCCATTTTGTTAAGCTTTTCCCTAAGTTACCTGAAAAGAGTCTCGGAACTACAAATACTAGAAAAACGTGATAAAAGTACTTAAAAGCAATTAAAAACATATAAAAAGTATTTCAAAACGATCCATAAAAGTGGTCAAAATACGGTGTTATCAACTCCCCCAGACTTAAACATTTGTTTGTCCTCAAACAAAGCAAAAACCTAAACTGGTTAAGTGAAAACAAAAATAGGGAATGCATAAATCTCATAGACATGAACTCCTAAACTAGGACCAAAGATAGTGCATCAATCCACAACTTAGTCTAGAAAATTCTCACTAAAGCACAAGAGATACTAGTCCACTTTTTCCGTTATGCAAAACTTAAACAATTTAAATCTTGATTTCAGTCAACTAGCTCTCTACATTCATTAAGTTCAATAGTGAGTTCTCATTAAAGACATCATCCAGGGTAGACGGCGTTTGGCATTAAAGGGCTATTTAGGCGGTGGAGTTAAAGTGTTTTGGGTTACCTGAAGATCTGGAGGATGCAAGATAATATGCAAAATGTTGTTGCATAATCCTTCCTCCTTTGTTGTAAACAGCTATTCCCCCAGACTTAGATTCTTTCCGAGAATCAGAAAAACAATCTCCAAAACTCCATAAAATTGAACTCCAGTTGCCTTGGGACATAAAATTCGACCTCTCTAGACTCTCTAAGGCTTTTATTTCCTTTCTTTTCTTATTTTCGGTTTTTTTTTTTTGTTTTTTTTTGGAAAGGAAATGCCTTTTAAAGAGAGAGAGACTAGAGGACGAGATTGTACCAAAATTTGAGATTTTTCTAAGGCAAAATGAGCTTCCTCTTGTGTTGAATCCTTCCGGGAACTTTTCCGGCAAATCGCAGGTCTCTGTCCTTTGTGACTGAAAACTGCGTCGTTCCTCTTTCTCTCCAACGTTTTTGCACTTATCTGCATATAAGACAATAGAAAACAAGAGTGCATGTGGTTTGAAAGAGAATTGGTTAAGGTGGGGAACTAGCTAAAGATGAACTAGCCATTCAGGATCAACAGAGAGTGGTAAAAGGATAAAGGAGTCCTGAATGTATGATTCGTTTCCCTGGTCTAATGCTTCAATGAGAAAATTAAGTCCAAATTAAGTCCAAATAAAACAGAGCTAGTGTATCCCTTCATCTAAATCGAAATCATTCAAATTCCTCTGGGGTACTTCGTTTCAAATGTGCTTAGCTACCGCCTAGTCTAGTCCTAAATCATGAATGAGCATGTCACTAGGAACAGTCTAAAGCACACAGTCAACTATCATTGATTCATGTTCAGCATTCCCTTTTAAAACGTATTTTGTTTTGAAAACCGGTTTTGAAAAACTTTAAGGAAAATGCAAAAAGTGTAGATAATGCAAGACTCATGAAAGAAAGGTGGTTAGAAAGGGATGAAATCCTCCCCGAGACTTAAATCACACTGTCCTCAGTGTGAAACAAGTTGAGATTGGATGAGAAAAATGCATAGATAATCGAATTGGTAAGGACAAAGAGAACTTACCTGGATCCGGGATGCTGGTGGAGATGAACCGGATTCATTCGAAGGGGTTTGGGAAGGTGATTAGGGTGGTGATGAAGGTGGTGGAAGGTGATGAATGAGGTGGAGGGTGATTGGTGAGGTGGAATGGGGTGAAAGGGGTGGTTTGGGTCGGGTTTGGATCTCCACGACCAAGTGCCGCGGTCAGGGGCTGCACGACCGCGGCAATCAAGCACTTGGCCGCGGTCAGGATTACGCGACCGCAGCCGACGGTAGGTTTCCCGCGGTCCGAACAACTGCGACCGCGGGGGCTTATATCGCGGCCTCTTCCTGCTTCTCCTTGGTTCCTGCTGGGCCGAGCAGTCATGTACCATCCTTCTTTTTGGTTTTTTCTGCTTTTTTTTTTTATTTTTTTGGCTTTTTTGTTTTTTAAGAAACACCTGAAACTAAGAAAAAGAAAAAGATCAAAAGAAAAAGAAAGAAAAATTCTAAAGAAAACAATACCTAAATGGGTTGCCTCCCATTAAGCGCTTTTGTTTTAAGTCGTTTAGCTCGACTTTTGGTATTGGACGTTGCTTAGTCTGATGAAGAAGACCTTGTCCTGAGACAAGTCTTTTTCGACATCTCCTTGCTTTGCTTAGCAGGTTCGAGATGGTAGCCTCGTTCAGGATCAAAAATCAGTCTTGGAACTTCTTTGAGGTATGAGTCTTCAACACCACTTGTGATAGGAGAACGTCTTAGATGCTTGTATGATGAGGTGAATAAGGTCTCTCTTGCTGCATGACATTGAACCATGTTGCAAGAAACAAGGATAGATGATTCTTTATGATCTGAAGTGGTGGAGATGGTTAAGCATCCAAGGTGAGGACATTTTGCTTGGAGAGGTGTCGCCATGGCTTGAACTGTTGGAGAATTGGTAAAAAGAGCATTGGCCGCTTGTGGAAGTGTCGCGACCGCGGTAAAAGGTGGTTTGGCCGCTGGTAGCGCACACGCGACCGCGGCGAAAGTTGGTTTGGCCGCTGGTAGTGCACACGCAACCGCGGTGCCGAATATCCTAGGAAAAATGTTCAAATCCTCTTGCTTCTTGTCTCCAATTCTTTTTCCTTGTGGAGAGTCTTCGGAAAAGAGTCTTGAGAGCCATTTAAACTCCACTCTTGCTTCGATTAAGTCTGCATCACCTCTCATAAAAGCATTAGTTAAAAGTATACATAAGGAAGTACCTTTGTTCGTCAAGCTTGTAAATCCAGTGTTTTCTTTGGGTGCTCTTCTCTCTAGAATGTATCCAACATCTTTTGTAGCTCCTCCAGGGTCGAATATTGGATCATCCACGCTGCCTATGATTATACAATGAGAGTTCCTTGTAGGAATCGCCGGATGTAAGGTTTTCTTGTTGATCTTCAGGAAACTCATATGTTGATGCAGGTAGTTGATGAGTGTTCCAACATATGCTAGACACGAAATGCCAAGTATCAAGGGTTTTGTTGCATTGTTACTCATCTCCATAGCATGGAAACCAGTAGAAACAAGACAACTTTTCCCTTGAAAAGGCAATTCTGGTTTGGAACCAAGTAGAGCTGCACCAGAAAAATCTCCATAGTGAATATCAATCTTTGAGGGATGAAAAATCGAAATACCTGTATTCTCTGCCATGGTCTTTGGTATGAGATTCACATCAGGTCCAGATTCACAAAGAGAATCACGAAATTTCACTTCCTTGATTGAGAATGGGGCATCAAACTTCTCGGAATCCTTCGTCTTAGAAAGCGCCTCCAATGGTGGTTTTGATGTCACCATTAGTGTCTTATCTTCCACGTGGTCTGTCTTACATTCAAGGTGGTGAGGAGCTGAAGGAGAAAAAGGCTTTGGTTCATCAAGAGGAAGTGACTTATGATCTTGTTTGTCGTCTCCAAAACACTTGAACGAATCGGTAGAGACAAGATCGTCACTAGGGATGGGAAGAGGTTCTCCTTTTTCTTGATGGCTGGCTTCCACGACGTGATGATCCAAAGGAATTTCATTTGATGGCCTCTTTCTAACGAACTTGATGGAGGATTCTCCATCTACTTCACAAGATACCCAATACCCATCATCCATAGATTCATTGAGCTCCTGAAGCATATCATCAATCTCGGTTTGGGAGACAGACGACATATCTTCATCAAAGAGACGATCATGGATATCTTCGTGGGTATTGTAAGTTGTTATGGTCTCCCAGCAGAATCCTTTTTCCTCTAAACCTTCGCGAATTGATTTGTAGTGGCTGCGATGTCCTCTTTTGTGGTGGTTCGGAATTGAATTCTGATCCATTGAGGAGAGATCACGAATGAATTGTGCTTCTCGGCGTCTGGTGGCTTGAAGAATGTTATAGAAACCTTTCTCATTTTGTTTATTTCGATTTATAGGATCAATATCTTCTGAAATGGAAACAAAATAACCGAAAAATGGAAAGTTGCAGAAAAGGGGTTCTAGAGTCGATTTACTAACCTTTCTCGGGGTTTTGCAGAAAAGAAAACGCGTGCCTTCCCCGGCAACGGCGCCAAAAACTTGATGGTGACTTGATGTGTGTGTGGGTGTCGAGGGTTGTCAAGTTTTACCCTAATTGAGATCTATAGCCGCAAGTGCACAGTTGATCAATTGTATTACTTAGGGATCGAATCCACAGGGAAGGAGGATCTTTTGCTGCAAAAAGCCTTTGAAATAAGTTAAAGTAAAGAATTCTAGAACAAAAACGGTTTAGTGGGGGTTTGGTGGTGTCTTTAAAATGTAAAAAAGAAATATTAAAAGAGAATACGAGAATTAAATGACGTAATAACTAAACTTAATGAAAATGACTAAAAATGATAAAAACGGATATTCTAATGCTTAAATGAAAATAAACTAAAAAGGAAAGACAATATTGAACTAAAGCTTTAAAGAAAATCGGTGTATAACAATGGAGAAGAAAGCGTTGGACTTCAGGGAAGTTTTCTCAGGGGTACGAACGATTCAAAACATTGCTAGAGAGGAAATTTTGTAAGATCTTAGCTTAAAGTTTTCGAACTGGAGTCACGGACGTATGAATACGCCACTGTCGTGATCATAGACAACTATCTCTCTCAACCCTGACCAGTAGGTTTCCACTCTGGCCCTGGAAGAGAAGAGATGCATTATGTTTAAGACTCGTCCTAATTCACAAATCGCCCATAGGTAGGTTTCCACTCCTATGTTTGTTTTGCTCTCCCAAACTAGATCTGATACCTGATGAACACTTTCGTGTCACCAAGCATCTGGATCAGGTTGTAGTTCATGACGCTACTCTCATGCAGTAAAAACGAATTCAGAAGAAAAAGTTCTAAGATTCAGCTCAATAGCCAATGGAATCCTCATCGAACATATAAATCCCCATCGAAAATCCCTTAATCCCAACAATAAAACTACTCAGACATAATGAACGAAATCAAAGACATAATATTAAGAAGTAGAATAGAAACCGAAATTGAAAAAGAAAGAACAAGGGTTCAAGAGAACAAATCTCTCTCTCCCTAAAAGCTAAAGCAAAAACAATGAAAGTATGAAGTAAAGAAATCGGTTCTCTAAGGTTACATACGATTTCTAGGGCTCCTAAGACATATATTTATAGTGCTCAAGACCTCTCTGTACGTCACTTAGGGTTTCTCCAAATGTGGGCTTCAGAAATGGGCTTTTTGGGCTTGGAGGTTGAAGGCCGTGGTCGGGAGTGCTCTGACCGCGGGGAATGTATGGTTTGCCGCGGTCGGGATGCCCCTGACCGCGGGAAAATGCTTGTTGGCCGCGGGTGGAAGTGCTGGCCAGCTGGTTTACGGGACATCTTGCTCTTCGCGTATCTTTTGATTGAACCGTTGGATTGCCAAGCTGTAAAGTGCACTGTAAAGCTGATACTTCCATCTTTAAGGTCTCCAAATTTGAGCTGGATCAGACGGTGAGAAGGCCTTCAATCAGGGGTGAACTTCTGACGGTTTGACTCTGAGCTGAAATCTGGTTTTCTATCCATTTTGTTTAGTTTTTCCCTAAGTTACCTGAAAAGAGTCTTGGAACTACAAATACTAGAAAAACGTGATAAAAGTACTTAAAAGCAATCAAAAACATATACAAAGTATCAAAACGATCCATAAAAGTGGTCAAAATACGGTGTTATCACATTGTTAAAATTTTGTTATGTTTATTTTGGTATGATAGATAACTACTTACTTGGTATCTCAGAGTGTTATCATCAATTTCTCGCTGATCCCACCTTTTCCTTTAGTTTTTATAACTTCCATACTCCCAACGGTGACAATTTGTCCAATGACATCTTCAAGAAAAAATATTTGTATACAATGATAAATATGTACATTATAATATAAATTTCATAATCAAGATGATGACATACCGATGAGGACGTTTTTGTCGAGTTTTTCTTCTTTGATTGACTTGAAATCAGAAAAATATTTCTCTGGCAAATCTGATGGAAAATCATTAATCTCCTTAGCACGGGTTGTCTTGCACAAAGCGATCTTGTATGGTAATGGAGTCGTCCTAAAATCACCATAGTATTCTTTAATTATGAAGCAATTAATAGAAAGTGATTTTCCTTCTATAAGGATCCCTTTATGTTTTGCGATAAATTCTTCATCAACAGTAGCGTGAATCCTAGTGTGCTGTGAATCACACGTAAATAGTATTACTATATAATCTACAGATTACTTAAAATAACAATAAGAAAAATACATAAGATCGCATACAAACCTCTTCGTCAACTAATACCATTTCTATAACAAAGCCAGACTGCCTGTTCTTGACTTTCCAAAGTGAAAATATAGTAGCTCTAACTTTCTGAATTTCACTTGATTGATCTAATTTGGCAAATGGAACTATAGCAGCTGAACGTCTACGGAATAAAACCATTTTAATGAACATTTATATTTTTACATAGATAATTCAGTTCACAATTAACAAATGAAAACAACTATTCTATTGTGATTGCTATGATTAGTAATCATAATTTTAAGTTTGTGCATGTCATTTTATAAGCATATGAGTTTAAGTTCTTAAATATAACATCATTTGAAATAAAATTAAAAAAAGATGGACGAAAAACAATTTTTTCTATAAATTAATGTTATGATAAATTAATAAAATATTATAGTCCTGACATTATTAATTTATAGAGATTTTACTGTAGCACACAATCTGTTTTAGAAGACTTTGATATTTGCAAGAGACAATGTTAATTAATAACAACAAAATAAATAAAAGGTTGAACAGAAACATACTAGAATCTTTGTTTATCGAGTTTGGAATCTTGTATATATTATTTGTTTCTATTATAGATTATTTTTTGAATAATTATAACAAATGACCAATTTTAGACTCGTATTTGCAAGAATGACCATACACTATTTGAGTAACTGTTCAATTTTTTTTAATACGAATATACCCCTACAAGTCTACACTCCTCTACTCATACCTATATCTCTTTCTCTTTCTCCTTTCTCCTTCTCTTTTTCTCCTTCTCT
The DNA here is from genome assembly GCF_000478725.1 of Eutrema salsugineum. Lineage (NCBI taxonomy): Eukaryota > Viridiplantae > Streptophyta > Magnoliopsida > Brassicales > Brassicaceae > Eutrema > Eutrema salsugineum. The sequence goes on along the minus strand of NW_006256829.1, from coordinate 19,126,083 downwards.
TTTCTCTTTCTTTCGTCTGTATTTTCTTATGCCTCTTATGTAAAATTTTTCACTTTCATCTTCTTCATCGTTCATCGCTCTATTTCTTTAAGTTTCTCTTATAATTTTCTTCATATTCAGCTGAAATTACCATCACAGAATCTGCTTATTGGAAAGCAAGATCTAAAGTTAATTGGATATGATCAAAGTTGGTTAAAATTTTACCTCTGATCTGAACTTTCAATAAAAAATTAACATTGATTTGATTTCTTTGTAAGTAAAAAACAACTTCGTATTCAATTGCTAGAACTAACAATAATCATATTAGATTGATGCTAACGTATATAATAGTGTGTATCTATCTGAATTAATCTTATAATTCTATTGTTAGACTGCTAACAATATATATAGAGTGTTATATGTATTTGTAGCGTACTAACTACCAAAATAACACCTGTAACAATCTAGATAATTCATCATTGTTATCAATCTAACATAGTTTTTACCTAGTTAATTATAAGGTTAGACGTTAATTTATATGTAACGTGCTAAGTATATCAATAACATCTTTAATCATCTATATAACTCATTATTGTTATCAATCTAAAATATTTTTTACCTAGTAAATTATAATGTTAGATGTTAATTTATATGTAATGTGATGAGTATATCAATAATATCTTTAATCATCTATATAACTCATTATTGTTATCAATCTAACATTATATTTATTGTGTAAAACATAATGTTATATTCTAAATTTATTTGTTTATCGTTAACGCAGAGATATCACCTCTACTCTACAAAATCTCATAGCCACCCTATAAGTACACAGTAATACATGTCATACGCTTTTTGCAATTTGGGAGAAAATATCAGCAGGGCAACATCGTCTTTACTGCTAACCATGGGCATAGTATATTTTGTTTTAGGTGGGCCTGTGGTCATTCTGCTAATTTCCACTCTCATTTGGATTATTCAGCTAATTGACTCTTATTTCTTTTATCGATGATCTAAAAACTTATACATATTATTTGTTTTATAGAGTTTTGCATCTATAGAAACTTGTAATTTGAGTCAAACACATCAATATTGTAATTTGTCTCTAACACAGAGTAGAAAATGATGTAAAACAGAGTATAGAGGGAATAGATGATATATGATCGAAATCATTCCAATATTAAGACCACCAAATGATCGAAAGATTTAAAGCCTACCTTGACGCAAGTTGTCGACATAGAAATGGTAGAGATAGATATATGATTGACTCGCTCAATAAATGTAATGGACAAGAGAACTGAATCACTCAAACACTCTAATCCGCATGATTCTATAGATTTAAAGTGAAACACACTTAAAATCTAAAGAACAATTAAACACAAAGATCTCACACATTGTGACAGACACAAATGATCTAAAAGATCAACTTAAACTTCTTAAAAGCTTAAATGTATCTTAAATATGAAACAGAAGAGAGTTTATATAGTGCTCTTAAAACAACCGTCATCAGACTTAAAAGAGATTCTCGAAAATGGAAACTAGATGATAGATAATAAAGAGAATTATAGCCGTTAAGATTAAATGGTGTGAGTCTTGGAAATCAGAAGTCTTCTTATATCTGGACGGTTTGAGGGAATAAGTGAGCTTATTGGGAACATCCTGGATGACATAAATGATACCCTAAACGCAGTATATTTAACAAGAGATCCGTTGGGTAGTTACGACTCAAAAATGAAGCAAGTAAAGAATCAGTTAGTTTCAAACTTGAAAATCTTCCAAAAACAACACTGGTTTTAACTTGATTCCAATTTTTCTTGTGCCTCTGATTCATCGAAAATGTAGACCAAGTTGGTTTGTAACTTATCTAGTTATCTCCTCTTGGTTTGGTCATAAATCTTCAATTAATGCGAACATTTCCAAATCAGATAAGTTACGAATCCATCGATTTTTAAAAGGAATAACTCCTTTGTCTGAACTTCTATTGGGCTGACTCCACTTCGAGATTCTCAGTAAATGAGCTAAGAATGTGCTCAGACTGGTCATTGGACTGGACCAGTTGTTCTTCATTTGGCTTGAACAAGGCTCAGAGGTCTTCCAGGTTGCCTTAGGTGGTTAATTATAGCTAGCACCATGGTCTTCCAGGTTGCCTTAGGTGGTTAATTATAGCTAGCACCATGGTCGACGATTAGTTTGGTGACCGCATCATTCCCTCCCTCTTGAAATGGTTTCAACCTCGAAACTGTACAATATGTGGATAAAGAATTCAAGTTAGTATCTTGAATTTTGCACAAGTTTAGAAGATTACTTCGGGTGCGGTTTTGGTTGTGGCTAAAGTGGGGTCGGTGTTGAGCATCTAGTGGTTCCTCCTCATTCAGCAAGGAGGCAATGAATCCTCTCCATGTTTTTTAACTGACTGCATTCAGTAGCAATGTACCCTCCCGTGTAAATCCCTTATTTCTTCAGTGATTTTCAACTTCGAATGTTTCTTGGATCTCGGTTTAGAATTGAGGATCTAGGGGTTTTTCCTTGTACCGAAACCTTCGTTAGCAACTTGTGGACAAAACAAGCGTATCCTCAATTTTTTTGGATCATTAGAAATATACTGAATCAAATGATCAAATACCTTATCTTGTTTTGGTTTGGTAGCTCTAGAAATCTTGACTATTGAAATTAGGTTGTGCTCCATGTTTACGATTGTTGTATCCTCCAGAATAGATTCCTCTCTGGTTATTCCTGCACATGTCTCAACTTGTTTTGAAAAATGAACTACTACTTCTCTAAAGAACAATTCAGCCACAAGTGATGCATCAATGAATTTATGAAAGGGTATAAAAAGAGTCAATTGTAAAAACCTATCCACGACTACAAAAACTGAATTTCTGATTTTTATAGTTTTAGGCAAACCAAGAACAAAGTGCATTAAAATATCAGTACATGGTTCAATAGGAATGGACAAAGGATTATACAAACCTTGTGATTAAACTTTAGATTTAGGTTGTTTGCAAGTAACACATCACCCACAAATCCTTTCCACATCCCTTTTTCATGTACTATGAGTAGAAATGATCATAGACGACGCTTTTCCTTGCGCATCTTGTCTAGACGACGTTCTTCCTAGTCGGCCATCAGCTCGTTAATGGCTACCACGAACTGTAAACACAGAAAATATCCTTGTCAGCACTTAGCCCAAAAAAACAGGCATTAAACAGAACAGGAGAATGTTTACCTTAGTATTGCGCTGAGCCATCGCTGCATAGGACTTCGCCCTCTTTCACTTCTCAGGAGGCGGAAGTCGGGTGTTGGTACTTTTGACTCGAGAACAAAATAATGCCGAGGTGGGCGCGACATCCATCAACGGTTTACGCGAAGACAGCTCATCAACCAGCCCCTTGCGTTTCTTCTTAGATGGTTCGTCTTTATGGGTAGCGACGCCTTTTCCCTTATCCGCGGCAGGCCGCTTGTGACCAGAGTCATGCTTCAGGAGGGTAGAAGCAGGAGGCCTCGCCGAACCAGGGAGGCCGAGGAAAATTTCCTTGGAAGCCTCGGGGATGATTTCTCCCGGCTTGACCTCGGCGACCTTTTCTTCAACAGCCCTCTCATCGGCAACCCTTTCCTTGGAGGCATTCGTACCAGTAGCCCGGATCTCTTCGTTAGACCCTTCGGGGTTTGGAGGATCTTCCCGAGCCACTGCTTCATCACCTTGTTTAGCAGCCTCGGCGGCCCCTCTCGCGGCCTCCTCGGCCTCGCGCCTCTTCTTGTTCCTAAGGGTCACAATGACCATCTTGTCTCGCGTATCTCCGGAAGAATTTGATGATTCTGAACTAACTGAAACTCCGGCTAGAATAGAACAGGCTCTCTTTATTCTTTCATAAGAGAAGTGACGCTTCCAGTTGACATTCCTAGCTGCTAAGGCGTCTCGAACTGTGAACAGATCGTCGGGGATCGGAGGGAGAATATTCCAAAATTCATAAGGAAAAGAAAATAAAGGCGGGTCAGAAAAATAAAACAAAACTTGCGAAAGATCTGAGCTAAAGCAAGACTTCGGGTCGGCTACCAAGTGGTTTCCAATCTGTTTTGACCCTGTGGACAAAATCTTCGTCCACCGATGCCTCGTTCACTTGAACGTAAAAGAAGTACTCTATCCAGAAACTATCTTTGCTCGGAAAACCACTGATAATCCGACGTTTCGACTTGATGGAGATGTAAAATTTGTTTCCTCCGAGCCCAAAACGGCTCGACATTGTTTTAAATGAAAACACCTCGTTGCTCTTATTCAAAACGACTCGGCGTTACCTAAACGCAAGTGCCTCATTGTTATCATTAAACACGGCTCGGCATTATCTAAACGAAAATGCCTTGTCGTTATCATTAAACACGGCTCGGCATCATCTAAACAAAAACACCTCATCGTTATCACTGCACACGGCTCGGCATCGTCTAAACAAAAATACCTCGTCGTTATCACTGCATACGACTCGACATCATCTAAATAAAAACGCATCATCGTTATCATTAAACACGGCTCGGCAACATCTAAACAAAAATGCTTTGTCATTAATACAGCTCGGCACTGTCCATCATCAAAACGCCTCGCCATTATCCTTCGCGGCACGCCTCGGTGAAAGCAGTACGTGCAAGAGCCTCGCTTTTGCCTTATGGTTTGGTGAAAACCCGAGTCTGGAATCTTTCCGTGATGCCTTGGTACGATGGTTAACTCTATGGCCAGGAATGATGAACCTCGTCATTCTCGTCTCCAAAACTGATGAGTTGAAGGGCTAACTGTTGGGGTCGGTTTCACCCCAAACGGATAAACCATCTCAAAAATGACTAAGTACTCAGAAAAACCGAGCCGCAGCAAGGGGATACTCGAATGGGCCGAACCCATAAGGGAGAGCGGCAATTGGGCCAAACTCTGTGAAGGAATAATTGGTTGAGCCGCGCACAGGGAGCAGAAAGGCCGAGCTACGCATGGGAAAAATATGGGCCGAGCCGTATCGCTAGGAAATGGGCCGAGCCGCACCTTAGCAGGACTGGGTCAATGATGTGTCATGTTGTTAGGGTGTCAAGTTTTACCCTAAATGAAATCAATAGCCGAAAGTGCACAGCTGATCGATTGTAGTACTTAGGGATCAAATCCACAGGAAAGGATGATTTTTCCTGCAAAAGCCTTCGAAAGAAATGTGAAGTAAGAAAATCTAGAACTAGGCAATTTTTGTAGGGGTTTTGGTGGTGTCTTTACAACGTAAAAACTAATCTTAATGAGAAAATACGAGAATTAAAATGACCTAATAACTAAACTTAAAGAAATCGACTAAAAACGAGAAAACGGCTAGACCTAATTGCTTGTATGAAAATCGGCTGAAAGAGTAAAAATACTAGACTAAAACTTGAATGAAAATCGATGTAAATCTATAGAAAAGAGGCGCTGGCATTTCAGGGAAATTCTCTCGGAAGGATGAACGATTCAAAACATTGCTAAAGAGTAAATTTAATAAGATCCTAGATAAATCTTTTAGAAATCGAATCGCGAACATATGAATACGCCACTGTCGTGATCATAACCAACTATCTCTCTCAACCCTGACTAGTAGGTTTCCACTCTGGCCTTGGAAAAGAAAAGATGCAGTAAGCTTAAGACTCAGCAATATTCACAGCTCTCCCATAGGTAGGTTTCCACTCCTATGGTCGATCTGCTCTTCTCGAACTAGATCTGGCCTCAAATGAAAACTTTCGCAACACTCAAAACCGGGATCAGATTGTAGTTCATGACGCTACTCCCATGCATTATAAATAAGTTTAGAAGATAAATTTCTAGGATTCGGCTTCAATAGCTAATGGAATCCTCATCAAACATATATAACCCCATCGAAAATCTCTTAAACCCAACAATAAAACTACTCAGACATGATGAACAAAAGCAAAAAAATGGTATTAAAAAGTAGAGCAGAAATCGAAAATAAAAGAGAAATAAAAAGGAGTTCAAGAGATAGATCTCTCTCCATAAACCTAAAACAAATGCTTAAAGTTGTATCTTTTCTAAAGTATTTTGTCTCTCTCTAAAAACGATCTAAATTATAAGTATTTATAGTTTCCAATGCTCCATGGTCCCTAGGGTTCCGAGGCTGAGAAAATGACTTGGGCTTTAGAAATGGGTCTTCTAAATCGGAGATGGCTGGCCGCAGTCGGAAAGGACGTGGCCGCGGTGAATGGATGCTTGGCCGCGGTCGTGTAGCCTCAAACCATGGTGAAAAGGTTGTTGGCCGCGGGTGGAAATGCTTGCCGGCTTGTTTAAAAGACATCTTGCTCTTCGCATAAATTTTGATTGAACCTTTGGATTGCCAAGCTGTAAAGTGTGCAGGAAAGCTGATAGTTCTATCTTTGAGGTCTCCAAATTTGAGCTGGATCGGACGGTGAGAAGGTCTTCATTTGAGGGTGAATTTCTGACGGTTTAACTCTGAGCTGAAAATCTAGTCTTCTATCTATTTTGTTAAGCTTTTCCCTAGGTTTCCTGAAAAGAGTCTTGAAACTACAAATACTAGAAAAACATAATAAAATCACTTGAAAGCAATTAAAAACATAGGAAAAGTATTTCAAAACGATCCATAAAAGTGGTCAATAAAAACTTTCTTTTGATCTTGAGTTTTGTTGAGAAAAACCCTAAAGATTTCCGATCCCTAAAAAGTTCCCTTAACAAATTTTGGTTGTGCGAGTTTTGGCTCACACACTCTCTTTGGTACTCCTTGTACCTTTTCCAAGCTTCGCAGAAAGCTTCTCCAGGCTGCTGTCGGAACGAAGAGATTTTGTTCCTCAGAGATGCAGTTTTGGACTTGGTGTAGAAGTAGTCCAAAAATGCTGATCTGCATTGCCCCCATGTAGTCAAAGACCCAGGTGGTAATGACTTCAGCCAGCGCGAAGCTTTATCCACAAGTGAGAATGGGAAAAGCTTGCATTTCAGGAAATCACTTGGTAACCCATTCGAACAAGTTGTGCTGCAAATCTCTTCAAAATTCTCGATGTGGTCAATCGGGATTTCAGCAGGGAGCCCATGGAAGAGGTTTGGACGAAGAACACTAAAGATAAACCCTAATCTAACAAAGTATTAATCAATCTCTGAATTCCCTTTGAAAATCCCTTAAACCTCAACAAAGGAATTATTCAATCATAGTATATAAGAACATCACAAAAGTATTGTTGTTGCTGGAAATTAAATAAGAGAAAGGTAAAGAACGAACAACGCGGATGAAGGTGGAGATCGATGATGACTCCTTTTGGTGACTCCTTCTCCCAAAGAAGGCAACTCCAAAGGTGCACGGCTCTCTTCCCTGATCTCTAACCATGGTTTGGTCATTAGAATGACCTAAAACGAGTATATATAGCTTCTAATATGTCAGAAACGTCTTGGGTTTGAAGATTAAGTGATGGGATTAACTTGGGCTTGAAACAGGTCTCTCATAAGTGATGTCCAGCCACAGTTGCGGTGGTCCTGGCCGCAGGTGATTCACTGGATATGATCTCCTAGTTTATACTGCAATAGAACTGCTTGGAATTGTAATATAAAGGATTTGAATTCCAGAGGACCAGCGTTACACTATGACTCTACGAGGATTGAAACAAAGCTAAAACAAACATGGTTTGTTTGGTTGTAACATAACACGTAAGAGAATGTATTTAACAATTTAAATTCAATAAAACAAAGCTCTAGACTAAGGCAATTCACAGGAATTTCATAGATAAATATCAAATGACTATTTAGGGCACAATTTAAATGCAAGTCTCGAACTCAAACGTAAATGGATATCGACTCACTATTGTGGCTTCGATAACTTTGTCTAACAACCTAAATTCTAAACTGTCGTTTGAACCTAGAAATCGCAGACAAGCATTAACAATCAGGTTTGATTTGTTCACAATCCGCCTTAGTATCAACTGTCGTGGACTAAGGACGAATCGCTTACCAAAGTCTCTTCTAGCAACCTATTACATTTTTGATGAATAGTTTTACCTAAAATCGCAGATTGAGTGCTCAATTCAACCTAAGTATTAAGACTAACAATGGTGAAGACAATTGATATTTAATTCACTAACTCATGAAAATCTTTTGAAAAAACCTTAATCTAGCTAATAGAAACTACTCAGACATGGTGAAAAGAACATCAACAAAGGTTGAAAAGAAATTCATGAATAAACTTAAAGATAACAAGAGAGTTCAGAATTATTGTCAAGTGTAGCAGAAATTCTTCTCCTAAATCTTACAAGTGTAGCAGAGTTCAGAACTCCAAAAAGAATAGGGAGATAGATATCTATCTCTTGAAACCTTTTAGTTTCTTCTTCAATATCAATTTCTTTACAGCTTTTCAACACAATAATTTTACTTTCTTTAATCATGTCTTAGTAGTTTCCTTGTTGTAAGGGAATTTTTGATAGGGAACCTATCTGCTCGATGAAGATTGCATGAGCGATTAAGGCGAATCATAGAACATTTTCTTCTAAAATTCATGAGAGTAGCAACATGAACTATAATCTGATTTAGGTACTTAGTGTTTCGAGACTTTCATTATCTGCCAGATCTAGTTTGAGAAGAGCAATTTTACCATAGGAGTCGGAAGCTACCTATGGGTGAGTTGTGAATGTAGATGAATCTAGTGCGAGATTGCGTACATATGTGGCTGTGGTCAGAGTTGGAAGCTAGTGGTCAGAGTCTTGGATGACAGTTGGTTATGATCACGGGAGTGACATAGTCATACATTAATGCTCGAGTTCTAAAAGTTTTAGCTATGATCTTTTATATTACTTTTTAGCAGTGTTTTAATTCATTAATACCCGGAAGAGAATCCCTGACAATTCAGTGCCTCATTTTAATAGATTTACACCGAATTTCTTAAGCTTTTCAAGTTCGCTTTTCTTTAGTTTTCCAACCGATTTTATTCAAGTTTTAAATAATGTTTTCTTTAGTTTTTCCAATCGATTTTCTTAAGCATTTTCCTATTTCTGCTTAGTTTAGGATTTACGTTTTTAGTGACACCAAAACCCTTTTAAATATTGATAGGTCTAGACTTCCTTACTTCAATCTTTTTCAACAGGTTTTGCAGAAAAGATCCTCATTCCCTATGGATTTGATCCCTAAGTACTACAACGGATCAGTTGTGCACTTGCGGCTTTCATTGCTTCAGTTTAGGGTAAAACTTGCTCCCACACACACACCACATCATTAGGATACCAAAAACCACCTTGTAAGACCTTAGCTATAGTTTTATCAGTAGCAAAGTATCCGGCGTAGTTAGACCCGTGACAATGATAGAGAATTCCTGGAATTTCTTCTTCGGGATGCATCTTTGAAACAAAATATCTGAACACTGCTTAAAGGTATGGTTCATCCCAAAAGTACCTTCTAACATCACGCAAGAACTCCTTTTTCCTGTAACCAAAGAATCGTGGTAGTTCGACCTCTGCTGATAGGTAATTTGCGATATGCATAAATGAAGGAAGCTCAGAAGTTATGGTTTTGGAGGTGGTATAGGACGTGTTTCTAGGGTGAGTACTTTAGCATTGCCATCTTTTCCAACGTCTTCAACAAGGTTTTGAGCAGTCAATGTCGAGCTTGCATCACCTGAGATAGTTTTGCGCTTAAATTTTCTTGCTTTGTGCTTAAATTTTCTTCATTTGAAAACTCCCTTAGGCTTGATTAAAGGGGCTTCTGTAGAAACGTGTTGGGACCTTTCCATGTTATATCCAGGATCTAAAATCAGATTCTCTTCCTTGTAGATGGTTATGCAGTAAGAGCTTCCACCACTGTAGACTGCGGAATAGAAGATTCTCTTTTTGACTTTAGAAAAACAAACTCTTCGTTGGGATAATCAACAACTGCCCCCACTGTTGCAAGGAATGAACTTCCACGTATTAATGTCATAGGAGAATTATCTTCCATCTCAAAAATGTGAAAATCAACAGAAACAAGACACTCTCCTACTTGCAGCATCAAATCTGTTACGAAACCATATGAAATCGTGTTTGAATTATCTCCAAACATAACAGAACCATGAGGAGGTTTGATATCACAAATCCCTAGCTCGTTTGCAATTACTTAGGCATTACATTCACATTTGCTCCTGTGTCACATAGAGAGTCAAAAAATTTCACACCTTCGATTAAGCAAGGGAAGACAAACTTCACCAAATCATTTATCTTATAAAGCTTCTAGTGTGGAATTTTCCCTATTGCATCAAACTCTGCAGGACATTATGGAGATTCAACTTCAGTGTCTTGTTTGCTATAAATAGGCGTGACCTCTCTCTCACCACCAGTGTCTATGACATTGCAACGTCCCATTGATTGTCAATGGTTTTTTTTTCGGAAGATGACCATCTTGTCTCTTTACACTTTCTCCAATTTGCCGGATTTGTTTCTCAAGCATCTTGACATGAGTTGAGCGGTTAGTGAAATTCTTAAATAATTCATCATTTTTCTTGTTGAGGTAATCATACATGATGTTTAACTTCTACCCAATACCATTCATGTTGTCTAACTTAAACTCAAGGTTGCAGTTGTCTTTGGCAATTTTTTCATGCAGCTCTGCGATTCGTCTCTCGGTAATTTTGGCGGCTTGTAAACCATCTGTGGTTTGTGATAGCTTCACGTTCATGCTACCAAAATGAGTGGAAAGAGCTTCAAATTTACCATTAATGATATAAGATCAGGGGTAAGAGGATGGATCCAAGTGATTGGCCGAGAGGCTCTCTTCACTTAGAGGAGATATGATCAAGTGTGGAGGGGTGGAACCTAAGTAACTGGCTGAGATGCTCTCTTTACTTAGATTGGTGAATGAATGAAGAACAAAGGACCAAGGGATCGATGTGACGCCACACAGCTGATGAAGAGGCTGTTATAAGTCAGTGAACTCAAGAACACAAGGGGAACCCACACAAATGTTCAAGAACTCGGAGAGAGAGGCGGCTGCTCTAAGAAAATACGCTCTTTATTGATTTAGGGTAAAAAGTGTGTCTTACAATGCCGCATGTGGGACTTTATAAAAAGTCCTTCGGCCTTGACCTTATAGGGTCGACAGAGACTGAAGAAAAGGAAAGAAATCTTGCGACAGACTCTTGTAAAAGTAAATAAAGCAAAATGGAAACATTACTAAAGTTCTCGACTAAATTAAAAGGAAATATAACAAATAAGGACCTTAAGACAAATTCTGCAAAACAAAGAGAGGGAAACTCGTTAGTTTAAAAATATAATTAAACCAAACACTCACCTTGGTGTCATTTTGACACTTAGTCATTTGTAGCTTCAATGGAGAAGATCATGCGAGCTCCTTGAGTCTTTATTAGTGGCCATTCCACAGTTGGTGTAGACTTGATGCTTGTATCGCCTTGATCTTGATCTTCAAGCTTTAGTTCTTCCTCGCTGTGGTCCTTGTCTTGTATGAATAGCATCTTGTCCTCCGTTAAACTCATTGCTACTTGGTTGAGAAGCGGCTGATCGAGGCCGAGTTGATCAATGCCTTTGGTGATGTCTTCGAAGCTGCTTTGGTTGATCAGGGTGTCCATGGCATTGTTGAACTCTTCTATGAGCTTTCTAAGTCCTGATCTTGTCCTTGCATTATTCTTCATGGTTGGAAAAGTATCTTTAGGGGCCATGTACTCATCAATTAAGGTTAATGAATAAGCATCCACTTTCATATTCACATCGCCTGCTAATTTTTGTGGATTCATAAGAAGTGGTTGCACCATAAGCGCGAGCTTGTTGTCTTGAGAGGTTGGGAATGGTTTTGAAGCAGATTGGAGATTCACGTGGGTGTGCTCTAGTGCTGCAAGTTGATGATTAATCTCAGCTGCATTTCCTGCTTTACAAACATTAACAGAACGCTGCTGATTTTTGAAAAACAGTTTCACAATAGCTGTGAGTTCTTCAATCTCCTTATGATCATGAGAAGCGGACCATGATGTTCTTTCTTGTTCAGAATAGTTGTTTCTGCTGCTCGCGGCAAAGTTATTAATCAAGACGTAAGCTTTTTCCAAAATTTTTGTCATTAATTTCCCATAGCTTGCCACATTTAGAGGTGACTTGGATGTCCATTCAAGACTTTCGTAGAAGGTGTTTAAGATGCATGTCTCTGTAAAACCATGGTGAGGACATTAGAGAATGTACTTTTTATAACGATAATAAGCTTCATAAAAAAGTTCACCTTCTTTTTGTTGGAACCTATGAATCTTGTCTCTATTGAAGTTTGATCTAAATATGGTGTAGAAGTGGTTAAGAAACACAGCCTTGCATTCGTCCCATGATCCTAGTGAACCAGGAAACAAGGACTTAAACCATGCATGTGCCTTATCACAAAGAGAAAATGGAAACATCTTACACTTTATGTAATCTACAAGAACTCCGATCGATTGTTTGGTATTGTAGATTTATTCAAAATCTCCGAGATGGTTCATAGGGTTCTTTGATGCATCGTCATGGAACTGGTTCTGCTTAACCAATTTTATGTGGTTCGGGCTAATGTCATAGTCTACGTTGATGGATTATAGACTAATGGGAGAACGGTTCTCATAAAAAGCATACAGAGTGTTATAATCTATTAGAGTTAAGCGAGGAGCGTCTTGGAACCGAACGTTCTCATCAAATTTTTGCTGGACGTTGTGGTTGTCTCTAAACCTATCTAAACCTAGCAAGTGTCTATTGTTCTCGTCCATTTCAGCGTTATTTATATGTATATATATAGTTTTTTTCATTTATTTATGTATATATATATTATGAACAAGAGAACGTGCCTTAAACTATATTCGGACCTGAAACTCGTAGGCATAAGAGATCGCTATGATCGTTAACTGTATCCATATCGAAGAGATGCAACAAAATCTTCCGATCATTGTGCCCCGACAACGGCACCAAAAACTTGATGTGCTCAGGTTTGAACCCTAGTTTGGTGCAAGCACACAGATATACGCTGTAATACTTAGGGGTTGATCCACTGAAAACCGAGTAATTGCACTACAAATTTACTAGAGATGAAAATTGATCTAAGATGAAAATATAAGTGTTTGTTTGGGGATTGTGAATAGTGACAAAAATAACAATTAATAAACTTAAAAACAAGTAAATAATGGGATCAAATCGATACGAGAAGGTGTTGGGTGTTAGGGAATCCGCCAGGAATCATAGACTAGCTAACAAGATAATAAAATATAGAGTTTTCTATAGATATGTTTTTGAAATCAAACCAAGACTAACCTACTCACGTAGTAATAATCACAAATCCATCCACTCAGATTTACTAAACTCCCATCCGTTCTCTAAGTGTCTAGACAAATTAGTTCGATAATTTCAGAAAACGCTTTAGATCGACTCACGCCGTCTAAGAGAATTTGCTCATCTAAATAAGGTTAGTCGATTCGACAACACTTTCGGTGAGTAAACCAACCTAATCACAGTAGCTAGATGTTCGATCCAAACCACATACACGAAACACAAATTTTGACGAAGAACTCTAAAGATAAACCTTAATCTAACAAACTAGTAATCAATCCATGAATTTTCTTTGAAAAAATCTCTTAAAACCCTGACAAAGGAATAACTCAATCATAGTGTATAAGAACATTAAAAAAATATTGTAGTTGCTGGAAATTAAATAAGAGAAAGGTAAAGAACAAAGAACGCGGATGAAGGTGGAGATCGATGATGACTCCTTCGGTGACTCCTTCTTTTCCCAAAGAATGCAATCCGAAGGTGTGCAGATTTCTTCCCTGATCTCTATCCACGGCTTGCTCATTAGAATGATCTAAAACGAGTAATATAGCCTTCTAATTCGTCGGGAACATCTAGGGTTTAAAGAATAAGTGGTGGGCTTAACTTGGGCTTGAAACAGGTCTCTCGGGCCATAAATGATGTCCGGCCGCGGTTGTGGTGGTCCTGGCCCTGGGGCATCATGGTCTGGCTGTGGTCGCGGTTCATGCTCTCCTTCGAGACTGCATCATATGTCTTTAGTGCATTGGACATATCTGAAAATCTAACCGTTGGACTGTCTCTAAACCAATTGAATTAGAAAGCTGGCTGTCTCCTATATCTTTTCTCCAAAATTTGGGGATGATCAGATGGTGACAAGATCTTGATCGAGTACCATACTTCTGACAGTCTGAATTTATCCAAAATCGTTCTTTTGCTCCAAAATGCACTCTTTTGCTCCAAGTTTCTTGAAAAGTAATTTTAAAACTCGAAAACATAGAAATCACTTAGGTAACATTGAAAACAGAGTTAAATCTCCTGCATAAGATATTAAAAAGATCCATAAAATTGTCAAAATCCAGTGTTATCAACTCTTCCACAGTTAAACCTTTGTTTGTCCTAAAAATAAAACATATATCAAACTCGGAAAGAATCTTAAAATCGCAGGAACTAAACAATATCTCTATGACCGTCCTTTTAAACAATATCTCTTTGACAATATTTGGATCTAGTTGATGCAAGTTGTAAACGGGGTTTTGTTTGTTTTCGTTTTACTAAGCTTCAGGTTTTAAATTTATAACCCCTAAATGTCTGCAAGTGCAAAGATGTGCGCTGTAGTACTTAGGGTATTGATCCACAGAGACTTAGTTGTTTCAGTACGAATTCAACGCAACGCTTAAATCAGATTAGAACTAAAAGGGTTTTGGTTTTGGTTTTGGGGTTTTGTTGTCACTAAATCTAAACTAGAAAGCTAAGCAAGTAAAAGCAAATAAAAACGAAAGCAACTAAAGCAAATAAAAAGCGATTAACTAAGGCGAATGGAAACAAGTAAAAAGCGATTGAAATGAAAGCAAATTAAAGCAAGTAAAATCGATTAAGCAAAAGCGAATGTAAGCAAGTAATAAGCGATTGGAAAGCAAATAGAATTGAAGGTTGTAAGCAATGAAAGACAAACGTTGGGGCTCAAGGGGTTTTCGCAGGGGTTCATGGTCTATGCTATGTCGATTTTAAACAAGTGATAAAGGTAATCAACTACGTATGTTCTAGAACTCGAGGCACGGAAGTATGAATAGCCTACTTTCGCAGCACTAAACAACTATCTCTCGCAACCCTAATCAGTAGGTTTCCACTCTGATTCTGGAAGGGAGAAGATGCAATAGCAGAACAAGACTCATCAATATTCACAACTCAACTACAGGTAGGTTTCCACTCCTATAGAAGAATTGCTCGTTTCACCCTAGTTCAGACAATCAATGAAAGCTTTCGCAACATATCATATCAGATCGGCTTCTAAGTGGCCAGCAAAGAATCACGCAGTAAGATTAAAGGCAAACGAAGAACATCTAGAAGATTAGAAATTCTAATCTATCGATTCATAAGCAAAGACACATGAAATTCCCTTTGAACAATACCTTTAAACCCAACTGGGTAACTACTCAAACATATTGTAAACAATCATAACAGAGTATTGAAAGTTGCAGGAAATTAAAGAAAATAAGGAAGAGAAACGAAGAACGGAGAAGCGGACGGAGGCGCGATGATTGCACTCCAGCGGCGGCTCCTCCTTCTTCAAGCGGCGGCTCGTAGGGTTTTTGGAACACACGAACTCTCTCTCTCTCTCTTGTGTTTCGTTTTTATTCTTCTCTATTGGTCTCTCTCCTTTAGAATGACCTAAAGGGGGTATTTATAGCTTCTGAGGTGGTTCTGGACACTTAGGGCTTCAAAAATAACGAAAGGAATTGATCTGGGCTTTAATTAAGTCGTCGGGAAAGTGAACAACCAAAGTCCGCGGTCGCGGTGGCTCTACCCGCGGGAAAATGGGTGTTTGCCGCGGTCCCGGCACCTGCTCTCCTTCGGAACTGCATTTTCTGTCATTCTTGCATCGGGAGTATCTGAAGATCTAACCGTTGGATTGTCTCCAAACCAAGTGCATTAGAAAGCTGGTTGGTTCCTCTATGTTGTCTCAAATGTTTGTGGTGATCAGACGGTGAGAAAGTCTTCATCGCTTGTCATACTTCTGACGGTCTGCATTTATCCAAAATTGCTCATTTGTTCCAAATTGCATATCTTTTGCCCAAATTTCCTGTAAAGTCTTTTGAAACTCTAAAACATTGAAAACACTTTAAAAACATTGAAAACAGAGTTAAAACACCTGCATAAGATACAATTATGATCCATAAAAGTGGTCAAAATACAGTGTTATCAACTCCCCCAGACTTACCTTTTTGTTTGTCCTCAAACAAACTTAAGTCAGGAAAGAAATTTTTGAAAATCGCAGGAACTAAACAATATCTCAGTGACCGTCCTTCTAAACCATAACTTATCGTGAAACATCTATTTGGATCTAGTCTAGAAAATTCTCACCAAAATACAAGCAAACTAGTCCGTTAATCCATCATGCGAAAATCTACACACTTAGATCTAACTTCCAGTCAACTAGCTCTTAACATTCATTTAGAAATCTCGATGGTTCTCATCAAAGAAAGTCTAGGCAAGGCAATCTAGGCTAGGTGTAAAAAGAGTTATTCTAGGGGTAAGGCTTAAAGTGTTTACGGGTTACCTGAAGATCTGGAGAATGCAAGATATTATGCAAAACCGCAAGAGAGAGTGAAGCTGTTGGTATCCACAGTTTTCAGTCACTTTCTTCTTGCCATAGATTACTGGTCATCTTCCTAACTCCCCCAGACTTAGATTTTTGTAAATCTTTCAAAAACATAGCTCTATAAACGCTTAGTAAATACTTCTTGCTCCACAAATTTCGACAATCTAGGACTCATTAGGCTTTTTGTTTCCCTCTCTCTTTTCATTCGTTTTTTTTTTTTTTCGAAAGAGAGGGAACACCTTTAGATATAGAGTCTTAGAGAGCACGAAATTACCAGTTAAGATTTGTCTTGTAAAGCTTCTTGATGTTTCTGATACTCTTCCTTCCCAATTCCATTCAGACTCCTTTGTGTGTGACTGAAAACTGTGTCGCTCCTCTTCTCTCTGACGTTTTTGCACATATCTGCTGATATAAACTAAAGATAGAATGCACGAGGATTGAAAACAAGGGTTTTGGGTTTAGGGTATGGTACCAGATAAAGATAAACTGGTCATCTAGGACGACAAAGAGTGGTAAAAGTGAGGGTAAAAGACGTCCTAGATGTATATGTCGATGCCTGCCTAACATCAATGATGAGAAAATTAAATGTCAATATTAAGGTCAAATAAAATGAGCTAGTATATCCTGTCAGAAAGAATCTCCATGAATAGAAGTCCTCTGGTGGGATTTCGTAATGCAAGTACTTAGCTACCGCCTAGTCTAGGCCTAAATCACAAAAAGAGCAAAAACGAGGAAATAACGTAGAAGCACACTGGTCTAATTCATCATAATATTGTTTATTGTGTTCCTGGTTTGAAAATTTTTTGAAAGACATTTTTTTGAAAAATTTTATGTGTCCAAAACAAACTCAAAACAAATCAAATTTCATTAGTAACGGATGAACATCCTCCCCCAGACTTATTTCACACTGTCCTCAGTGTGATAAATCTTGGAAAGAATGGTAAAGAAAATAGAAAAGTTGAAATGTTTAAGTGAACTTATCGTACTGGAGAGTGCTGCTCGTCTTTTGAATCTATTCTTCCTTATTGAAAACCTGAAATTAAATGAAACAGAAACAAAGCAATGGAAATAGAAAATAAAGGTCAAAGGGAAATAGGTAAAATACCAAGTGGGTTGCCTCCCACTAAGCGCTTGTTTCAAGTCATTAGCTTGACATTGTTGCTCGATTAGACTTAACCGGGTCCGTGACACTCCTTGATCTCATCATTGGCCGATGATGGATCAATTAAAAACATCACTTCTCTTTCGTCTTCTCTTTCTTCAGCCAGATATGGCTTTACACGCTGTCCATTCACTGTAAATGAGTTTCCGGTTCTGTCCCACAGGACTATGGCTCCGTATGGCTTAACTTCCTTTATCGTGAAGGGTCCTGACCATCTTGAACGTAATTTTCTTGGAAAAAGCTTAAGACGAGAATTGAAAAGAAGTACCTTATCGTTAGGAGCAAAAGTTCTATGAATGATCTTCTTATCATGATATGCTTTAGTCTTCTCCTTGTATATCTACGAGTTTTCGTAGGCATTGTGTCGGATTTCTTCTAACTCATGAAGTTGAAGTAGTCTTCTTTCTCCAGCTGTTTTCATGTTCATGTTCATCTCCTTGATAGCCCATTGCGCCTTATACTCGAGTTCTACTGGAAGGTGACATGATTTTCCATAAACTAGATTGAATGGTGTTGTTCCTAATGGTGTCTTGAATGTTGTTCGATATGCCCATAGTGCATCGTCAAGCTTCGTAGACCAATCCTTGCGATGAACTGCAGTAGTTTTCTGCAAAATCGACTTGATTTCTCTGTTTGAGATTTCTACTTGACCGCTGGTTTGGGGATGGTATGGAGAAGCAACTTTATGTGTAACTCCATTCTTTCTAAGAAGATTCTCGAAAACTCTGTTGATGAAATGCGATCCTCCGTCGCTTATCACAATTCTAGGAACTCCAAAACGCGGGAATATAACAGATTTAAACAGCTTCATGACAACTTTTGCATCATTGGTGGGACTTGCGACTGCTTCAACCCACTTAGAGACGTAGTCTACTGCTACTAAGATGTATTGGTTTCCAAAAGAAGTAGGAAAGGGTCCCATAAAATCTATTCCCCAGACATCGAAAATTTCGACTTCGAGAATAAAATTTTGAGGCATCTCATTCCTTTTGCTTATGTTGCCCATCCTTTGGCATTTATCGCATCGCGAGATATAAGCTTGAGTATCTTTGAACAAAGTAGGCCACCAAAAACCAGCTTGTAAGATCTTTGAAGCGGTTTTGAAAGTTGCAAAATGTCCTGCGTAAGACGAGCTATGGCATCCGAATAAAATTCCTTCCATCTCTTCTTCAGCCACGCATCTTCGGAATAACCCATTAGCACATCTCTTATAGAGATAGGGTTCATCCCAAAAATAATGTCTTACGTCTTTCAGAAACTTTTTCTTCCTATAACCAAAGATTTGTGGTGGTTCTACATCAGCTGCTAGGTAATTCGCTATGTGCCTAAACCATGGGGTGTTGAAAGCATCTGCTCGTCGCATTAGAGGACGTGGTGGTGCGGTATTAGCATTGGTGGGGGTTGTATCTATGGCATAGATGTTTTCTTCAGGCAAACTGTCATTTAAAGGCAATCTTTCTTCAACTCGAATTCGTGAAAGATGGTCTGCAACTCCATTATCTGCTCCTTTCCGATCTCAAATTTCGATATCGAATTCTTGCAGTAAGAGGATCCATCTTATCAACCGAGGTTTAGCGTCTTTCTTAGACATTAAATACTTGATTGCAGCATGATCAGTATGAACTATAACCTTAGATCCTACGAGATAAGAACGGAATTTCTCAAATGCAAATACGACAGCTAGAAGTTCTTTCTCTGTTGTAGCATAATTGCATTGAGCTTCGTCTAGAGTTCTGCTTGCGTAGTAGATTACGTGCAGTTTCTTATCTTTTCGTTGGCCAAGCACTGCTCCGACTGCATAGTCACTTGCATCGCACATGATTTCGAATGGGAGTTCCCAATCAGGTGCTTGCACGACAGGAGCGGAAACAAGGGCTTGTTTGATCTTATGAAACGCGGCTAAGCACTCATCATCGAACTCGAAGTTCGTTTCCTTGCAAAGCAAACGCGTAAGAGGTCTAGCTATTTGAGAAAAATCTTTTATGAAGCGCCTATAGAATCCTGCGTGTCCTAAGAAACTACGGATTCCTTTTACGTTTGTGGGTGGTTGTAGGCTGGTCATGACCTCGATTTTAGCTTTGTCAACTTCAATACCTTTTCCGGAAATCCTATGCCCAAGCACGATTCCGTCTTGTACCATGAAGTGACATTTTTCCCAATTTAATACTAAGTGCTTATCTTCACATCTTTGCAGAACTTTAACAAGATTGCCTAGACAGAGAAGTCGTCCATGAATACTTCCATGAAATCTTCAATAAAGTCTGTGAAGATCGACATCATGCACCGCTGGAAGGTAGCAGGTGCATTACACAATCCAAAAGGCATACGTCTGTAGGCAAACGTGCCATATGGACAAGTGAATGTCGTTTTTTCTTGATCCTCCGGTCGAATAGGAATTTGGAAAAATCTGGAGTATCCATCAAGGAAGCAATAATAGGGGTGATTAGCTAATCTTTCTAGCATTTGATCTATGAATGGAAGTGGAAAATGATCTTTCCTAGTTGCTGCATTCGGTTTCCGGTAATCGATGCACATACGATGTCCAGTTACTGTTCTTGTAGCGATCATTTCATCTTTATCATTTTTAATGACAGTGACTCCTCCTTTCTTTGGAACAACATGAACTGGGCTAACCCAAGTGCTATCTGAGATAGGAAAGATTATTCCAGCTTGTAAAAGCTTCATAATCTCCTTCTTGACAACATCCATGAGATTAGGGTTCAGTCTCCTTTGACTTTCGATTGAGTTTTTAGCATTATCCTCTAGATTTATCTTGTGCATACAAAGATCTGGAGAGATTCCAGGTATGTCATCAAGTGAATATCCTAAAGGCTTTTCTATGCTTTCTCAGCTCATTCAACAGCATTGTGGTTTCTTCTTCCGTCAAACCAGAGTTTATTTTGACAGGATAAGTAGAATTTGGTCCAAGGAAGGCGTACTTAAGTCCGACAGGAAGAGGTTTAAGCTCGACTCTAGGGGCTTTAAGCTCGCTCCAAGGATCATTGATTGCTGCGGCAGTGTCTTTAGGAGGTGAAGGAATGTTTGTTTGGTCCTTAAGATCTAGATAGTGAAGAGGTTTCCTACAAGTTTCGGATTTATCAAGCATACGTGCGCACTCACTTGAAATTTCTCTAAGGAGATTACGTTCTTCTTTTGCGGGTGAAAGCGTGACACTTAAAGGGTTGTATAGAAGCAGATCTTCATAGACTTCCTCAATAATTCCGTCTAACTCATCAACCCAACAAATTTTGCCATCCAAAGTTGGTTTATCGAAACTTTTGTTCATGTCAAACTGCATAACTAGGCCGGCCAGATGAAGGTCGATTTTTCCTTCAGGAACATTGATTATGGCTCCGGCTGTAGATAGGAATGGTCGTCTAAGAATAAGGGGATCCTTAGGTTCTTTTTCTAGTTCTAGAACTACGAAATCGGTTGGTATGGAACATTTTTCGATTTCGACGGGAACATCTACTAAGATACCTACAGGTTGTCTAACAGAACGATCAGCTAATACTAAGGAGATTTTAGTGGGCTTGAAAGTGTGATGTCCTAAACGTTTTGCTACTGAAAGAGGCATCATGTTTATGTTAGAACCTAAATCACAGAGAGCACGCTCAAAAGCTACATCTTTGATGGTGCATGAAAGTACGAAGCTTCTAGGATCGTTTTTCTTTTCAGGGATTCGGCTTTGAAGGATAGAACTACATTCATGGGTTATCATCATAACGCCTTCTTCAAGATTTAAAGAATTTGTTAGAATACCCTTCATGTATTTTCTTAAAGCGGGAATCATAGCACAAGCTTCTACAAAAGGTAATCTCACATTTAACTGATCGATTAGCTCTTTAAGCTTAGCTTTTACTTTTTCTTTCTTAGGGGCTTTTAAGGCTCTAGGATATGGAGGTTTAGGTTTGTAGACACGAGTTGGTGGAGGTGGAATCGGGTCTTCTCCAAGGATTTCCCGGGATGAATCTTCTCTTACTTCTTCTCCATCCTTTTCTCCTACCACTTCCTTTTCAACATCTTCATTCGTGATTCTTTCTTTTTCTTTCTCCTTTTCCTTACCCTTTTCCTCATCTTCGGGATCTTTAGGAAATTCAGGCTCTTTGTAAGCTAATCCACTCCTAAGTGTGATAGCTTTCACATCATCGGAGGGATCTGCTTCACTTGAGCTTTCGAAAGAATTTTCACTTGGCTCCTCTTCAGATTTTTCTAAGTTTTTAGAATTAGTTTTGGCCATTATGCTAAGGAGGGTATCGGAATCCTTCTGCATCTCTTTTAGTTCAGATCTAAGATCACTAATCTCTTGAGACATAGATTTTTCAAGCTCTAGAATCTTTTTGTTTAGGTTTTCAGCTTCAGAAGAGGGAAAACTTGGATAGGAAACAGGATTAGATTGAATAGCTGAGATTGGTTCGGAAGGTGGTGTCCAACCGGGCTTGGAGGATGTTTTCCCGCGGTCAGGTGGCTCATGACCGCGGTGAAACACGTCTTGGCCGCGGTCAGAACAGCCACGACCGTGGTGAAAGGTTGCTTGGCCGCGGTCAGAACAGCCACGACCGCGGTGATCAGAAACGAATGGAACATCATGAATTTGATATACTTCTGCAGTGTTCATCATCCCTTGATCATAAGAATCCATTTGGTTGTTCCAGCCATCAAAGTTACACGAATTGTGTACCCTATTTGGTTGTTGCAATCCAAGATGACTCATTATGTGACGGAGACACTTTATAACTTCCGAGATCTCTTCTTTCTTCTCAGGAAGTGCAGAATTACCAAAGGTTACTTGATTTCGGATGCTGTTTCCTAAATTTATAATGAAAACGTGAGCATCTTCTACAGATCTAGTTGTGAAGTCTCCATTACTTGCTATATCAAAAGAGTGTCGCAACTCTAGAGTTATGCTGCGATAGAATATATTTAGCAGGTATTCCTCGGCATATCCATGGTGTGGACAATCTCTTTGGTATTCCCTAAATCTTTCCCAAAGATCTTCATCTTCTTTTTGTTTAAAAGTTCTTATCTTCTTTCTTAAGAAATTTGCAAGATTTCTAGTGTAAAAACGATTTAGGAAAGCAGTTTTACACGCTGCCCACGTTTTTAGTGAAGCAGGTGGCAAAGATCTTAGCCATTTGCTGGCCTTATCTCTAAGAGAGAATGGGAAAAGACTACACTTGTGGTAATCCCCATTTGCTGTAATGGTTGCACATAATTCTTCGAAAGTCTCGATATGGTCTATCGGGTTTTCGAATGAATAACCAGAGAATTGATTTTGTTGAACTAAATGGATATGGGGTACCTTAATTTCGGTTTTGCCATCCTCAGGTAAGGCTGGTTGAATAGCTCTTCGATCTCCCATGAACTTTTCGAGTGAATCGAAACTTCCAATCAGTTCATCATCATCTTTGTGTTTGACCGATCCGATCAGCTCATTGTCATCATAGATCGGTTCTTCAAACTCATCATCAGTCAGGTCATCATCGCTTGGATCACCATCCACACGATTTGGTGGATCACCAAGAGTCCCGGGAACATGTTCTCGGTCTCTCATTGCAGAGAAACCTGAAATATTCAAAAGAAAAAGTAAAAATAAACAAGTGTTCTAATGGATTTAAGCTGGGATTCGCAACGAAACAAATATAAGTCCCTGGCATTGACGCCAAAAACTTGATGCGAGTTGTAAACGGGGTTTTGTTTGTTTTCGTTTTACTAAGCTTCAGGTTTTAAATTTATAACCCCTAAATGTCTGCAAGTGCACAGATGTGCGCTGTAGTACTTAGGGTATCGATCCACAGAGACTTAGTTGTTTCAGTACGAATTCAACGCAACGCTTAAATCAGATTAGAACTAAAAGGGTTTTGGTTTTGGTTTTGGGCTTTTGTTGTCACTAAATCTAAACTAGAAAGCTAAGCAAGTAAAAGCAAATAAAAACGAAAGCAACTAAAGCAAATAAAAAGCGATTAACTAAGGCGAATGGAAACAAGTAAAAAGCGATTGAAATGAAAGCAAATTAAAGCAAGTAAAATCGATTAAGCAAAAGCGAATGTAAGCAAGTAATAAGCGATTGAAAAGCAAATAGAATTGAAGGTTGGAAGCAATAAAAGACAAACGTTGGGGCTCAAGGGGTTTTCGCAGGGGTTCATGGTCTATGCTATGTCGATTTTAAACAAGTGATAAAGGTAATCAACTACGTATGTTCTAGAACTCAAGGCACAGAAGTATGAATAGCCTACTTTCGCAGCACTAAACAACTATCTCTCGCAACCCTAATCAGTAGGTTTCCACTCTGATTCTGGAAGGGAGAAGATGCAATAGCAGAACAAGACTCATCAATATTCACAACTCAACTACAGGTAGGTTTCCACTCCTATAGAAGAATTGCTCGTTTCACCCTAGTTCAGACAATCAATGAAAGCTTTCGCAACATATCATATCAGATCGGCTTCTAAGTGGCCAGCAAAGAATCACGCAGTAAGATTAAAGGCAAACGAAGAACATCTAGAAGATTAGAAATCCTAATCTATCGATTCATAAGCAAAGACACATGAAATTCCCTTTGAACAATACCTTTAAACCCAACTGGGTAACTACTCAAACATATTGTAAACAATCATAACAGAGTATTGAAAGTTGCAGGAAATTAAAGAAAAGAAGGAAGAGAAACGAAGAACGGAGAAGCGGACGGAGGCGCGATGATTGCACTCCAGTGGCGGCTCCTCCTTCTTCAAGCGGCGGCTCCTAGGGTTTTTGGAACACACGAACTCTCTCTCTCTCTCTCTTGTGTTTCGTTTTTATTCTTCTCTATTGGTCTCTCTCCTTTAGAATGACCTAAAGGGGGTATTTATAGCTTCTGAGGTGGTTCTGGACACTTAGGGCTTCAAAAATAACGAAAGGAATTGATCTGGGCTTTAACTAAGTCGTCGGGAAAGTGAACGACCAAAGTCCGCGGTCGCGGTGGCTCTACCCACGGGAAAATGGGTGTTTGCCGCGGTCCCGACACCTGCTCTCCTTCGGAACTGCATTTTATGTCATTCTTGCATCGGGAGTATCTGAAGATCTAACCGTTGGATTGTCTCCAAACCAAGTGCATTAGAAAGCTGGTTGGATCATCTATGTTGTCTCAAATTTAGGGGGTGATCAGACGGTGAGAAAGTCTTCATCGCTTGTCATACTTCTGACGGTCTGCATTTATCCAAAATTGCTCATTTGTTCCAAATTGCATATCTTTTGCCCAAATTTCCTGTAAAGTCTTTTGAAACTCTAAAACATTGAAACCACTTTAAAAACATTGAAAACAGAGTTAAAACACCTGCATAAGATACAATTATGATCCATAAAAGTGGTCAAAATACGGTGTTATCACTAGTCTAAAAAATTCTCATTAGACATAAATGATCCTAGTCCACGGTTTCCGTCATGCAAAACCTAGACTACTTAAATCTCGATTCCGGTCAACTAGTTCTCTACATTCATTAAGCAATTTCATGGTAAACCTAGACTTCTTAAATCTCGTTAAATTCATTATCCAGGTTAGACGGTGTTTGGTATTAAAAGGTAATTTAAAAGGTGAAGGTAAAGTGTTTCAAGTTACCTGACGATGTAGAGGATGCGAGAACAAACCTGTTGATGTCCACAATTTCCAGGCAATTCTCCTTGCTAAGATGATGTCGCAAACTCCCTCCTTTTGATTTTTTCAGGGAATCGATAAGATGATTTTCTGGACTCCAAAAATAATTGAACCAAGGTTGCCTCATAGACAAATCAACCAAGTTAAGACTCTCATAAGGTTTTTATTTCCTTTCCTTTCTGATTTTTCTTTTTTTTTCTTCTTTTTTTAAAAGAGGAAACACCTTTTATTGAGAAAGAGTCTAAAGGGCACGAAAATATACCATGATTCTGAAGTTTTTCTGAGGCAAACCAACTTTTCTTCTCTGTTGAATCACTCCCAGAAATCATAAGCTCTGCGTTTTCAGTGATGGAAAACTGCGTCAGTCTTCTTTTTCTCCGAGATTTTTGCACATATCTGCATATAAGAAAATGAGAAAAAAAGTGCATGGGATTCGAAAGAGATATGGTAAGGTGGGAAACTAACTAAAGATGAACTAGCCATTTAGGATCAGTATAGAGTGGTAAAAAGGATAAGAAGTTCTGAATGTATGAATCATTTCCTTGGTTTAATGTCTTCAACGAGAAAATTAAGTCAATATTAGTTCCAACAAAATAGAGCTAGTGTAGTAAGGTACTTCGGCTTATAAGTAATAGCTACCACCTAGTCTAGGGTAATAGAGGAGAGAGTGTAAAAGAAGGCAAAATAGGCAACTCCAAAGGTGTGGCTCTCTTCCTTGATCTCTATACACAGCTTGGTCATTAGAATGACCTAAAACGAGTATATATAGCCTTCTAATTCATCAGGAACGTTATGTTTTTGGATTTTAAAAAGACTTTCTAGGTAACTTTAGGAGAAATAGGTGCAAATTGGAACAAAAAAGTACTTTTGAATAAATTCAGACCGTCAGAACTCTCAAGGAGAAACAAAGACCTTCTCACCATCTGATCATCCCCAAAAGTAGACACTTAACAGAAAACTCTACCAGCTTTCAAGTGCAATTGGTTTGGAGACATTCAAACGGTTGGATCTCAAGATATTCCATTTGCTCCGGAGATAATTGATAACACCAGATTTTGACCACTTTTATGGATCACTTCCAATGTCTTATGCAGGTGTTTTCACTCAATTTTATAGGTTTTTAAGAAATTTCCATGTTTTAAAATCTCAAAAGAGTTTTCAGGATATTTTGACAAAAAAGAATGCACTTGGGAGTAAAAAGCACAACTTTGGATAAATTCAGATCGTCGAAATTTTAGAAACAAATGGAGGCTTTCGCACCGTCTGATCATTCCAAAATTTGGACACAAGCTATAGGAGACAACGAGCTTTCCAATGCAAGTGGAATCAGAGCAATCCAACGGTTAGATCTCTAGATATGGTAGGTGAATCAACACAGTCAAAAGCTCACACGTGGCCAAAACATCATCCACCGGGGGTGCGACATTATAGACCGCGGAGAGCGTATTTCCAAGCCTCAGAAGCCCATTTTAAAGCCCAAGTCATTCCCATCATTATTCCTGCAAGTCCTAGGCGCTCCCAAGGACTCAAGTCATTTAGAAGGGTGTGACACATTTTGCCAAGGAACCCTAGAGAGACTCGCCGTGAAGAGGAGCAAGCGAGAAGGGCAGCATCGGCCCTCCTGCCTTCATTCTGTTCTTTGTTTCTAACCTTTGTCTATTTCAATTCTATGCAATTCTAAATACTTTTGTGATATTGAACTCAATTATGTCTGAGTAATTTCACAGTTGGGTTTTTAAGGGATTTTTCAAAGGGAATTTCATGTCTTGATCATATGCTTTGTTTGATTTTGGGTTAATAATCTTTTAGGAGTCATTCTTGTTTCCTATGCTGTTTCTGTTGCTAGTCGCTTAGAAACTGATCTCAGTAATTGAAGCCACAAGAGTGCTGTATCGAATTACCACACCTAGAAGCGATCGAGCAAAATCGCTATAGGAGACGAAAACTACTTATAGAGAATTGCGAGCATAGACGAATTCTGTGTTTAATGCATGATCTTATTCGCGGCATGAGAGTGAGAGTTAATTGCCGAGTTGAGTGATTTGTTGATTAGGGTGGCGAGAGTTGGCTAATCAAACACACGCCTATTCAAGTTCGGATCCTGACTAGATGATTACCTTTATCGATTTGTTTATATTTTGATCAGTTCATGAACCCCTGCGAAAACCCTTTAGACCCAGCATTTAGTTCTTATTGTTTTACAGCCTTTTCATCTGATTTGCATTTAGATTTAGTGATACCAAAACCAAAAACCCCCCATTTTGCTTGTTCTACTAGTCTTAATTAGTTTTGATTGATTCGTACTGAAAGCTCAAAATCTTTGTGGTTCGACCCCTAAGTACTACATCGTACATCTGTGCACTTGCAGATATTTAGAGTTATAAATTTAAAACGTGAAGCTAGAAGTAACCTTTGATTCTCTTAGCATCAATAATTGAGGACTGCCTCGAAGTCACGCGACCGGGGCTGGCCAACCATTCACCACAGCTAGGACCACATGACTGCGGCCAGCCATCTTCAAATCAAAAAGCCTAAGTATGAAGTTCAAGTCATATTCCAACCTTAATTCCAAAGCCCTAGACGTCTTGGAGTACTAAAGACTATAAATACTTGTCAGTTAGGTTATTTTTAGATATCTCTTTTATACTTTTTATAGAGACAACTCTCTTAGTAATTTCAACGATTTGTAGAGAAGAATTCTCAACCTTGGATTCATCTATAGAGAAGCTTTTCTTCATCTCTTTTCTTTATTGTTTTTAATTGCTTTCATTAAAACCAATGATGATGTCGACCTCAGCTATGTCTGAGTAGATCCCGAGTTGGGCATAGGGTTCCCGAAAAGGGCTCTCATATTGAGATATCTAGGTTTTTAAATGTTGGAGTTTATTTATGTTCTTCGTTTATTCTTTAGCCAAGAAGGAGAAAGAAAGGGCTAAGCTAAAAGAGATAATCAAGTAATTAAATGTGAGATTACCTTTCATTGAAGCTTGTGCAATGATACCTGCTCTTAGGAAATACATGAATGACATTCTAACAAATTCTTTAGCATTAGAAGAAGGCGTTATGATGATAACTCATGAATGTAGTTCCATCTTACAAAACCATGTCCCCTAGAAGAAAGAAGATCTGAGAAGTTTTGTACTCTCTTGCACAATCAGGAATATGACTTTCGTTCTCTCTGTGATTTGGGATCAAGCATTGATGCAACTCTCAGTTGCAAAAAGATATAATACTTTCCAGCCCACAAAAATCTCACTTATTCTTGCGATCGATCAGTCAGACAACCGGAAGGAGTCTTGGTTGATGTATCAGTCATGATAGGAGAAAACTGTATTCCGAATGATTTCGTAGTGCTTGAATTAGAAAAAGAACCAAAGGATTCTCTAATACTCAGTAGACCTTTATTATCAACTGCAGTGGAAATAATAAATGTTCTGGAAGGAAAGATAGACCTCCATCTATGGAGTCTGATTATGAAGTTTGATATGAACAAAAGTATTGGGAAACCCACTTTAGATGGCAGACTTTTCTGGATTGATGAGCTTTATGAACTCAATGAGGAAGTTTATGGAGAACTCCTTCTTGACGATCGTTTAAAAATCATCCTCACCACCACAAATGATGATCGCAACCTACTCCAAGAAGTTTCGAAAGGTTGTGCGCAAATGCTTGATAAAGCCAAGGATTATCTGAAACTTGTGAACTACCTAAACCTGAATGAGGAAACTCACATCCCTACCCCTCCAAAAGATACCTTGGTAGCTATAAACGACCCATGGAGTGAACTCAAAGCCCAAAAGTTGAGCTTAAACCTCTTCCTGATGGATTCAAGTATGCTTTTCTTGGACCGAATTCAACTTACCTTGTCATCATAAATTCCGGTCTGAGCAGAGCTGAAACTGCTATGTTGTTGAATGAGTTACTGAAGCATAGGAAAGCCATAGATTATTCTCTTGATGACATACAAGGAATCTCGCCAGATGTTTGTATGCACAAGATAAATCTTGAGGACAATGCCAAAAATTCGATTGAAAGCCAAAGGAGATTGAATCCAAACCTTATGGAAGAAGTAAAGAAGGAGATCATGAAACTTTTGGAAGCATAAATCATATTCCCTATCTCGGACAACACTTGGGTTAGTCCTGTGCATGTTGTCCCAAAGAAAGGAGGAGTAATTGTTATCAAAAATGACAAGGATGAAATGATCGCTACAAGAACAGTAACAGGACATCGAATATGCATCGATTACCAAAACCTGAATGCAGCAACTCGGAAAGATCATTTTAATTTGCCCTTCATTGATCAAATGCTATAAAGATTAGCAAATCACGAATACTACTGCTTTTTAGACGGTTACTCCAGATTTTTCCAAATTCCTATTAGACCAGAAAATCAAGAAAAGACGACATTCACTTGTCGAAGTTCGTTTCCATGCTAGACCTCTTACACATCTGCTCTACATGGAAACGCTCTTGTTTCTGCTCCAGTTATGCAGCCGCCCGATTGGGAACAACCATTCGAAATCATGTGTGATGCAAGTGATTTTGCTGTCGGAGCTGTGCTTGGTCAGCGGAAAGAAAAGAAACTGCACGCAATCTACTATGCGAGTAGAACTCTGGATGAAACTCAATACAATTATGCGACTACGGAGAAGGAGCTTTTAGCTGTCGTTTTTGCATTTGAAAAGTTTTGATCTTATCTCGTAGGGTCTAAGGTCATCGTTCATACTGACCATGCTGCAATCAAGTATCACATGTCTAAGAAAGATGTCAAACCAAGGCTGATCAGATGGATACTCTTGCTGCAAGAGTTTGATATTGAAATTAAAGATCGGAAATGAGCAGATAATGGAGTAGCAGATCGTCTTTATAGAATTCGAGTGGAAGAGAAACTTCCTTTGAATGACAGTTTGCCAGAAGAAAATGTCTACGCTATGGATACTATACCTATTACAGTGCAAGAAAAGCCATCCCAACCTCCTATACGACGGTGGGATGCTTTTGACACCCCATGGTTTAGGCACATAGCGAATTACTTAGCTGCAGACATCGAACCTCCACATTTCTTTGGCTATAAAAAAAAAAGAAATTCTTAAGGGAAGTTCGGCACTATTTCTGGGATGAACCTTTTCTTTATAGAAGATGTGTAGATGGTTTATTCAGAAGGTGTGTCGCCAAAGAAGAAATGGAAGGAATACTGTTTGGATGCCATAATTCAGCATATGCAGGACATTTTGCAACCTACAAAACAGTTTCAAAAGTCTTTCAAGCAGGATTTTGGTGGCTTACTATTTTCAAAGACATTCACGCCTACATCTCACGCTGCGATTCATGCCAACGAATGGGCGACATCAGTAAGAGGAATGAGATGCCTCAAAACTTCATTCTCGAAGCCGAAATTTGATGTATGGGGGATTAATTTCATGGGACCTTTCCCAACTTCTTTTGGAAACAAATACATCTTAGTAGCGGTAGACTATGTCTCTAAATGGATGTAAGCAATTTCCAGCCCTACTAATGATGCAAAAGTTGTTATGAAGCTGTTTAAGTCAATTATTTTCCCTCACTTTGGAATACCTTGGATTATGATAAGCGATGGGAGATCCTATTTCATCAACAAAGTTTTCAAAAATCTGCTCAAAAAGAACGGGGTCACGCATAAAGTTGCATCTCCATATCACCCTCGGACAAGTGGACAAGTGGAAATATCTAACAGAGAGAACAAATCGATTTCACAAAAGACAACTGGTGTAAATCGCAAGGATTGGTCTGAAAACTCGACAATGCACTTTGGGCCTATCGGACAGCATACAAAACTCCTTTAGTGACCACACTGTTCAACCCTAGCGAGAGACTCGCCATAAAGAGGAGCCACTGAGAAGGGCACCATCGACCATCCTGCTTCATTCTGTTCTTCCTTTCTAACCTTTGTCTATTTTATTCTCTGTAATTTTAAATAATTTTATGATGTTGAACTCAATTATATCTGAGTAATTTCCCAGTTGGGTTTGTAAGGGATTTTTCAAAGGGAATTTCATGTCTTGATCATATGCTTTGTTCGATTAAGGGTTATTAATCTTCTACGAGTCCTTCGTTCATTCTTGTTCCATATGTTGTTTCTATTGCTAGCCGCTTAGAAACTGATCTCAGTAGGTTGAGCCACGAGACTGCTGTATCGAATTACCAGACCTAGAAGTGATCGAGCGAAATCGCTATAGGAGACGAAAGCTGCCTATAGAGAATCGCGAGCGTGGACAAAATCTGTTTTTAATGTATGATCTTATTCGCGGCATGAGAGCAAGAGTTAATTGCCGAGTTGAGTGATTTGTTGATTAGGGTGGCGATAGTTGGCTAATCATACACGCGCCTATTCTAGTTCGGGATCCTCACTAGATGATTACCTTTAACGATTTGTTTGTCTTTTGATCAGTTCATGAACCCCTGCGAAAACCTTTTAGACCCAGCGTATAGTTCTTATTGTTTTCCAGCCTATTCATTTCATTTGCATTTAGATTTAGTGATACCAAAACCAAACCCCCCCCCCCATTTTGCTTGTTCTACTAGTCTTAAGTTTTGATTGATTCGTACTGAAAGCTCAAAATCTCTGTGGTTCGACCCCTAAGTACTACAGCGTACATCTGTGCACTTGCAGATATTTAGGGTTACAAATTTAAAACGTGAAGTTAGAAGTAACCCTTGATTCTCTTAGCATTTATAATTGAGGACTGCCTCGAAGTCACACGACCGGGGCTGGCCAACCATTCACCGCAGCTAGGACCACGCGAGAGTGGCCAAGCCCTTCCTCTCCACAGTCACACATCACGCAACCGCGGCTCGCCATCTCCAAATCAAAAAGCCCAATTATGAAGCCCAAGTCATTTTACGACCTTAATTCCAAAGCCCTAGACGTCTTGGAGTACTAAAGACTATAAATACTTGTCAGTTATGTCATTTTTAGATATCTCTTTTATACTTTTTTATAGAGACAACTCTCTTAGTCATTTCAAGGATTTGTAGAGAAGAATTCTCAACCTTGGATTCATCTATAGAGAAGCTTTTCTTCAACATAGGAGCCGAAAGCTACCTATAGGTGAAGCGTGAGTACTGATGAGTCTTGTGCAAGCTATTGCGTACACTTATGGTCGGGGCCAGGGTTGATAGCTACAGGTCAGGGTCGTGAGTGACAGTTGGTTATGATCACGAGAGTGACATAGTCATACCGCCGTACTCTCGCTCTAGAACCCTAGATATTTATATCACCCGAAAAAACCCAATCTAAAACCTTAGTTTTTTATACCGATTATGATTCTCTAGAGAGTTCCCGAAAGCCCAGAGTTTTTAATATTGTTTGCAACTTCGATTACTTACCTGCTTTCTTAGATCTTCACTTTCATTTGCATTCATACGATATTTGCTTGTTTTCTAGGATAGTTTTATTTGCTTTCTTTTGATTATTTAGATAGTGACACACCCCAAACCTCTTAAAATCGATTTATTCTAGACAGAAACTTAGAAATCTGGAAAAACACTAGGCACACAAATCCATTGGAATTCAATCCCTAAGTACTCAACTGATCAGTTGTGCACTTGCAGCCTCGTTAATCAATTTAAAGTAAAACTTGTTAGGAATTACCCACATCTTGCATCATTTCCCTTAACTGATACTGACTTGGAGGCACCCCAACTTGGCCCAAATTGTCCCAATGCTACACATTGGTTCATTACCAATTGCATTGATTGGAATACTTACGTGATAGAGCCACCAAGCACAATATTGGTATACCATATGTGTCTTTTCTTTTGAAATTGCATCATGGATACTCTGTTGTCGTTTCTGGCTAACTAAG
Organism: Eutrema salsugineum; assembly: GCF_000478725.1. Classification (NCBI taxonomy): domain Eukaryota; kingdom Viridiplantae; phylum Streptophyta; class Magnoliopsida; order Brassicales; family Brassicaceae; genus Eutrema; species Eutrema salsugineum. The sequence goes on along the minus strand of NW_006256829.1, from coordinate 19,092,923 downwards.
ACCATCTCCAATGTATTCGTCTATGTTTGACTCTAAAATAGAGGAACTCTATAAAAGAGGTGAGTTTTACTCCAATGTATTTCTCTATTTTTAGCTCTAAAAAGAGAATATTCTAAGTATATTCTATTTTTATTTTATTATTAATACCTTCTGTTTGTAAATATATACAATTTAATCCCACTTATTTTATTCTTTACAAAACTTTTATACATTATGATATAACTAAAATAAATCTTTATTCAATAATTAAAATTCATTATATCAACTAAAAATGAAAAAAAAAAACATAGTACATTTTGGTTTAAAATCACTCTCACTATAATTTTTTCTTGCCATTAATGTATTAAGTCACTAGTCTTTTCTATGTCAAAATGAATAAGATTTCTATCAAATATTGATTTTTTCAGGTATAATATATCTGAAATTTACTTTGTTAAGTTTTATTGTTAAATTTGATTTTATTTATATTGTTTGTTTTAGTCATAAATAAAAGAATTAAAATTTAAAGGACTAATTTATAAATAAAAAAAGTTCAACTCTATTTTAGAGTAAAAAATAGAGGTTTTCCAAATATAGAGAAAAAAATAGAGAAATTTTATTTTAGAGGTGAAAATAGAGGTGAGTTGGAGAGGATTTTCCTCTAAAATAGCATTTAGAGTCAAAAATAGAAGTGGGTTGGAGATGCTCTAAAGAAGCTTCTGGATCAATGCAGGTGGCAAACCTATCTATAGGACCTTGGAAATGAGGTGGTCGAAAACTTCCAAGCTTTCCATAAATTTCATCAGTGGCTTGCCTCTCAATATCCACCTCTGAAACACCCCATCCCAGACTCTAAGCCCGTGGAGGTTGTTCCCGGTCGGGCCACTATATGGCTCCGACCCCTTCAGTCCGTTTTTAGGATCTAGTCCTTTATTTAATCCATGTTCGATGTATGTATTCTGAGATTCACTAACTTAGAGTCGATAAGTAATAAACAAGTAAGAGACCATATATTTTATTGATATAATAAAGGATTCACTACAACTTAAGAGTTTGCATATAAGCTATTATAAGTTCGCATGATCCTAACTATCTGTTCTATCACACCACCCATCATCCTTGGCTAAACGGTCTGCGCGCCTATCCTCTTTCCTTTCCGTGTTCTTTGTTTCCTGTAAACCAACATCATAAGTACTCGCTATTTTGGCTAAGTATTATTTATGCACATGTATGCATTTCATGCTTATGATTCCCGACCCCGACTATAACCCACGGTAAACTATTCTATTCCGGATCATGGGTCAGCCTTAGACAGGCCGAGTCTTGGCGAGATCCGTTCTGTCTCCCAAGCCGCTCAACCGTCGCATCAACCGGATCCGGCCTACATCCATACGACCTATCGCACATCATCGCCGGCCCAATCTCAATTCCATGGCCGGTGACCTTTATTATAAATCCAACCGAGACTCGCGATCAGACCGGCCTAGCCCATACTTTGGCTGATCGTTAGGCGCGCTCGGTGGATCCTTATCGCCTAAGCCGCCACTTACCGTCTGATCGGCCTAGCCCATATTTGGGTCGATCGTTCGGTTCGTCCGGCGGTGCAATAGTTTAACCATATGCATCTACTAATAGAACGCACCTTAGTATTCCCGCGGTCGATTGCTCTTGCCACGTTTCCCTTCCTTCTTCTTTCTTCCGCAACCCGCACCAACCGCTCCGGTCGGTTTTCTCACCGCCGGTCAAGTTATTTCTCTCTCTCGGATTGCCTTAATCTCACGGTTTGGTAGAAATTTGGGCAGAGTTTATCTCCCTGTTTGTGCGTGCCCGAAAATATGGCCCAAGGGGTCTATTTATAGACTTTCCCTTGCGGTAACCGCTTTGGGCAAACAGGCGCGAGTTGTTGGCCGAACAGGTGCATTGATTGGGCGCATAGACTTTGCAACCCTTCGGCCATAACTGCCCATAACCACCCCAGTCCAGCTAGTTCACTGGCCACTCAGCTAGACCAACTGTCTTACTCTCAATCCAGCTGAGCTGAGCTTCCCGGCAGCTGGTCCAGCTAGCTTAGCTCACCTTTCCAACTCATCTTTAGCTCGATCCTCCTTACTGAGCTATCTTTCTCTCCTTTTTCCTGGCTAAGTCCCACATTAACTAGACTTAACCATCATTCCGGACCATGGCTCGTATTTTCCTTAGATTCTCGGTCATTATTCCCCACATCACGGCCATGGTCCGTCCCGGCGACCTTATTGCGGATCGGGGACGTTACAACCTCGGCCCGCAAAGCTTCTTCATGTTTTCTTTTCATACCTTTCTCGTCTTTCGCTTCACTAAGTGCCTTCATACACTTCTCCTTATCCTCTTGACTTGATTTTGGATAAGACGCCACAGCCCCTTTTTCATGTACAATGTGTTGCTTCAGTCTGTAAATTCCACCGGAGACCTCTTTTCCACACAGTATACACTCACTTTGTCTTGATTCTTCACATCACACAAGACTCCATACTCCTATCCCAGATCAGTTGAGTTTTGCTTAAGAGGAGCTTTCAGTTTCAGTTGGTGCGTTATCCATTACTTCCCTATCTGAAAAGTGCACATCATAGCAAGTTAGCAACCAATAAACCAAGTCAGAAACACATAAAACAAAACCAAAAACAGAATGCGCTATGTTTTTTTCTTACCCAACAAACAAAGACAAAGACAGAACATACATGTCTTTAAAAGAAAACAAGTGGAGAGGAAGATGAATCAATAAACTAAAGCAGAACCAGTGTGTTCTCACAAGAGTGACGATCAGAAGATTCAGAACAATGTGCCCAAAGCACAATAATCTGAAAGTTGAACTGAGAGATTGTTACCTCGAAAATGAAAAGGAAGACTTTATAGATGATGTAGAAGCTTGATTTGGTCTCGATTTGTAGATGATAAAGGAGTTTGAAGTTGATTATGCTTGATTTTGTATTGACTTCATCCTGATTTCATCGTGATTTCATCATGATTTGTACAAAATTGAAATCATTAATTTGGGATTAGGTTGAAAACTTAAAATAGAGGCATTGAAATAGATAATTAGGCAAACACAAAACTATGTCATTTTTTAAAAAGAATAGGAATAAAAAATATTATCCACTTTGGTTCTTGGACCTTACTTAAAAAAAATAATCATTTTGGACTAATTTTTTTTAATAAATAGTCGATCTTTTAAAAATCCATAGTTATTAGACAGTCGGAAATTGGTTCACCGCCTAAACTCTCCGACTTGGGTCAAGGTGCAGCTGCTGCAGCGGGCCGACTAACGCCTAAACGGCCAATTTTTTAACATAATATATATATATATATATATATATATATATATATATATATATTATCTTAGTGGTAAATAGATATTGAAAACAATACAGTATTGTTATGGGCACGCAAATTCCTCTTGTATAACGCCTCTAATACACCGTTCATTATTTAGTCATCTCTGGAAAAGCAAGAGAAAAATCGCACATTGAGACAAACATCTATTTATGATATTTTTTATTAATCGTATGAATGAATAATTTAAACCTTAAGACCTTGTATTTGTAAAATTCAAAACCCGATCATAATCCTACTTAGTAAAGGAAAATATTTTCCTAAAGCTAATTAGAAATTGTACCGTAGGACTTACATATTATTTGTCACCTAGAAACTAAAAAACTTGATATGAAAAACCGATTCTGGAGACACATTGCACAAGATGCAAACAAATGTCATAAACTGGAGCACAAACCTTGGTTACTACTTGGTTTGAAGAACAAAATCACTTGGTATTTGTATAACTCAAAGACAATACTTTTTATTAGGTAGTATTGTCTTTTTACTTAATAAAAAGGTTAGTTTCCAAAAAATTTAAATCATGGGTTAGTTTTCAAAACATTAAAATTTTTAATCAAATTTCATCTTGATGAAATCATGGTAATAGTTAAAAAATTTGGTCACTATATTATTCTTATTTTTGATTAAGTCATTAGTCTCACGCATAACGCGGATCTTAGCTAGCTAGTGTGTTCTTTAATGTATTATTGTATTGTTTTTAGTTATTCCTTTCCATTAACCTATTGACATTTTTATCTAACAGCTTTTGAAACATTCCGTTAATCCCACTATCAGCTCAGCTGTCTAGAGTTGATCAGGTTTTTATATAGTCCACTGTCCATTTATTTTTATATATTTGTCTTTTAAATTGTTCAATGTCTTAGTCTTCTTTTCCGTTAATTATTTGCTTACATGTTTTGTTAGCGAGGAGGCTTTACTTTAGAACAAGAAAAAGGGGAGAAAAAAGCTTTGTCGTCTTAAGATGAGTTCAAGAATTGGAGTCTGCATGCTCCTGACCTTGCTTTTCTTTCAAAATTGCTTTGTTTCTGCGCTAACAAATGGTTCAGACGGTAAGTATAGTAAAGATGATGATCAGATTTTTTCAGATATAAAAATGTCACAATCTCTTACTTAGTGTCGAAATTGGTGCAGCTTCTGCTTTACAAGCCCTGAAGAGTGATTGGAGCAGGTTTCCTGAAAGTTGGAAAGGCTCTGATCCTTGTGGAACCAATTGGGTTGGAATTACGTGTAGCAATGACCGTATCGTTTCAATGTAACAACTTCTGTTTTCTTTCTGTGTGCACTTCTTCCAATTATTTTCTGCAAACTTTAACGCGTGCTGTTGCTTGTTGAAGATCATTGGGAAACATTAACTTGGAAGGAAAGCTTTCAGCCGATATTTCGGCGTTAGCTGAATTGCAGATTTTGTAGGTCTTTCTTCTTCTTCCTTTACATAAAAATGGATTATTTTTCTCATTTTATGATCCAATGTTTGTAGGGATCTGACATCCAATCCTAAATTGTCTGGACCACTTCCACCAAATATCGGTAACCTCAAGAAGTTGAATACATTGTAAGCAAACAAGATCATGACCAGTGTCGGTCAATTGGACCATAAGTTTTATGATGTTCTATGCAAATTTAAAAGACTTATATATTTAAATATTATATAAGATCACAAATAATAATATTATATGAAAAAATAAGCTTAACAATATATAAACTGTTTGTAAGAAAAAAAAAATATTGTTAAATATGACTTTTTGTATCATGGTATGTAAAATCATTAACCATAAATCCATAATTATAATAGAAAAACCTGCAAATATTGCTAAAAAATTTACAAATATTTTTCAATAATGTTACAAATATTATTATTGTATATTATAAAAAGATAAATCTTTTTAAATATATAAACATTGATAAAAAAAAGGTCTAACAAAAAATATATGTTAGAGGTCCCTCTCAAATTAGATGCCTTAATCGCTGGCTTCAACCATCTTATAATGTAGCAGGGCCTGATCATAACTTATTGTTAACCACCTTTTCATATCGCCTTTATTGAAACTGCCTCATTTTTTTTTTTACAGGAACCTTATGGGATGTGGTTTCAGTGGTCAAATCCCTGAATCAATAGGATCTCTCGAACAACTTACAACCCTGTAAGATTTTGTTGCTTCTTATTACTATAAACCGTCTCTTTTTTAATTTCAGTCTCTAAACACATTTGTATAAATTTGTCTCTTTCGTACAGCTCCCTGAATTCAAATAAATTTAGTGGAACAATTCCAGCATCCATTGGACGACTATCGAAATTATTTTGGTTTGATATAGCTGACAATCAGATCGAAGGAACTGTTCCAGTTTCTAATGGGACTTCTTCACCTGGACTTGACATGCTTCTTGAAACTAAGCATTTGTATATATAATCTAAATCTTTATATTTCTTTATATAATCACTCTTTTTAATATAATAATAAGTCTCGCTCTCTCCTTCACTTTCCTGAAGTCATTTTGGGAATAATAAGCTATCTGGCGATATCCCAGAAAAGCTCTTTACCTCAAACATGACTTTAATACATGTGTAAGTTTTATAGTACATGTGAGAGCTGACAATTTGCACCAACTAAGAGTAGTAACAAGTAGGTGACTGTGTTGTTTTGTTATTCTATTGGTAGGCTATTTGATGGAAACCAATTCACGGGCAAAATCCCGAACAGCCTCAGCCTTGTTAAAACGTTGACAGTGTTGTAAGTGCTAAATAATTTATCAAATGTTTACTTATCCTAACTTCTGTAATCTCATATGCTCTTCTCTTTCGTTGCAGACGCCTTGATAGGAATAGACTAACTGGAGATATTCCTTCAAGCCTTAATAATCTTACAAATCTTTACGAACTGTAAGCCAGAAACTAGAGTTTTTTTGGTTTTTTTTCCTTTTCATATATATAAATGTTTGACCCAAAAAATGTAAAGAGGTAACGAGTTTGTAGTTGAATCCGTTTCAGATACTTGGCCAACAACAGATTTACAGGTAGCCTCCCAAATTTAACCAGCTTGACCAGTCTCTACACATTGTAAGTTTTCTATACTTTTCCTATTTTTCTGCTCAATTTAACATCACAACCCTTCGCAAACCTTCTTCATTCTTGATATGAATGTGTTTATAACAGAGATGTAAGCAATAACCAATTGACATTCTCATCCATTCCATCTTGGATCTCTTCATTACGCTCCTTGTCAACATTGTACGAATCTCGCCCTCTCTGTCTCTCTCTCTCTTTATATATATATTTGCGTACACACTTACGAAGAGTTCTTCTACTTGGCAGAAGGATGGAAGGGATCCAACTCGAAGGTTCAATACCAATTTTCCTCTTTAGTCCGATCCTATTGCAGACTGTGTGAGTAAAACTGTACATGAACCTTTGATTAGAAAAGTCAACTCGAATTGTAAAATCTCTACTAATTGGGATTTTAATTTCTCCATTTGCAGTGTCCTAAAGCGAAATCAGTTAAATGCAACATTAGACTTTGGTGCCAACTATAGCAACCAGTTGGAGTTTGTGGATCTACAAAACAATGAAATAACTAATTATAAACCAGCAGTTAATAAACGCATCCAAGTAATGTATGTAGAACTGTCACAAGGCAATTTATGATTTTTTGTGAACAATTACTTATTCGTATTGATATATCAACAGATTGGCAGATAATCCACTGTGCCAAGAGGAAGGGAACCAGCAGAATGACTACTGTAAAGCAATCCAATACAATACCTCATTTTCGACCCCTGAGATAAAATGTTCTCATTGTGGTCAGGGAAAAGAGCCGAGTCCAGCATGTCACTGTGTGTATCCAATAACAGGAATACTCACCTTCAGATCTCCTTCTTTCTCAGGGTTTTCCAACAACACTAACTTCATAATACTCCAGAAAGGGATAGCAGATTTCTTTAAGAACTTCAGTAATCAAGTTGACTCTGTTGCCATCAGAAACATAAGAGAGACTGCAACTGATCATCAGCTTCTAATAGATCTTTTGGTCTTTCCATTGGGAAAAGAAACATTCACTGAGATGGGAATGGATAGTGTTATTTCTGCCTTTAGCACACATACTTATAAGCCTCCACCGATATTTGGACCTTACATTTTCAAAGCCAATCAGTACATTCCTTTCTCTGGTATAATGAAACAAGTCACACACACACAATTAATTAAACTTGGTCTAAAGTTGGTTTCATATAACTCCTTCTCCGTCTTTTTTTTTTTTTTTGCCATGCATGTAGGAGGAGGTTCCAAGTCTGCGAACACAGGCATTATCATCGGAGCAGTAGTTGGTGCCGCGGTTCTTTTGTTGTTCTTAACTATAGCTGGGATATACGCTCTTAGGCAGAAGAAGCGAGCAGAAAGAGCAGCTGGTCAGAATAATCCTTTTGGTAAAGAGAAATGTTCTTACTCCTCCAAAAGACTCTTCCATTGAATGATGAAAATGCTGACAGTTTATTTTTCTATTTTTTATTTTTTGCAGCCAATTGGAATAAGAGTAAAAGTAGTATCGATGCTCCACAACTAATGGGAGCAAAAGCCTTTACTTTTGAAGAGCTGAGGAAATGCACTGACAATTTTTCAAAGGCAAATGATGTTGGGGGAGGAGGTTATGGCCAGGTTTGTGTCCTTGAATGGCCTCTTTTGAAATACGCAATCGCATTAGCTGAATTGATATCCCAATATGATCGTTAAACAGGTGTACAAAGGGATTCTCCCCTCTGGCCAACTCCTAGCAATCAAAAGAGCCCAGTTAGGATCTTCGCAAGGGGAGTTAGAGTTTAAAACTGAGATCGAGCTTCTCTCAAGAGTCCATCATAAGAATGTTGTTAGACTTTTAGGCTTCTGCTTTGATCGAACTGAACAAATGCTCGTATACGAGTACATTCCAAATGGCTCTCTTACAGACAGTCTATCAGGTAATATCAAACCTCTCTCTTCCATTAAGGAATTCAAATAGCTCTTAAGTGCTAAATTTAATGATAATGTAGGGAAGAGTGGCATTATATTAGATTGGACAAGAAGGCTTAAAATAGCACTTGGATCAGGCAAGGGCTTGGCTTATCTTCATGAGCTTGCTGATCCTCCAATCATACACAGAGACATCAAATCAAATAACATATTACTTGATGAAAGTCTAACTGCAAAGGTTGCCGACTTTGGCCTTTCCAAGCTAGTGGGAGACCCTGAGAAAATCCATGTGACAACACAAGTGAAAGGAACCATGGTGAGTAGAGAATCAATCATCCTCTTTTTCTCTCTTTCTCAGACACATGCAAACTCACATTTTTTTCTGGAATTAGGGCTACCTGGATCCTGAGTACTACATGACGAATCAACTGACGGAGAAGAGCGACGTGTATGGATTTGGTGTGGTGATGCTTGAGCTATTAACGGGTAAAAGTCCGATAGATGGAGGAAAATACGTGGTGAGAGAAGTGAAGACGAAGATGGATAAATCTAGGAACTTGTATGACCTGCAAGAACTGTTGGACACAAAGATCATTGCAAGCAGCGAGAACCTGAACGGGTTTGAGAAGTATGTAGATCTTGCTTTGAGTTGTGTGGAGGATGAAGGAGTAAGGAGACCGTCGATGGGTGACGTTGTAAAAGAGATTGAGAACATAATGCAGCTTGCGGGACTAAAACCTAACTTAGATTCGGCAACCAGTTCGAGAACGTACGAGGAAGTAAGCAAAGGATCTAGTGATCCGTATGGCAAGTAATTGTTTGATTCCAGTGGGTATTTTCCATCTTCAAAGCTCGAATCCCAGTGATTGATTATGTCTTTTATTTTTGTTATTTTTTAGGTGATTTCATATTTGAAATGCCTTGTGAATGTGGGCTCAAATGATTTCAATTGTTGTTATCTGTTGTTGATGATAAAGTAAAAGAATGAGAGTAAGCACGAGACGAATTTTTATTTTAAAGTAAAAGAATGAGAGTAAGCACGAGACGAATTTTTATTTTCATTACCAAACTCATAACTAATAGCCGCAAGAACACACATATTTTCCAACATTTAAAAAAAACAATCTAGTATAAAGACTAAAGAGTGAGGGGTTCTCCAAAGAAGAAAGTTCTAGTCAGTTGGATCTAGAAAAATCTATTTAGCTCCGAGTTGAGAATTACATTTGATTATTAATAAAATAAACTAGATTTTATCCCGTGCATCTGCACGATATTTTTTTTATAAATCTAAATTTGTAATGTAATTTATATTTTTTATAGATATAATTTTTTAATAAGTGTTAAATAATTTTTCTGTTTAGATATAATTTTTTTTTTTAGTATTATTTTTACCATGATCATAATAACATAATTCTAACACACTCATTCTATTAATAAAAAAATGACCGTTGTAAAAATATATTTCAAACTCGCTCATTCTATTAATCTGAAAATGATCGTGGTTATGAAGTAATAATTCTAACCCGCCTGTTCATATTACCATATAATATAAATATTTACTAATTTTGAAATAAATTTTTTTTTAATATATTGCATGTTTTGATAACTTAACCCGTATAAGATTATAAATAAAAAAAAACTTAAACCGTTCCATCAAATTAACATATAATATTAATATTTATTAGTTTTCAATATGTGAAATTTTAATCTGATTGAATATGATTAAAAAATATAATAAAATATTTATTAATCATATATGTTATTTTTAAAATATTATTTATTTTTTTTGTTAAATTAAATCTAACTTATATTCAAAAAAATTTTAAATAATTTAAATTAATATCTATTTTAAAGAATTTAATTAATTACAAAAATAAATAGTTTGAATTTTAAATTAAATATAAGCTATATATAAGGAATCGTATTTATCTAAATTAATATCAAATTTTCGAAATTCAATTTATATATAAAATAAAATATTTTAAAAAATAATTAGGAGTGTTTGGAAGCAAGCACTCAAAATACTTCTGTTTTAATATAATAGATATTTACTATTTTTGAAATAATTTTTTTCTTAATATATTTCATATTTTGATAACCTAACCCGCATAAGATTATAATTAGGAAAAAAAAACTTAAACCATCCCATCAAATTAATATATAATATTAATATTTATTAGTTTTTAATATGTAAAATTTTAATGTGATTGAATATGATTAAAAAATATAATAAGAAATTTATTAATCATATATGTTATTCTAAAAATATTATTTAAATTTTAAATGTTAAATTAAATCTAACTTATATTTAAAAAAAATTAAAGTAATTTAAATTAATATATATTTTAAAAAATTTAATTAGTTACAAAAAATAAATAATTTGAATTTTAAATTAAATATCAGCTATATTTAAGGAATCGTAGTTATCTAAATTAATATCAAATTTTCAAAATTAAATTTATATAAAAAATAAAAAAAAAATAAAAAAAACTTTAGGAGTGTTTAGAAGCAAGCACTGAAAGTGTTTCTGTTTTAATATAATAGATTTCTCAAAAAAAGACTTATTAAAAATCTTACAAATCGTAGCTTATCTTTTGTGTGAAAACTCCAACTTATCAAATTGGTCATATCATCAAATTTTGGTGTTCGGTTTTCCGACTTCATAAAGGTTGTCCTGACACCATTGATAATATTTGGAGCGCTATTCTATGGCCCGACTCACCAAATGTACACATCAAAAGCAAATGTGTTTCTAAATTCAAAATCGTAGTTTGGCTCCTAATTGTAACAATTAGAAGAACAATAGGAATGAGCATAACTATCAACAGCCGTACATGTACATAATTATCTCCGCAATGAATAAATTTTCATGCCTAAGGAAATACATTATTTATAAGTAACTTTTTGTATCCATAATTCTTTTTCATTCCTTATTTTTATAGAACAATAAAAAAAATATATTTCTATTATTTTATTTATTTTCATTCATTTTCTGGTCATTCCTATTGTTCTTCTAATGGTCACCATTATGAACCATGATATATTTTTTATAACTAAGGGATAATTCGAGTTTTTATCATCTGATTAATCTCTCCATGATTAGTGTAGCCATCGAGTAGTCCACATGTGCTGAGAGGATAGAAAAAATCGCATCCCAGTTGAAGGTGAAGCTCTGTTAAAAGAGGTCCCAAGCGAGGTTTTCTCAAAATAATTTTAAGTGTATGGACATTAGAAAAATAGATGGTTTTTTGTTTCGAGATGAGTCGCACATAACACACACTCTCCTGAAATACATGGATTCCATTTTCTCATCCTATCATCCGTTCTCAGTCAATTATAGATTACAAGCATGAAATGAAAGTAAATTTTAGGATTCTAACCACAACCCTTTAGTCCAGTTCACCTTTTGTTGATAAACTCAGATCTGTAGCCAAGTGTCTTTTGAGTAGAATTTGGCTTGTAATTACCACTCTTCGAATGCCAAAGAGATTGATCTTCTTCACCTGACCTTTTTCCCTCGTTTTTTGAATTTCATGTCCTATTTGGTTCAACAACCCTCCCCAACATCGTCTTGTTGGATAGGTTTCCAAAACTGTAGAGACCAAAGCATAAGCTGGAATACCCAAATTTATTATCCATCTTGTCTAGTAAGATCTATGAAAAGGACCTAATGTAATCCAATTATCATACCAAAACAGAGTATTGGTTCCACTCTTAGTCTCGACTCTGTAGAGGTTCTTTTGCTAGGTCTTTGTAATTCAGCAACTTACACTATGATAGAAGACCGTCCTAGAATTGTCACACACTTGGCTCGGTGGAGGTTGATAGGCCTTGAATCCAAACCGGATCGTGAAAGATATGCTAAGGCGTGAGCAATGCTCGAAATTCCTTAGACCCAATTCTAAAAGAAGAGGTTGGAAACGAGGGGATGGACAAAATGATCAAGGGTTGCGATACCAGATGTTAGGGTGTGAGACAAGTCCCAAAATTCTCTAAGCCCCAAATACGACTACAACTCTCTCTCTCACTTTGGAATCGAAGGCTGCGTCAAGTAGGATGAAACTACTTGATAAACCAGAAATCGATCAATGGCTAACCACCAAAATATCGAAAAGTTCTTAGAGAACAAAAGAGAAAACTCAAAGAGAAATTTTATAAAAGATAAGTGATAATGGTTCTGAGTACATTGGTGCCTTTATATAGAGGCGAAAGGAGACCATCGGTCATACACAGAGAATTAAAAGACATTAAATGAAACTAAATGAATCTAAAGATGCGTTGAATAACGATCAGACTTCCAGCTGATCCTTCGCATCCTCTCGCTAGACTCTTGAACTCCTTGACCGTTATACTTGGCCGCAAATCGAACCGTGATCGCGAGATGGGTGTGCATTAACCTCGTTAAAACCCCATTCGGAAAACCCAGTGGGACAAAACCGAATGTAAGGAAAAAGAGTATTAACACAACACCCCGACCAGGTCAGTTCGGACCAGAGTACATGATGACGGTCATGACTTTATGAACGGGTGTTAGGTCGTCAGCTCGGCCTTGGTTCCTTAGCTCGGTGAGAACTTGTTGGATTGCTCCCGTAAGCTTCTTGGTACGCGACCTGGTCATTGGTCCAGTTGGCATGGCCAGGACGTCGTAAAGGTCGACTCCTTGTTCTTGTGCCCCATCCTCGACTTCGCTTAGGTCGGCCATTTGGTCCTGTGTTCCGGTCTGAACCTCGGTTCGCACCTCGTCCTTTGTTCCCTCCGGTTCCATGATTCTATCATCCCCCCCCCCTCTTGAAAAGGACTTGTCCTCAAGTCGGCTTCATCTGCATGAAAAGGAATGATATCAGCAATATTGAAACTTGAGCTAACTGAGTACTAACCTTGGAGGTCGATCTTGTAAAAATTGTCGTTGATCCGCTCTAGGATAGTGAATGGTCCGTCCACTCTTGGCTTCAACTTAGACTTCTTTTCTTCCGGGAATCTCTCTTTCCTTAGGTAGATCCACACTTGGTCTCCGGGCTCGAACATCTTTTTGGTATTTCCTTTGTTGGCGTACTTCTGGAATTGCTCCGTCTTTCTTTCGATGTTTTGCCTTGCTTTTTCATGCATCTTCTTCACCAGATCGGCTTTCTTTTTCCCGTCCATGTTTTCACGCTCAGTCATTGGTAAAGGGGTTAGATCCAAAGGGGTAAGAGGATTAAAACCATAAACTAACTGAAATGGTGAAAACAAAGTAGTTAAATGAACAGTTCGGTTATAGGCAAACTCAACGTGAGGTAAACATTCCTCCCAAGTCCTAAGGTTCTTTTTTATGACCGATCTCAAGAGGGCTGACAAGGTCCTATTGACCACTTTGGTTTGACCGTCGGTCTGAGGGTGACAGGTTGTGGAAAAACACAGTTTAGTTCCTAACTTAGCCCACAACGTTTTCAAAAAGTAACTAAAAAACTTAGCATCCCGATCTGACACCATGGTTCTAGGTACTCCATGTAAACGAACAATTTCCTTAAAGAACAGGTCGGCTATATTGGAAGCATCATCGGTTTTGTGGCAAGGAACAAAGTGTGCCATCTTAGAGAACCTATCTACTATGACAAAGATAGAATCCTTACCTCGGCGGGTCCTAGGTAACCCGAGGACAAAGTCCATTGAGATGTCGGTCCAGGCTCGGTAGGGATGGGTAATGGAGTGTACATTCCTGCGCCCTGGCTGCGGCCTTTGGCTAGTTTGCAAACCGTGCACCTTTGGCAAACTCTCTCTACGTCCTTTCTGAGGTGCGGCCAGTAAAAATGGTCTTGGACCACACTTAGTGTTTTAAGAACTCCAAAATATCCCATCAAGCCTCCTCCGTGTGCCTCCCTGACAATCAAGTCACGCATAGAAGTGTTAGGTATACATAGTTTATGTTCATAAAACAAGTAACCATCACTCTGATAATATTTGCCATAGGCAAACTTAGAACTGGTGTGATAAGCGTCTTTGAAATCCAAGTCGGTTGCATAGGCTTCTTTGATAATCTCAAATCCAAGTATCTTGGCATCAAGCGTGGAGATCAGGGTATAACGCCGAGACAATGCGTCGGCCACAACGTTCTTTTTCCCTTGCTTGTACTGAATCACGTAAGGGAAGGTCTTGATGAATTCGACCCATCTCGCATGTCGCTTGTTCAGCTTCTGTTGTCCTTTGAGATGCTTCAAGGACTGGTGATCGGTATGGATAACGAACTCCTTTGGCCACAAGTAGTGTTGCCACGTCTGTAGAGCTCGGACCAGTGCATAGAGCTCCTTATCGTAGGTCGGGTAGTTAAGCGTTGCTCCTCCAAGTTTTTTGCTAAAGTAAGCAATGGGTCGCTTCTCCTGCATGAGCACGGCTCCAATTCCTACTCCGGATGCATCACACTCGATCTCAAAGGTCTTGAGAAAATCGGGCAGGAAAAGTAAGGGTGTGTGTGTAAGCCGGTGCTTGAGGGTCTTGAATGCTTCCTCCTGAGCTCGTTCCCATTTGAATCCAACGTCCTTCTTGATGACCTCAGTGAGAGGGGCTACGATCGTGCTGAAGTCTCGGACGAACCGTCGATAGAACCCGACCAGACCGTGGAAGCTGCGAACTTCTCCAACCGTCTTGGGACTTGGCCAGTCTCGGATGGCTTTGATCTTCTCCTCGTCCACCTGTATACCCTGTGAACTAACAACAAAGCCTAGAAATACCACGTTATCTGTACAAAAAGAACACTTCTTAAAATTCCCAAATAAGCGTTCCTTCCTAAGGACTTCTAGCACTTGTTTTAGGTGATTCACATGCTCCTCTAGACTCTTACTGTAGATCAGGATGAATCATATGAACGACCTAAGCATATGATTCATTAATCGCATAAAGGTACTAGGTGCATTCGTTAGGCCGAACGGCATGACCAGCCATTCATACAAACCATGTTTGGTTTTGAACGCGGTCTTCCACTCATCTCTTTCTTTCATCCGGATCTGATGGTAACCACTCTTTAAATCTATCTTTGTGAACACACTAGACCCATAAAGTTCATCTAGCATGTCATCAAGACGTGGGATGGGATGGCAATACTTTACCGTGATGTTATTGATAGCTCGGCAGTCAACACACATTCGCCAGGTTCCATCCTTCTTTGGCACCAGGAGCACTGGCACGGCACAAGGACTTAGACTTTCGCGGATGTAGCCCTTGGCCATCAACTCGTCGACCTGGCGTTGGAGTTCCTTGGTTTCAGTCGGATTGGTGCGGTACGCAGGTCGGTTGGGTAAGGACGCTCCAGGGACGAGGTCGATCTGGTGCTCGATACCTCGGATCGGTGGTAGTCCGCCTGGATTGTCTTCGGGAAAGACATCCGCGTATTCCTGCAAAACCCAAGAAATCCTGCTCGGAAGTTCCGGCTCGGAGTTAGACGCGCTAGCCAAAGTGGATTTGAACATGAGCAAGATGAAAGGCTGCTTCTCAAGCACGGCCTGTTTTATCTCTCTTGGCCTCACAAAAAGAGTGTCTCTTCTCATGGGTTGAGTGTTTAAGGCTTTTTGTGGTGGTTTACTCAATGTATCGCTTTCATTTTTAGTTGTAGATGTGTTTAGGGGGTCACTCGTAGTAGCTTTGCCTTTGTTACTCCTTTCCAGTTGGATTAGGTCCAGGTAGACCTCGTGGGGTGATAGAGGTGCCAACACGACCTTCCGTCCTTGATGTTCAAAGGAGTGCTTGTTGGTGAATCCGTCGTGGACTGCTTTCCGGTCGAACTGCCACGGCCGTCCTAACAAAATGTGTCCGGCCTCCATGGGTAGGACGTCACATAACACTTCATCTTCATACCGTCCGATCTTAAATGGCATGGTGACCTGCTTGGTAACTTTGAGCTGCCTTTGGTTGTTAAGCCATCGGAGATTGTATGGATGCGGATGTTTGATGGTCTGCATACCAAGCTTCTCCACCATATTCTGGCTTGCGACATTCGTGCAACTTCCTCCATCTATGACCAGGCTGCAGGTTTTTCCCATGACTATACACCTTGTGTGAAAGAGGTTTTCTCTTTGATCCTCTTCTTGGACCGGTTCTTGTGACACTAGCACTCGCCGTGCTACCAGTAGCTCTCCTCCAGCCGCATACTCTTCTTCTGGTTCCTCGTCATATTTTGACTCGGCTTCGCTTTCTGCTTCGGATATGACCTCACCGGTGTCTAGGATGATCATCGCCATCTGGTTTGGACACTTATTTGCATAGTGACCCTTGCCTCTGCACTTGAAGCATTCGATATCCCGAGTCCGGGCTGAAGTTACCTCGGCTTTGCCTTTGAGGTCGGTGCTTTGACCGGGCTTGACTTCGAACTTCGGCCGCATAGGATAGACAGCTTTGTCTTCTCGGTAGGTCGGTCGCGAACTAGATCCGGCAGTGAACCGATTTGTTCCCTTGCGCCTGAGTTGTTGCTCTAAGAGGATTGCCTTGTGTAACATTTCGTACATGTCTTGGTACTCCTGAAGTTCCATTCGATCTTGAAGGTCTCGGTTTAATCCACTCAAAAATCTCGCCATCGTTGCGTCCTCAGGTTCAAAGACATCGGCTTTAATCATGAGCCTCTCCATTTCCTGGTGATAGTCTTCTACAGACTTGGTTCCTTAAGTAAGACGTCTGAGCTTGGTGTGCAGCTCGCGTTGGTAATGCGCGGGCACGAACCGTTGCCTCATCAAAGTAGCCATCTCTTCCCAGGTTTCAACAGGCCGTTCTCCGTTTCTTCTTCTACTGATCACAATCTGATCCCACCAATCGATTGCGTAGCCGTTGAACTCTGAAGCAGCTAGGTTTATCTTCTGTCTCTCCGGAAGATCTTGACACCCAAAGATGATGTCGACCTTCTTTTCCCATTCCAGGAAAGCGTCCGGGTCGCTCTTGCCGTAGAACGCTGGGATCCGGAGCTTCATGCCTCCGAGGTCGTTGTCATTTTGGCCTCTAGCCGGTTCAGCTTCGTAACGCTGCTGTGGCCGTCCACCTTCATAGCGAGCGTTTGGGTTTCTTGCGGGTATGGCGTTTCCTCGGTCTCGGATTCCTCCAGCTCGGCCACGAAACATTCGGTTGCCTCGCGGTCTCACTCGGCTACTACCAGATGAATGGTTGTCATCGTAGAAAGGGTTGTCGATCTCAGGTTCCTGGTTCCGATCTCGGCGGATGTGCATAGGTTCCTCACGGTTCTGATCGTTTACTTCCGCTGGTCTCGGCTGACCTTCAAGCCGCTCCATACGTTGGCTCATGCGCTCCATCATCTCGGTGATTTGATTAAGCTTGGCCTCCATCTCCCTTAGGGTATACCAGCGAACGTGATTACCGTCTCGGAATGTGTAGAACTCGCACTCGTCCAGAGAAAAGTCAGATGACATACAAGTACCTCGCAAAATTGAACAAACACGTTAGTACTTAAATTCCTCACAAGTGTTTCTCTCTCTTTGTTCATTCACTCTCTTAATGACCTCACAACACACTAGAGTTTCTCTCCGGTTCTAAGCAAACTGAATCGACAAAATCGATTTAAGTCTTAATCAAAACGGTGAATCAAGCAGGTTGGAAGTTTAAGAGACAAGAAGAACAGATAGGAAGAAAAGAATTTTAGATCGTTTTTTTTTTTTTTTTAACTTTTGGACTTCTTTCTTTTTTTTTTTGACTTTTGAATTTTCCTTTTTTTTTTGTTTTAAAAAACGATTTACAAGAGAAAGATGAGAAAAGATTGAATTCTGAAAGAAAAGAAAGATAGTACCGAATTCGCAAGTGCGTGGCTCTGATACCACTTGATAGAAGACCGTCTTAGAATTGTCACACACTTGGCTCGGTGGAGGTTGATAGGCCTTGAATCCAAACCGGATCGTGAAAGAGATGCTAAGGCGTGAGCAAGGCTCGAAATTCCTTAGACCCAATTCTAAAAGAAGAGGTTGGAAACGAGGGGATGGACAAAATGATCAAGGGTTGCGATAGCGGATGTTAGGGTGTGAGACAAGTCCCGAAATTCCCTAAGCCCCAAATACGACTACAACTCTCTCTCTCACTTTGGAATCGAAGGCTGCGTCAAGTAGGATGAAACTACTTGATAAACCAGAAATCGATCAATGGCTAACCACCAAAATATCGAAAAATTCTTAGAGAACAAAAGAGAAAACTCAAAGAGAAATTTTATAAAAGATAAGTGATAATGGTTCTGAGTACATTGGTGCCTTTATATAGAGGCGAAAGGAGACCATCGGTCATACACAGAGAATTAAAAGACATTAAATGAAACTAAATGAATCTAAAGATGCGTTGAATAACGATCAGACTTCCAGCTGATCCTTCGCATCCTCTCGCTAAACTCTTGAACTCTTTGACCGTTATACTTGGCCGCGAATCGAACCGTGATCACGAGATGGGTGTGCATTAACCTCGTTAAAACCCCATTCGAAAAACCCAGTGGGACAAAACCGAATGTAAGGAAAAAGAGTATTAACACAACACCCCGACCAGGTCAGTTCGGACCAAAGTACATGATGACGGTCATGACTTTATGAAGGTGTTAGGTCGTCAGCTCGGCCTTGGTTCCTTAGCTCGGTGAGAACTTGTTGGATTGCTCCCGTAAGCTTCTTGGTACGCGACCTGGTCATCGGTCCAGTTGGCATGGCCAGGACGTCGTACAGGTCGACTCCTTGTTCTTGTGCCCTGTCCTCGACTTCGCTTAGGTCGGCTATTTGGTCCTGTGTTCCGGTCTGAACCTCGGTTCGCACCTCGTCCCTTGTTCCCTCCGGTTCCATGATTCTATCACACTACATCCATGACCCTTTATTTACGGATTGGTTGTCTCTCATCAACCAAAATAAACCAGTACGAATAAGATTATTCTCAATCCACTTCACCCATATAGAATTTTTTCGTCAAAACTAATTACCAAATCAACTTTAAACAACACACAATGTTCAGTTCCTTTCAGAGCTCTTATGCCTAACCCACCTTCGTTTTTTGGTCTACAAACATCACTCCAGGCCAGTTTTGATTTTCAAGAATTCAGCTCTGGTCCCAACCACAAAGAAACAAAGCAAAGATCTGTAACACAGCTATGTGGAAGACGAAAAGCAGAGAGACAAAAGTTTGTGATACTTATTAGCACTACTATAAAAATATCCAGATAATTTTCCATTAATCAAACTGAAAAATATTCTAATTGTTACGTAGAGCATAATCCAATGAATGAATTTTTATGGCAATCTCATAGCTGTAAAAATATTTTGGAGGAAAGTCTATTGTACTGAGTCAAAAGCTTTGGAAGGAGATATAGTTATGGTAAACTTTCATAAGCTTGGTGGCCTGCAATATTCTCCATCAGCAAAAGATCTTTGATTAAAAGCGGTGTAACTTCGTAAAGCTTAATGTTAATACCCCATTTATAAAATTATACTTATTCTTATTTGCCTTTGTGACATCCCGATTTTCGGTATATGTAAAAAAGGCTTATAAAAATTGAATTGGCTACCTATGTCATCAAAAGTGCACTTATCTTTTCCGGTCAACTGTCTTGAGAGAACTCCAGAGTTAAGCGTGCTTATGCTGGAATAATCTCAGGATGGGTGACCTACCGGGAAATAGTCTGCGGTACCGTGCGAGTGAGGACAAAGCACGGGGAAAGATCACGTGGTGATTGTAGTGACATTTTACAACTCTTACGAGCCTCCCGGACCAAGCGACTCCCGACCGTCAGACAGGGGTGGGCCCATGGGCCTATAAAGAGACCAATCGTCGGACAATGCTGGGCCAACGGACCTAAGAGAAAAGGCTTTAGGCTCACTGGTAGGGGCGGTTGGTGGGCCAACGAACCTAGAGAGAAAGGACGTTGGGTCCCAGATTATACGGCATTGGGCTCACTGGTAGGGGCGGTTAGGAGCGTTCAGAGTTGATAGCCAATCCAGATGAAAGGCGGATTCGGGGTCTCATGGATTTGATAGCCAGTCCGTCTGGTTCCTGGTTAGGGAAGAAGGGAACGGGGTCTCACAATTGGTATTAGAGCAGGTTAGCCAACCGGCTCTGACTCGGGTGCCGTCTTGGGATGTGGTTGAGAATTCGAGGACGAATTCTTTGGAAGTCGGAGAGAATTGTGACATCCCGATTTTTGGTATATGTGAAAAAGGCTTATAAAAATTGATTTGGCTACCTATGTCATCAAAAGTGCACCGTGCTTATGCTGGAGTAATCTCAGAATAGGTGACCTACTGGTAAGTAGTGTGGGGTACCGTCCGAGTAAGGACAAAGCATGGGGAAAGATCACGTCGTGATTGCAGGGACAGTTTACAACTCTTACGAGCCTCCCAAATCAAACGACTCCCGACCGTCGGACAGGATTGACCCATGGCCTAAAAAGAGACCAATCGTCAGACAATGGTGGACCAACGGGCCTAAGAAAAATGCATTGGACTCACTGATAAGGGCGGCTGGTAGGCCAACGGGCCTAGAAAAAAAAGACATTAGACCCCAAATTATACGATATTGATTTGATAACCGATCCGTTTGGTTCCCGGTTAAGAAAGAAGGGAGCGGGGTCTCACAGCCTACGGCTTAGATATAGGATTTTTCTAAACCCCGTACCATATGTTTTGCAAAAGTAAAAGTTTTCTACGTTTATGAAAATGTGCAAACATTATGATGTGAGAAGTGGTACACAAAGAAGATTCACCTGTTAAATTACAGTAGTGGAAACCAACAATTTACAAATGCTACATACCATTCTATTTTTTACAGCATGGTTAATAAAACGTGTACCAACCAAAATCTGTTTTTTTTCTTCATAAAACCAAGACAACAAATTTAGTGTGTGCAGTGAAATTACTATCAGTGACTAGTTTCACCGGGCGTTGTTTTACTCCACCTCCTCATTCATATGACATAACCTAGCTCGGCCAGGATTAAGCAGAGATTCTGACATTCTCCAACCCTAACAAAATGGAAAGTCACTTACCATTACGAAATAATGATTAATAACTATAAAACCATCATATATAGATTTCTGCAAAGTTACCTGTTCTGCAGCTCTGCTTTTGAATGTGCCATATGAGGTAGAAACCATTTCACACGACTCAGCGATTCGAGACTCGATCTCATATTCCATAGGAGCAAAAGCAGGATCCGATTGCTCCACTGATTTTCGGGTAACAACTTTTGATGGATTCATGAAATGAAGAAGCACATGTGCCTGTGATAACATCATGAGAAACCGAATGAGAAAATTGACGATCTAACTACTTCATCTCTACAAAAAAAAAGGAGATATATAGGATTTGGAAAATCATCCCACATGAAATGCCGCTTTGAGAATGTCATCTGAGTTAGCCTGATTCTTGAGCAGTGCATAGACTTTACCCTTGGTGGGGCTGTATGTCACCATGTATCTTTCTTTCTGCCATATGTAAAGAGAATATGTCAAATATAGAGAATACAAATATGTTAAAGCATGATATTTAATATAAAGGTAGCAAGCGCATACATCGAAAAAAGGCTTTACTGCCAGATATGTGCTGGGGTCTTGGAATGCATCCTTAAATCTGGCTCCTGTTAGATGGTATAAATATTCACTTCAGTGAGGTTAAAGAGGGAAAAGAACATAGCTTCTTAGAAATGCTTAACGCGTACCAAGCATCACTGGCCGATCCTCCACCCACGGAAAAGTGAAAATCTTTTCTTGGATATTACCTTCCTGCAGTGAGGGAACCCGCCCTGCAGATAGATGGAAAAGAGATTGGGGGTGGGAAATAAAGGAGCTATAAGATCAACCTCATGTGCATGCTAACAAAGCATCAAAGCTTACCTGTCTTGAGAAAAGACTCCACTGCTACTGTAAATCTCGCACGGTTTAGTGTATGCAATACTACAGATCTAACCTGAAAGGGAACCAGCCACGTTTTAGGTAAAAATCCACAAAACCTAGAGTGCTCTAAAATATATAGTTGAAATGGAGCTGCATTGTACCTCTTGGTATGAACTCAAGAGATAGCCACATGATAGAAGACCAAAGGTTGTGACCAACGAAGGATTTCTTTTGGAAATCAAGATACTAAACCCAGTTCCCATCTTCACGTAAAAAAGCAGTCATAACAGATGAAAACAATTTTAGAACTCTAATAGAAGAACAATAACCAAGCTCCAAAAACTATGATACAGTAAGCGCTTAATAACATCAAACAGACTTTATCGTGAGCAACATCGCCTATAAAAGTCCATGATTCATTCTGCTTCACAAAAAACACCCGAGAAATAATGAAAACTATATATAAAAAAAAGGCCATACCAGATCTGCAATATTACCAACACACTCTCCCTTAGCAGTGACATCTCCTATGTTCTCTCCTTTCGCAAAGGCTTTATAGATTGGTGTTCGAGTAGACGTTGATGTTACAGCTGCAACATTCTGTAAAATACAAAGCAATAATTTGATGAAAAAAACATTAACAGTTAATTAGTAGCAAGGTAAGGGGATAATTTTGAAGCAAACAGCGATTATGAGTGTTAAACAACGATGACCATACCTTAACAACATTAGCAGCACAAGCCAGTGGAAGGAAAAGATGTGGAACTGCAGCAGTCGCCAACTCTACACCAGCACCCAGCTCCATTAAAAGATCACCAGCAAACCGTAACTGTAACTCAAAGTGAGTTAGAAGTTTATCAATCAACCAGAGCATTTTGTTAGGTTATCGCACAAGTACCTGTTTCAAATCATAATCGAATTTCTTTCCTTGCCGCGCAAAAAGCATTTTTCCAACACGCCCAGCACCATCCTGCAATAATATTTATATGATCTTCCACAATGAGTCATGAGAGGATTGGTATACTTCTGCAAAACTCTAGATATAAAGATCCCAGGTGTTATCTTTAATTGGGACTGAGAAATAACAAGAAAGTTAGAACCTTGAGAATCCAATTGATGGCAACAGCAGCAGAAGCAGAACTGTTTCTTGAGGCTCCAACTGAATTCAGAAGGGTCTGAGTCGTAAACACACCCATGGCTCCACCAAAAAAATGCTACAAACATAGCAATCAAGAGATCAAATACACTGAACAAATTCAATGAATATGATGGAATCATTCATACCTTCAAAGCTCTAAATGTCATGTACGGAACATAAGACTCATTAACACTTCCTGGGAATCCTTCAGGTACAACGTAAGATCTAAGAAACGAACCCACTTCCTATAAAATGATCAAAATTTCGATACATTCCCTTCAATTTTATTAACCCAGAAATGGGGAACTTCATATTAAACAGCAAAAAGAAAAAAGGTTAATTATCCATGGAACCTGGCATACATCAAAAGGAGTCTGAGGAGATTCCAAGCTTATAGCACGGACGGAATTCCTCTTGAATCTCCCAGAACCATCGCTCTCGGCGACGTACTTCCATCTCCGCCCGTCGATTTCCTCGCAGCAGATCAATCTCAGAGTTGAATGAAGAAATTGGGAGTCGGGAGGAGATAGAGATGGAGGAGGGAGATCATCGGGAGGGGAGGCGAGAGAGGCGCTGATGCGGAGGGTTTCGCGGGAGAGAAGTCGGACGGAGTCGGAGGAGGAGGAGGAAATGGTGTCAGGTGAAGGATGTTTGAGCTTTACGCTCGGCATTGTTGCGAATTCTCGGAAGAATCGAGGAAAGGGGAGGAAGAAGGAAGAAAAGTTTCAGGCGGAGGAAACGAGGAAGCGAAACCAGCTGTGTGTTGTTCCACTTGTTTACCTTCCTTTGACGACTGACACAGATTCAGCTGCAATATACCACATTTTAGTTA
Source organism: Eutrema salsugineum (assembly GCF_000478725.1). Lineage (NCBI taxonomy): Eukaryota > Viridiplantae > Streptophyta > Magnoliopsida > Brassicales > Brassicaceae > Eutrema > Eutrema salsugineum. The sequence goes on along the minus strand of NW_006256829.1, from coordinate 19,068,856 downwards.
TGTATTTATCTGAAACTCCACAAAATGCCAGATAGTTTGATCAAACTATCCTATTTTGAGTGTTTTTCCAAATAAACCCATCCCTTTTTGTATTGGCAGATTGACCCTAATCTGAAAAAAAAAAACTGTATGTTCATCGTAAAACCTACTCTGCTGTATAACACATTTTTATATTCCTGACACTGGCACTTATAGAAACACACAAAATGTAAAATGCAATGCAAATTTCAGTTGCGTTCTAACAGCAATATATTCATGAAATTGTTGTTGTTTTAACTCATAAAAACAGAAAAATTACTTTATCCTTCCTTTACATTAAAATTGAATTTTGTTTGGATTTGATGCAATAATTCTTCCATATTTGAAGATTCGAAGCGATATTGTATAATGAGGTAATGTGTTGAGATTTTGTGATTTTGTCCATTGACTATATAACCGAGACTGATAATGGTTTTTCTTTTCTATTTTACCTGTTTTTACATGCTGACGATTATTGGTCAACCAAGGATTTTTACCTTGGTGGAGAAGCACATAAAACAAGTAAACATATTGGTGAAAGGTTTTTATTGAGAACGATTATAATGCTAACTATGAAACTCCTCAGGTACGAGGATACCATGAAGAAAGTATAGTTCCCTCTAGTGACGACGCCTACCAAAAAGAAGACATTGATGATGCTAAGACATTAGACAAAGAATTCCATTACCATATGGCATCTAGTGCTTTGACATTATTTGTTGTCTGACATGATAGCTATAAAGGTAGACGTTTATACAGTAGAAACACCTCATTGTCTGATACGCGTCGGTGTTGATGTTAATAGTAGTGTTGATGATGGCTCTGAGGCTGAAGACAAGCATAAATATGGTTCTTTTGATGGCATTAGAAAAAGAGAGCTGGATGATGTCAAATATCGCAAATTTTAGTTGGGTTAAGAGTACAAGAGTATTTAGAGCTTCGAAGTGTAGTTACTAGGTATGCAGTGAAAAAAAAGATGGACATTATACATAATAAGACTGATAGTAAGTGTATTACAACAGGGAAAAAACCCAAATACACACACAAATTATTTAAAATTTGATACATTGAGTTTGAATTTTAGTGTGTTTAAATTTCAAGCTTTCTTGGAAAAATTTTGAACTTTCCTTATTCTTCGATTTTTCTCTTCTGGGATAAGATTACTTAGTTATGGCTTATGCTTATGGCTTTGCTTTGTTGACCTTCTCGCTGCCGATTTATCTCCGAAGACTCTGTTTCTTCTGTCCCCGACTTCACCGAAACCACAGCGTGAAACCCGATTCTCGAATCAGCTTCAACCTGAAATTTAACTATGCTGCTGGGTAATTTCACGAGTTCAGATTATCCTGTTCCGTGGATCCTAACATCCACACTCAAGGATTTATAATGTTGTTTTGTGGTAGAAGATTTAGGCAAGAACTTCAATAGAAATCGATAAGAAACGTAAGACAAATATCGACGAATTGGACTTGTATTGATTTTAGAATGTGTTAACAAATTGTTTGCTACAAAATTAATGAATGCCTTTTACAACGTATTAATCTCCTATTTATATTATCTTCATTACAGTCGAACTGTCCCGAGATCCGCGGGTTGATATGCTCTTTCCTTCTCTGAGATCTCTGCGATCTCCTCTTATCCATCTTTCCACGATCTCTTCTTCTCCGAGATCTCTGCGATCTCCTCTTATCCATCTTTCCGCGTTCTCTTAGATCGACTTGTACTTGAGTATATTCCTAGGAGATGTTTTCCTTGCCTTAGTGATATAAGATCGGAGGGTAGTGAGGATGGATTCAAGTGATTGGCCGAGAGGCTCTCTTCACTTAGAGGAGATATGATCAAGTGTGGAGGGGTGGAACCTAAGTAACTGGCCGAGAGGCTCTCTTTACTTAGATTGGCGAATGAACGAAGAACAAATGACCAAGGGATCGATGTGACGCCACACAGCTGATGAAGAGGCTCTTTATTGATTTAGGGTAAAAAGTGTGTCTTACAATGCCCCATGTGGGACTTTATAAATAGTCCTTCGCCTTGACCTTCTAGGGTCGATAGAGACTCAAGAAAAGGAAAGAAAGTTTTGCGACAGACTCTTGTAAAAGTAAATAAAGCAAAATGGAAATATTACTAAAGTTCTCGACTAAATTAAAAGGAAATATAACTAATAAGGACCTTAAGGCAAATTCTGCAAAACAATGAGAGGGAAACTCATTAATTTAAAAATATAATTAAACCAAACACTCACCTTGGTGTCGTTTTGACACTTAGTCGTTTGTAGCTTCAATGGAGAAGATCATGCGAGCTCCTTGAGTCTTTATTAGGGGCCATTCCACGGTTGGTGTAGACTTGATGCTTGTATCGCCGTGATCTTGATCTTCAAGCTTTAGTTCTTCCTCGCTCTGGTCCTTGTCTTGTATGAATATCATCTTGTCCTCCGTTAAACTCATTGCTACTTAGTTGAGAAGCGGCTGATCGAGGCCGAGTTGATTAATGCCTTTGGTGATGTCTTCCAAACTGCTTTGGTTGATAAGGGTGTCCATGGCATTGTTGAACTCTTCTCTGAGATTTCTAAGTCCTGATCATGTCCTTGGAGGGTTCTTCATGGTTGGAAAAGTATCTTTAGGGGCTATGTCCTCATCACTTAGTTATGGGCCTGTAGGGCCCAGAACTTCCATTATAATGGCTTGTTCGCACTAAGTGTTTTATGGGCTGGATTTGGGCTAAATCCAACACCAACAATTACTCTCCAACCTGTTTAGTGAGACCACGAACTAAAAGGGCGGACTATTTTATGGAGGAGTTTTCAAAATTCCCCCCTTAGTACGTCTAATTAGGGCTTTTCACCCCGTGGGACCCATTCGAATGACCTATATCGCGTGATCTTTGAACAAAGGGTCAGGATTTTGAACAACGCGTTATAAACACTCTTTGTTTAGAATGTGCCGAAGTTTCATAAGTTGTGACCATACGATCGTTTTGGAGATATCGCGTTATGGTGCTAAAGTAGCGAGTAGCGAGCTGGGATTGTAACTTTATTTTGTTGGCGCCAAGTTACTCAGCGAGCTACGAGCCTGATGATCATTTAAAGAGATCGATGAGTGATAACTTACTACAAATAGCAAACTTTTTGAGACTTTACTTAATAGCGTCGTTACTCAGCGAGCTACAAATTGTAAGTTATGAGACCGTTTTAACAGGTCGATTGCGAGTTACCTAAAGTGGATAGCGAACTAAGTTGAGATTGTTCGGCGGTCTTATCATTCCACGGTCTTATCTATGGCACTCCGGTTCTTGATGTTCGCGAGTTTGTAGATGCCGCTGCGCACTACCTTGATGATCCTGTAAGGACCTTCCCAGTTAGTGCCCAGCTTGCCGACGCCACGCTCTCTAGTGTTGTCGAATACCTTGCGTAGCACGAGATCGCCAATACTAAAGCTTATGTTTCTTACACCAGAATTATAGTAGTGGGCAGCTGCCTGCTGGTAATTCTGGATTCGGACAAGGACTCGATCTCTTTGTTCTTCGATCATATCTAGCCAATCTCTTAGCATTTCTTCGTTAAGTTCTCTGTTTTCCGGACAAAGGGTCCGACAGATACTTGGTACTGATGCCTAGGTTGGTATCATAGCTTCCATGCCATAGACTGTTAACATGTCATCAACCACCCATGTGCACTGTTATGGTTACTTATAGAATCACATAACCATCTTTTTACTGCCGTTTATTGTTGAGCTTAGTTCATTTACCCAAGTAAAGCCACTAATCTCTTCCTTGGAGAGCAAAGCTTCTAGAATCCCCTGAAATTGTTTGGGCCTTTTTAACCTTGTTCTTGTATTAGAATAAAATAATATAATAGAATAACTGGTTTATGTAAACCGACTAATTAAATTTTAGTTCATTTTAACTCATTGTAAACCAGATTTTGTCCTCTGGTATATAAGGGAAACCAATGTAATCATCACTTTCAACGATCAATAACATAATCATTTTTTCTCTCTCTTCTTCTCTCCTAACATGGTATTAGAGCGTTGGGATAAACTCTCAACAATCTACGATCTTCTTCTTTGTTTTCTCGCTTTTTGACCTAATTTTATCGGAAATCTCTCCGATTAAATCTTGTCATTCCTTTTTCTGCACATTTTGAGCTCAAATTCGGGTTATTCCACCTGATAAGCTCTAAAATGGTCACTCTTTGTTGCCTGTATTGTCGTACAGCTCTCGGAGCTTCATCGGCAACAAAATCCACTAGATCCAACACCAGTCAGTCAAATCCAACCACGTTGATGTGGTGAGTCGTGAGGGTGTCAAGTTTTACCCTAAATGAAATCAATAGCCGCAAGTGCACAGCTGATTGATTGTAGTACTTAGGGATCGAATCCACAGGGAAGGAGGATCTTTCCTGCAAAAGCCTTCAAAAGAAATATAAAGTAAGGAAGTCTAGAACCAGGCGAGTTTTGTGAGGGTTTTGGTGGTGTGTTTAAAACATAAAAATGAATTTGAAAGAGAAACTACGGGAATTAAAATGACCTAATAACTAAACTTAACGAAAACGGGTGAAAACGGGAAAAACGGCTAGACCTAATTGCTAAGTGAAAATCGATTGAAAGAGTAAAGAAACTAGATTAAAGCTTGAATGAAAATCGGTGTAAATCAATAAAAAAAGAGGCGCTGGGGTTCAGGGGTGTTTTCTAAGGGGTATGAACGATTCAAAACATTGCTAGAGAGTAAATTTGATAAGAGCTTAGCTTAAACTTTTTGAACTGGAGTCACCGACGTATGAATACGCCACTGTCGTGATCATAGACAACTATCTCTCTCAACCCTGACCAGTAGGTTTCCACTCTGGCCCTGGAAAAGAAGAGATGCATTATATTTAAGACTCGTCAGCATTCACAAATCGCCCATAGGTAGGTTTCCACTCCTATGTTTGTTTTGCTCTCCCAAACTAGATCTGACACCGGATGAACACTTTCGTGTCACCAAGCATCTGGATCAGATTGTAGTTCATGACGCTACTCTGATGCAGTAAAAACGAATTCAGAAGAAAAAGTTCTAAGATTCGGCTCAAAAGCTCATGGAATCCTCACCGAACATATAAATTCCCATCGAAAATCCCTTAGCCCCAACAATAAAACTACTCAGACATAATAAACGAAATCAAAAACATAGTATTAAGTAGAATAGAAACCAAAATTGAAAAAGGAAGAACAAGGGTTCAAGAGACAGATCTCTCTCTCCCTAAAACCTAAAAACAAAGCTTAAAGTAAAATTTCTGTAAAGTATTTCGTCTCTCTTCTTCTCTCCTTAAAAACGACCTAAATGACATGTATTTATAGTCACCAATACTCTCTGGTGTCTAGGGTTCCGGAATTGAGGCTGAGAAAATGATACGGGCTTCAGAAATGGGCCTTCAAAGTCGGAGTTAGCTGGCCGTGGTCGAGATGTGCGTGACCGCGGGGAATGGGTGGCTGGCTGCGGTCACGGTGGTTGTGACCACGGGGAATGGTCTGTTGGCTGCGGGTAGAAACGCTTGCCGGCTGGTTTACGGGACATCTTGCTCTCCGCGTATCTTTTGATTGAACCGTTGGATTTTCAAGCTGTAAAGTGTGCTGGAAAGCTGGTACTTCCATCTTTAAGATCTCCAAATTTGAGTTGGATCAGACGGTGAGAAGGCATTCAATCGGGGGTGAACTTTTGACGGTTTGACTCTGATATGAAATCTGGTTTTCTAGACATTTTGTTAAGTTTTTCCCTAAGTTACCTGAAAAGAGTCTTGGAACTTCAAATACTAGAAAAATGTAATAAAAGTACTTAAAAGCAATTAAAAACATAGAAAAAGTATTTCAATAAGATCCATAAAAGTGGTCAAAATACGGTGTTATCAACTCTCCCAGACTTAAACCTTTGTTTGTCCTCAAACAAAACAAAAGCCTAAACTGGTTAAGTGAAAACAAAAATAGGGAATGCACAAATCTCAGAGACATGAACTCCAAAACTAGGACCAAAGATCGTGCATCAATCCACAACTTAGTCTAGAAAATTCTCACCAATACACAAAAGATACTAGTCCACTTTTTCCGTCATGCAAAACTTAAACAATCTAAATTTTGATTCCAGTCAACTAGCTCTCTACATTCATTAAGTTCAATAGTGAGTTCTCATTAAAGACATCATCCAGAGTAGACGGCGTTTGGCATTAAAGGGTTGTTTAAGTGGTGGAGTTAAAGTGTTTCGGGTTACCTGATGAATCTGGAGGATGCAAGATAATATGCAAAACCGCAAGAGAGATAAGGACCTGTTGATGACCGCAATTTTCAGTCACTTTTTTTTGCCAAATGTTGTTGCATAATCCTTCCTCATTTGTTGTAAACAGCTATTCCCCCAGACTTAGATTCTTTCCGGGAATCAGAAAATGATCTTCAAAACTCCATAAAATCGAACACAGTTGCCTTGGGACATAAACTCTCTAAGGCTTTTATTTCCTTTATTTTCTTATTTTCAGATTTTTTTTTTTTTTGTAAAGGAAATGCCTTTTAAAGAGAGAGAGACTAAAGAACGAGATTGTACCAAAATTTGAGATTTTTCTAAGGCAAACTGAGCTTCCTCTTGTGTTGAGTCCTTCCGGGAACTTTTCTGGCAAATCGCAGGTCTCTGTCCTTGGTGACTGAAAACTGCGTCGTTCCTCTTTCTCTCCAACGTTTTTGCACTTATCTGCATATAAGACAATAGAAAACAAGAGTGCATGTGGTTTGAAAGAGGATTGGTTAAGGTGGGGAACTAGCTAAAGATGAACTAGCCATTCAGGATCAACGGAGAATGGTAAACATGGTAAAGTAGTCCTGAATGTATGATTCGTTCCCCTGGTCTAATGCTTCAATGAGAAAATTAAGTCCAAATAAAACAGAGCTAGTATATTCCTTCATCTAAATCGAAATCATTCAAATTCTTCTGGGGTACTTCGTTTCAAATGTGCTTAGCTACCGCCTAGTCTAGTCCTAAATCATGAATGAGCATGTCACTAGGAACAGTCTTAAAGCACACAGTCAACTATCATTGATTCATGTTCACCATTCCCTTTAAAACATATTTTGTTTTGAAAACCGATTTTGAACAACTTTAAGGAAAATGCAAAAAGTGTAGATAATGCAAGACTCATGAAAGAAAAGTGGTTAGAAAGGAATGAAATCCTCCCCCAGACTTAAATCACACTGTCCTCAGTGTGAAACAAGTCGAGATTGGATGAGAAAAATGCATAGATAATCGAATTGGTAAGGCCAAAGAGAACTTACCTGGATCCGGGATGCTAGTGGAGATGAACCGGATTCATTCGAAGAGGTTTGGGAAGGTGATAGGTGGTGATGAAGGTGGTGGAGGGTGATGAATGAGGTGGAGTGGGGATTGGTGAGGTGAAATGAGGTGAAATGGGTGGTTTGGGGTCGGTTTTGATCTCAACGACCATTTGCCGCGGTCAGGAGCCACGCGACCGCGGCAAACCGGTGCTCGGCCGCGGTCAGAAAGACGCGACCGCGGTCGATCATACGTTTCCCATGGTCAGAACACCTGCGACCGCGGGGCTTATATCGCGGCATGTTCCTGCTTCTCCTTGGTTCCTGTTTGGCCGAGCAGTCAGAGACCATCCTTCTTTTTGTTTTTTTTTTCGGGTTTTTTATTTATTTATTTTTTTGCTTTTTTGTTTTATAAGAAACACCTGAAACTAAGAAAAAGAAAAAGATCAATAAAAAAAAGAAAGAAAAATCCTAAAGAAAACAATACCTAAATGGGTTGCCTCCCATTAAGCGCTTCTGTTTTAAGTCGTTTAGCTCGACTTTTGGTGTTGGATGTGGCTTAGTCCAATGAAGAAGACCTTGTCTTGAGACAAGTCTTTTTCGACATCTCCTTGCTTTGCCTAGCAGGTTCTTTGTCACTCCAAAGCTCTTCTTCAAATTCTCCTGTTGCAGAACGTTTTAATGCTTTGTTGTTGTATGGGACAGCTTCTGTGAAGACATCTTTGTCGATATTAGCAAATGAAATCCTCCGGTTTGGCCAGTCCATTATAGCTCCGGAAGTTGCTAGAAAAGACCATCCGAGAATCACTGGATATGTTGCGTCTCTCGTTTCGACAATGTAGAAGTCGACAGGCACGATGCAATCTCCTATTCTCAAAGGAATTTCATGAGTTATTCCTTGAGGTGTTGCATTGGAATCATCAGCTAGACTAATTTTTGCTCTAGTCCTGCGCAGGTGTTTAATACCAAGTCTCAAAGCAATTGCCTTGGACATCATGTTAAGACAAGCTCTAGAATCACAAAGCACGTTTTTAAACATTTCTCCTCTAATAGAACAAGAGATAAGGAACTGACCTACACCTTCGATTTTGTGAAGTGTTCGAACAGGTTTACGTCTTCTGGCATGATTGAACAAGTCTTCTATCTCAGGGATTGATTCCTTGCTCTCACAAAAGTAATGGCTTATCATGAAGTCCTTGCAAGCTCTGGCAAAGGTGATTCCTTCAGGCAAATTTTGGACTACATCATTGAATTCATCGAGCTTTTCTTAGCTGATTTTGTTGGTGTAGTTGCTGCAGTCTTCAGGTCTTTGGAGGTGGATTGAATAGATTGCAGCATCAGGTGATGTTCTGGGAAAAGTCAGGCGTCTGGCCCTCCCAAAATAGGTTCGGATATCCTCTTTTGTCTCCTTGCTGAACCTAAAGAAAACTTGCAAGCAACCAAGATGCCATATATCATCGAAACCTGTGTAAAGAGGGATCGATTTTACAAACTTGTAGAATTCAATGAGTCTTTCCCTGGAGATTGGTGCTCCTAATTCCACCATTTTGTCTGGATTGCCTCCTTCTATGAACAGACGATAGTTTTCATCTTCGAGGTAATGCCCTTCATATTCATCCTCATATGCTAAAACTATGTTGCAGGAAATACCTCATTTTCTTCTTGAGATGTTTCCTTTCCCGAAGATACAATTCAAGATTCAAAAATACGGGAAGTGGTGTTTCCAGTGGCAGACGGGTGAGTAACGCGTAAGAACCTGAAAAGGGGTTTTGACCATCCCAGCAGATGTATCAAATGAACATTGACCTGTAAGAATAGAAAGGGGCTGAAACGTATCTGACCGACTATTTGCCGCAGGTGAAACTGCACGACCGCGGGTGAGGAGTGGTTTGCCGCGGGTAGGAGACTCACGACCGCGGCTGGAGGGTTGTTGGCCGCGGTCGCGTGAGTCGTGACCGCGGGAGAGGGACTTTGAGATGGTTCAGCTGTTTCATCTTCTCCTTTGCCATCTAAACTGGTTTTTGGGTCCTCCAACTCTATCTCTTCTTCTTTTAGGTCAAGATCTTTGATGGGAAGCGTCGAGCCGTTTGTTTCACATCCTTTCATAAGCTTTTCGACCTTCTCTTCAACTTCATCTAGGGCACACACTACTTTGTCCACGGTTGAGTCGATTTCTTCGGCTTTGTCTTGAACCTTGTATACTCCATCCCAAATTTCTTCCACATAAGAGTAAGTTTGGTTGTTGTGGTCGTTAATAGTTTCTTCTGCTTCATCGAGCTTGACCTCTAAGGTGCGGATGTTCCCACTGGCTTTGCAAATGCAAACTTCGTTTTCTCCAACTCGTCCTTCGACTGCTTTTATCCTCTCCTTGATAGTCTCAGCATCCTTGTTTGCTTGATTCTCGATGGTTTTAACTTGAGCGGAAAAATCTTCAAGTTTTTTGTTATAATGAGTTGACATGTTGTCAATTTTCTCGTGAAGGGCGGCTCTTGATGTGGCTTGAGCGGCGATTAAGTGCATGACCATCATCTCTAGTTGACTCAATCGGTGACTGAGCTGGACGTTTTCATCTTGGTGAGGCGGACGACGAACAGGATGTCTAGGGTTTGTCATTGGAGGTACGTATGGCTCGTTCTGGAACGTTCTATAGTCTTCGGTTCGAATTTCTTCGTAGAGATCGCGTAATTACTGCTTCTCTCTGCGTCTGGTGGCTTGAGGAGTGTTGTAGAAACCTCCCTCATAGTATGGATTTCGATTTATAGGATCCATATCTTCTGAAATGGAAACAAAATAACCGAAAAATGGAAATAAGCAGAAAAGGGGATTCTAGAGTCGATTTACCAACCATTCTTAGGGTTTTGCGGAAAAGAAAACGAGTGCCTTCCCCGGCAACGGCGCCAAAAACTTGATGTGGTGTGTCGTGAGGGTGTCAATGTTTACCCTAAATGAAAGCAATAGCCGTAAGTGCACAGCTGATCAATTGTAGTACTTAGGGATCGAATCCACAGGGAAGGAGGATCTTTCCTGCAAAAGCCTTCGAAAAAAATATAAAGTAAGGAAGTCTAGAACCAGACGAGTTTTGTGAGGGTTTTGGTGGTGTGTTTAAAACGTAAAAATGAATTTGAAAGAGAAACTACGGGAATTAAAATGACCTAATAACTAAACTTAATGAAAACGGGTGAAAACGGAAAAACGGCTAGACCTAATTGCTAAGTGAAAATCGATTGAAAGAGTAAAGAAACTGGATTAAAGCTTGAATGAAAATTGGTGTAAATCTATAAAAAAAAAAGAGGCACTGGGGTTCAGGGATATTTTCTAAGGGGTATGAACGATTCAAAACATTGCTAGAGAGTAAATTTGATAAGATCTTAGCTTAAACTTTTCAAACTGGAGTCACCGACGTATGAATACGCCACTGTCGTGATCATAGACAACTATCTCTCTCAACCCTGACCAGTAGGTTTCCACTCTGGCCCTGGAAAAGAAGAGATGCATTATGTTTAAGACTCGTCAGCATTCACAAATCGCCCATAGGTAGGTTTCCACTCCTATGTTTGTTTTGCTCTCCCAAACTAGATCTGACACCGGATGAACACTTTCGTGTCACCAAGCATCTGGATCAGATTGTAGTTCATGACGCTACTCTCATGCAGTAAAAACGAATTCAGAAGAAAAAGTTCTAAGATTCGGCTCAAAAGCTCATGGAATCCTCACCGAACATATAAATCCCCATCGAAAATCCCTTAGACCCAACAATAAAACTACTCAGACATAATAAACGAAATCAAAAACATAGTATTAAAAAGTAGAATAGAAACCAAAATTGAAAAAGGAAGAACAAGGGTTCAAGAGACAGATCTCTCTCTCCCTAAAACCTAAAAACAAAGCTTAAAGTAAAATTTATGTAAAGTATTTCGTCTCTCTTCTTCTCTCCTTAAAAACGACCTAAATGACATGTATTTATAGTCTCCAATACTCTCTGGTGTCTAGGGTTCCGGAATTGAGGCTAGGAAAATGATACGGGCTTTATAAATAGGCTTTCAAAGTCGGAGTTAGCTGGCCGCGGTCGGGATGTGCGTGACCGCGGGGAATGGGTGGCTGGACGCGGTCGCGGTGGTTGTGACCGCGGGTGGAAACGCTTGCCGGTTGGTTTACGGGATATCTTGCTCTTCGCGTATCTTTTGATTGAACCGTTGGATTGCCAAGCTGTAAAGTGTGCTGGAAAGCTGGTACTTCCATCTTTAAGATCTCCAAATTTGAGCTGGATCAGGCAGTGAGAAGGCCTTCAATCGGGGGTGAACTTCTGACGGTTTGACTCTGAGCTGAAATCTGGTTTTCTATCCATTTTGTTAAGCTTTTCCCTAAGTTACCTGAAAAGAGTCTTGGAACTACAAATACTAGAAAAACGTAATAAAAGTACTTAAAAGCAATTAAAAACATAGAAACAGTAATTCAAAACGATCCATAAAAGTGGTCAAAATACGGTGTTATCACACGTCACTTACAGAACCACCTATTCCGGTGACTATCGCGGCTAATCCACCGCCTGAAACAGTTCCAATGCCATCGTTCGTAGCTCCTGACCTTGTTCAATCAACGATATCTCAGGGAAGCTTTGATCTAAATGGTATTCAGTATTCTCCATACTTCTTAACCAGTGGTGATAATCCCGGTACATCTCTTATCTCTAAGACTCTTGTTGAAACCAATTTCAACACCTGGAATCTAGCCATTACGATAGCTTTAGATGCTAAGAATAAACTAGCATTTGTTGATGGTTCTTTACCTCGTCCACCGGAATCTCATCCACACTATCAAATTTGGTCAAGATGCAACTCTATGGTCAAGTCTTAGATATTGAACTCGGTCACAAAATAGATATATGGAAGTATTCTCTGATTCAATTATGCTTCTGAAATCTGGAATGACTTAAAGACTCGATTTCATGTTACAAACTTACTGAAATCATATCAACTTACTCAACAAATTTGGTCTCTCCAACAAGCTTCAACAGATCTCTCTACGTATTACACTAAGTTAAAGACACTATGGGATGATCTAGATGGAGAAGACTGTGCAAAGACTTGCCAAAACTGTGACTAGGCAGTCAAATCAGAACATAAGAAGGTGATAAAGTTTCTTGCTGGTCTAAATGAATCTTACACTCACGCTTGCAGCCCAATCATCATGAAAAAATATGTTCCTGCTCTAACTGAAGCGTACAATCTCTTAGACCAAGAGTATAATCAAAGAAACATCAATCCTCTTCTGAATGCCTCTGCATTCAACATCTCAGCTTCTGAGTCTGTCTCGGTCAACGCAGCTCATTCAGCATATAATGGTCAAAAGACTAGACCTATATGCAGTCACTGTGGATACAATGGCCATACAGTGGATAAGTGCTACAAAATTCACGAATATCCTCCTGGTTTTAAGCACAAGCAGAAGAATGCAGCGGACAAGATTACTACTGTACAACCTAAACCAGTCGTAGCTCAAGTGGCTCTTAACTCTCCGCAATCTACAGAAGGCCTGATAAATAACCTCTCAAAGGATCAGATTCACGAAGTCATTGCGTATTTCAACTTGCAGCTTCAATCTCCTATTGATTGATGTGCAACTTCAACTTCTTGTTTGAATATTACGAGCTACTGGCAATGTTTTATCTCCTACTTCATGGATTGTGGATAGTGGTGCAACTCACCATTTTACACATGGAAAAGTTTGTTTCTGAGCCTCACTGAATCTGTGACTAGTTCGGTTACTCTTCTCACTGGATTAGACATTAAAATTGCAGGCATTGAAAGTATTCGACTGAATAGATACTTGATGTTGAACAATTTTCTCTACATTCCGGACTTCAGACTAAGTCTCTTAAGCATGAGCCAGTTAACAAAGGGCTTGAAGTGTCGTGTTATACTTGACAAAGCTACTTGTCTGATACAGGATCATATCAAGGGGTTGACGATTGGTCAGGGTGAACAGATTTCTAATCTCTACAATCTGGATACTGATTTCTTTGGTACATCTACCCTGCATCATCTTCCATTCTCTGCAAATATCATTGTGGATTCAAATTTATGGCACAATCGATTAAGACATTTGTCTGTATCGAGTGTTGAATTGATTACAGATGTAATGGGAATAAAGCAAAAAAATAAAGACTCATTTCATTGTTCCATATGTCCTCTTTCCAAACAAAAGCATCTTTCATACAATGCTCAAAACAACATGTGTGAAAATGCATTTGAACTGTTTATATTGACACATGGGGACTATTTTCTGTTCCTACGACTGAAAGATATACATATTTTCTCTCTATTGTTGATGATCACACCAGAGTAACTTGGGTTTATTTGTTGAGAACAAAATCTGAAGTCTTAACAGTTTTCTTAGAGTACTTGCAAATGGTGGAGACACAATACAAAACTGTGGTCAAGGGATTTCGGTATGATAATGCTCCTGAGTTGAAATTTGCTGAGTTATTCAAGGCCAAAGTTATTGTTTCTTATCACTCTTGCCCGGAAACACCAGAGCAAAACTCTGTTGCAGAACGTAAGCATCAGCACATTCTAAATGTTGCTAGATCTCCAATGTTTTAAGCAAAAATACCTTTAGAATACTTGGGAGACTGTGTTCTTACTGCAGTATTCTTAATCAACGGAATTCCTACACCACTCTTGAAGGATAAATCTCCATATCAGGTTTTAACCTCTAAAACTCCTGAATATAAAGGCTTACGTGTGTTTGGATGTCTAGCTTATAGTTCTACTTCTACCAAGAATAGAACTAAGTTCCAGCCACATGCAAAGGTTTGTGTCTTCCTTGGTTATCCTGCAGGATATAAAGGTTATAAACTCTTGGATTTGGAGACTAACATGATCCATGTATCTCGTAATGTGGTTTTCCATGAAGATATCTTTCCTTTTGCAATGGTGTCTTCAGGTCATGATCTAGATTGTTTCAACATTTCAACCGAATCAATAGAGTCTACCAGTAAAGAGAGTGAATGTATTGAGCGTACGGTGAGCTCAGATCTCAATCCTATAGACGACAACGTTCATCTCTCTTCTACTGCTAAAGACAATGTTTCTCAGTCTGCTAACAACAAAACACCTTCAAAGACTCCTGCATATCTTCAGGACTACTACTGCAACATTACTAAAATAAATATTTCATATACTATGGCAAATTATATGTCATACAATCAGCTATCTGATGCATATAAAGTGTACATGTGTTCAGTTACACTTCATTCAGAACCATCTACATTCCAAGAGGCCAAGAAATTTGATGAATGGTTACACGCTATGAATGAAGAACTTATAGCCCTTGAAAGATCTCAAACTCGGACTATTTGTTCTTTGCCACAAGGAAAACATGCTATTGGTTGCAAATGGGTGTATAAGGTGAAACTGAATGCAGATGAGAGCCTTGAACGCTACAAAGCAAGACTCGTAGTCAAAGGCTACACGCAGGAGGAAAGAGTAGATTTTGCAGATACTTTCTCTCCTGTTGCCAAAATGACAACGGTAAAAAGCTTGTTGTCAGTCGTTGCTGCAAAGAAATGGAGTCTGAATCAATTAGACATCTCAAATGCCTTTCTTAATGGTGACTTAGATGAGGAGATTTATATGACTCTTCCTCCGGGATGTACACCAAGGCAGGGGGCATGTTTTCCTCCGAATGCAGTCTGCAAACTGCAGAAATCTCTTTATGGCTTGAAACAATTTATGGCTTGAAACAAGCCTCCAGACAATGGTTTCTCAAATTCAGCTCGACTCTCTTAACATTGGGATTTAAAGTCTCATACTGATCATACATTGTTTATGAGGAATGTTTCAGGTCGATATACTGCAGTTCTTGTATATGTGGATGACATTATCATCGCCATCAACAATGACGATGATGTCTCTCAACTCAAAGTGGATCTTCAGTCTTACTTCAAGCTTCGAGACCTCAGTCCTCTGAAATACTTTCTCGGCCTTGAGATTGCAAGATCTGCATCAGGTATTTCTGTCTCTCATAGGAAATACACTCTGGAATTGCTAGAAGAAACTGATCTTCTTTTTTGTAAGCCGTCAACTATCCCTATGGAACCAAACATTAAACTCTGTTTGGATAATGATGAGCCTCTTCTAGCTAATCCTGAATCATACCGCCACTTAGTGGGCAAAATGATGTATCTTACTATCACCAGGCCAGACATTACTTATGCAGTGAATCGTCTGTACCAATATACTTCTGCTCCTAAGCAATCTCATCTCAAGGCAGTTCATAAGGTGTTGCATTACTTGAAAGGCACAGTTGGCCTTGGCTTATTCCATTCTGCTGATTCCGATCTGGTTTTGAAAGCTTTTACTGAAGCAGACTGGACATCCTACACTGATACGAGGCGATCAACATCAGGATATTGTATGTTTCTTGGACATTCCCTCATCTATTGGAAGACAAAGAAACAGCCAACAGCATCTCATTCTTCAACAGAATCGGAATACAGAGCCATGAACTTTTCCGATAGAGAGGTCCAATGATTGGTTAATCTCTTGACTGAATTGCAGGTTTCACAACTGAAACCAATTGCATTCTATTGTGCTTCAACATCGGCTATCAACATTGCCAATAATCTAGTATATTATGAGAGGACTAAATATGTCGAATTAGATTGTCATCAAGTCAGAGGTTGTATTGAACGGGGACTGATCAAGATTCTCCATGTTTGTTCTGATCTCCAGCTTGCAGACGTGTTTACAAAACCTCTGCATCCGGTTCAACAAATTCATTGGAAATATGTCAATTCTTTCTATATATGCACCATCTTGAGAGGCTTAATAGAATTATTGGTTTATGTAAACCGATTTATTTTGGTTCATTGTAAATCAGATTGTATCCTCTGATATGTAAGAGCATTCTTAATGGTGAATCCCTTATGGGGTTCATCCCAAATTTTTTTTTTTAATAAATTTTGAGAAGAGAGAAGGTCGAAGTAGAGAGAAAGTCGAAGAAGAGAAGAAGAGAAAAGAGAGAAAGAAAGAGAAAAGAAGAATATATGGAGAAAAAAGACCAACAAATAAAAAATGTCATTATAAACCCCATGAAAAAACGTCTCTAAAAATCTTTAAATTAGAACCAAATTGGACTTTATTCTTTTACTTTAAATGGAAAGACCCATGAACTCCACCTAAAAACCCTCTAAGAGCCACTACTAGCCACCATTATTGATGCTCTAAGGGCATCTCCAACCCTACCCCATTTCTTCCTCCAAATGCTATTTTGGAGGAAATTCTTCTCCAACCCTACCCTATTTTCACCTGCAAAATGGAGAAATGCCATTTTTTTCTCCAAATATAGAGTAACCCCATTTTCAATTCCATTTTGCAGGTGAACTTTTTTATTTACAAGATAATCCTTTACTTTTCATTAATTCTTAAAACTATATTTTTAAATTATAATTTAATCCTTTATATTATATATATTTAATTTAAAATTAAAGATAGATAGATTTTAAAATTTGAGAATAGAAAATAAAAAATATAAGAAAATTAACTGAAACTAGAAATAATATAAAATTAAAAATACATAAGAAGTACTGAAATTACAAATAACATAAAATAAATTTATTACAACAACTGATTAATAAAAATCTGGTAAACTGCTTCCAGATCCACCAAGATCATTAAAATATTGTCCAAATGAACCAGATTGAGGCGGATTTTGCTGAGTTGATAACAGCTGATGTTCAACATTGATTTTTCTTTTCATTATAGATTTTTTTATGCCACTTGGTGATATTTAAATTAAAATGGTGATATTTAAATTAAAATGTACTTTGTTTTCTTATTTTAAATGGTGTGTAATGTTATTTTTATATTATAGTAGTTGAATTTAGAATAATATTATAATTTATGAAAGTTTTAAGAGAAAAAAAATAAATTGATTCATTTGTAGTTTTTATAAATAGAGTGCATTATTAGTAATTAACAATAAAATAAAAAGAAAGAATATACCCAGAATACTTTTTTGGAGTTGAAAATAGAGAAATACATTGAAGAGAAATCCAACTCCATTTTGCAATTTCCCCATTTTGAAGATAAAAATGGAGGAATACATTGGAGATGCTCTAAGGAAACCAATGTAATCATCACTTTCAAGTTTCAACCATCAATAACAGAATCATTTTTTCTCTCTCTTCTTCTCTCTTCTTCTCTCCTAACATAGTAGGTCTTTGACTTCGATTTCAGTATTTTTTAGAGTAAATATTTGTCATATAAGAATCTCCTTTATTTTCTCTCTCTTGTAAGGCGATTTAGGGTTTCCTTCCTAGCCGCCGCCGTCGGTCGGACTCACTCCGTCGGCGAGAACTTCTCACCTCCCCTCTTCTTCATCGTGGCTTCTTCGGTTTCTCCCTATTCTCTTCCTTCCCATGGGAAAGCATCGGCACCGTCTCCAGCCCCCCATCTCTGGATCTATGCGTCTCTCCCGCGTTGCAATTGCGGCGGCTGTTGCAGCTCAGAACAAATCTCTCGCGGCGGCTGGAAGCTCTCTTCCCACCGCTCCCTCTGCTCTGACTCCGCCTCCTTCTGAAGTTTCGGAGTCGGAGCCCCAGATCCCACCCTCTGTTCTTGTGTTGAGCGCAGATCCGTCATCTGTGGTTTCTCAACCAAGCGAGTCTCAGGTTCTCGATGCTCCACCGACTGTTGAGGTTCTCATCTCCGGTCCTGGTTCGATTACAACGGAAATTTCTGCAGGCTGTCTACCGGGTGAGACGCCTGTTGCTACGGTGGCGGCTCCACCTCGTAATTCGTCAGAGCTGTTTAAAGAGTCATCCTTATTAGACGAAATAGGAACCCCGAGCGAGCATGTATCTGGGGTGCCATTTGTTTTGATTCCGGATGAGAATGTGGAGTCTGCGAAGGAGGAGTTTAAGGATTTTATCTTTGCCAGATTCCACGGTGACGCTCCGGAAATGGGAAGGATAATCGGCGTTGTTAACGCTATTTGGGCTCGTTCAGGTCCTCGTATTTTCGTTCATAATATTGGGCAGGGTTCTTATCTCTTGAAGGTGATCAACCCTCGAGTGAAGGAAGTAGTGCTAAGCAGAAGTATGTGGCATATTGCTGGTTACCCCATGTTCGTTGCCCCATGGTCATCTGATTTTGATCCAGAACAGCCGCCGCTGACATCCGCCGTGGTGCCCGTTGAGTTCTGAGATGTCCCGTATTTACTCTTCAACAGACAAAGTTTAGCCAGGATTGCTACTGCGGTTGGAAAACCAGTCTCACTTGCACCGGAAACTGAGAGGAAGGATAATTTTCATGTGGCTAAGGTCTACGTGCGTGTTGATTTACGGAAGGAGCTACCAAAGAAGATCCTTTCTGGGTTCTCCAATGGCAAGGAGGTGGAGATAGCTGTGTCCTACCCTTGGCTTCCTTCAAAGTGTGCTTCGTGTGGAAAGCTTGGGCATGATAGAAATAAGTGCCGCTCAAGGTTTTCCCTTCCCACTACTGATCGCGAGAGTAACAGACGATCTCTCAGTTCTGCTCGTAGTAGTGTACAGCGGGAACGGCCACGAGTGAGGCGATCTAGACCTGGACGCTCTCGCAATAGACGCCTAAAGAAGCGCCTATTATCTGATCATTCCGCTTCGACAGATGGAAAGAGTGATAAAGAGGGCGGTGTGGAGAAGATGTACACATCCTCGGATGTTCTCACAAGTAAGATGAGTACGCCTGATCTGCCCTCCGATCAAGGATCAGATGGTGATACATTGCCAGCCAAGGGCATCTTGGAGGTGTCTCATTCGACACCAAATGGTCATGAGCAGGCACTACAAAAGACGAGTGAGCTATTAAGTTGTTCAGAGGTGGTGTCGACTACCATTTATAAGGATCAGTCTCATGTTTTGGAGGAGGTAGAAGCTCCGTTTCTTTTGGTCTCGCGCCGAAAGAGTGGCCGCAAGGCTACATCAAATCACTAGTATATAATCATCATGTTTTTTGTGTGGAACGTAAGAGGTCTGAACAGTGCAAGACGCCACAGTATGACTAAAGGCTGGATTAATATTCACAAGCTGCTTTTTGGAGCTTTTGCTGAAACTCATATACAACAAGCATATAGTAGTAGAATATCTCAAGCTATTCCTCGGGGGTGGAGGTTTTTTGGTAATTTTGATCATCACAGCACGGCAAGGATTGTAGTAGTATGGGATCCACGTGTTTCTGTGATGGTTTATCAGGCGTCGGCTCAAGCTGTCACCTGCGGTATTTTTATTGGGGACTTGGAGGTTAGTCTTACGGTCACCTTTATTTACTGTTTCAACCATGTGGACGAGAGGGTTTCTTTATGGGAGGAGCTTCATCAGATTGCTACTTCTACCCTTGTCTCATCGCATCCTTGGGCTGTCCTTGGAGATTTTAACCAAATCTTAAGAATCTCGCAGCATTCTAATCATTTGGACGTGGAAGTTGACACATCTGGGATCGATGACATGAACCTAGCTTTGCAAGATGCAGAGCTCTTTGAAGCCCAAACAAAAGGGTTATCTTTTACTTGGTGGAATAGTCAAGACGAGAATCCGACATCAAAGAAAATTGACCATGCCTTAATTAATCACCATTGGGCTATTCAGTACCCGGAAGCATATGCTGAGTTCCTAGAGCCTCAGCAATCTGATCACTCGCCATGTTTGTTTCATGTTCCGACATTGAGGAGGCATGTTCGCAAGTCTTTTAAGTTCTTCCATCATATTATTGATCACCCAGAGTATCACCCCTCGGTCAGCGAGGCTTGGAATTGTGGCAGCATTCAAGGAACTCTGCAGTTTAAGATTGTCAGATCCATGAAGCTTCTTAAAAAGGTCTTGCGTGGGATAAATAAGCGTCATTATAGTGGTATCTCCTTGCGAGTGAGGGAACAGGCAGAAATTGTCAAAGAGCTCCAACGAGCAGTCCTAACTAACCCCACAGTGGCGATTGCAAGAGAGGAGCATGCCCAGCGAGCACGATGGCAAACTCTGCTAACAGCAGAAGAAAAATTTTTCCGCCAGAAGTCTAGAGTTCAGTGGTTAAACGAGGGAGACAGAGGTACTGCTTTCTTTCACAGAACGGCTAACCAGAGGGCTACAAGGAATCATATTCACCTTCTAAAGGATACTTCGGGCAGAATCTTCAGCTCCATAGAGGATATAAAGGAGCATGCGGTCGAATACTTTCAGCAGATTCTTGGGAATACTGACCTCCAAACCTCTCCTTGTTCGGTGGAGGACCTGGAAAACCTACTACCATTTAGATGCTCCCAAGATCACAATGCGGCGTTGCAAAAGGAGGTTACCGATGAGGAAATCCGAGCAACCGTCTACTCGATGCCTCTGAATAAGAGCCCTGGTCCAGATGGATACTCAGTGGAGTTCCTCCGTGCTTCATGGGAAACAGTGGGCCTTGATATATGTGCTGCGGTGAAGGAGTTCTTCAGGAATGGGAGACTTCTGAAGGATCTCAACACCACCGCTATTGCCCTCATCCCGAAACATCCGGAAGCTTGTAGTCTTGGGGATTTCCGTCCAATAAGCTGCTGTAATGTGGTCTACAAGCTGATCTCCAAAATCATTGCCAACAGGCTTAAACCGGTGCTGCAGGAATGTATTAGTAAGAACCAAGCGGCTTTTCTTAAGGGGAGGAGTCTCGGAGAAAATGTGTTGCTCGCTTCTGAACTTATTAGGAATTATGAAAAAACATCATCTCCTAAGAGCTGTATGGTTAAGATTGACATCAGGAAAGCATTTGATACTATTTGTTGGGATTTTGTGCTTAAACTTCTGCAGGCTCAGGGCTTTCCTCCGATATTTATTACCTGGGTTAAGGAGTGCATCTCTTCTCCGCGGTTTTCTATTGCGGTGAACGGGGAACTTGCCGGTTTTTTTCCGGGTCGGAAGGGCCTTCGCCAAGGGGACTCAATTTCGCTTTATCTATTCATTATGGTGATGGAGTGTCTAACAAAGCTTTTGGACAAAAAGGTGGATCAGGATGGGATGCGGTTACACCCACAATGCGCGAATCCAAGGCTAACGCACTTGTTGTTCGCTGATGACCTGCTCGTCTTCTGTGATGGTTCTAGGCACTCTCTTTCTGGCCTCAAGGATGTCATGGGTGAATTCAAGAGGATCAGTGGGCTTGATATGAATGCCAGCAAATCAGAGATATTCTTTGGAGGCTATGATGATATTCAGAGAGCTGTGTTAGCGGGTATTTCGGGTTTTCAGCAGGGAAAATTTCCAACCAGATACTTGGGTCTTCCTCTAAATCCCCGCAGGATTAGTATGGCCACTCTCCAACCATTCATAGAGAGGATCACAAGTAAGTTGCACTCTTGGACTTCAAAGTTTCTTTCCTTCGCGGGTAAGATACGACTAATCTCCTCGGTCATCTATGGCATGGTAAACTTCTGGAGCACTGTGTTTGTCCTGCCTAAGACCTTTTACGCTAAGATTGACTCGTTATGTGCGGCGTTTTTGTGGAAAAACAAAGCATCTTCTTCCCGCGGTGCTCGGGTTGCTTGGGCGGATGTGTGTAAGCCCAAGTCAGAAGGAGGATTGGGTATTCGTCGGTTGGAGGATTTTGAGTTGGTTTTCAGGCTGAAGCAAATTTGGAATATGTTCTCCAATGCGGGCTCTTTATGGGTCGCGTGGCTTAATATGCATGTCTTCGGCAGGAAAAACTTCTGGCTTGCAGAAGATTCGAGTCGTTTCTCTCGTACTGTTCGGAGCATGCTACAGTTGAAGCCCAGGCTTGCAGAGTTCCTGCGATGTGAGGTTGGCGATGGTGAGACTGCCTCTTTTTGGTTTGATACTTGGATGGATCTGGGGCCTCTCATACATTTCATCGGGGAGAGAGGTCCTCGGGAGTTACGGATTCGTTTGGAAGCACGAGTTATCCACGCCACCAGAAATGGCGAGTGGAATTTGCCGGCAGCTAGATCGGAAGAAACAGAGTTACTTCAGATTGCCATCTCTGCAATCTCTCCTCCTATTCTCTCGCGGGGGAGTGATTGCTTTCTCTGGCGCAATTCTGCAGGTCTATTCGCGCCTCGGTTTTCATCTAAGGCGACATGGGAGCAAATTCGGGACCATTATCCGGCGGTCCCTTGGCATCGTGTTCTTTGGTTTAAAGAAAATGTTCCTCGATGGTCGTTCACCACTTGGTTGGCGTTCCTTGCAAGGTTACCGACCAAAGATAGACTCAGGCAATGGGGATTGAATGTTAGTGCTGAGTGTGTCCTCTGCTCTAGGGGTAATGAATCACATGGTCATCTCTTTTTTGACTGTCAGTTCTCGGCTACAGTTTGGAAGCGCTTCGTCGAACCTATCAGGATTAACCCTCCGTTGGATATCTCTTCTGCTGCTTCGTGGATCTCCAACCACCTTCACGGCAGCAACCGCTCTCACGCCACTCTTGTTAAAGTTATACTGCAGGCGCTTGTGTATTCAATCTGGAAAGAGCGCAACTCACGGATCTTCAAGTCGGTATTCTCCTCTCCGGCTGATTTCTGCTCCGCCCTCGACCGCCTAATTCGAGACAGGCTCTTCTCCTTCCCTGCCTCGAACGTTAACTCATCTTCCCTTCTCCAAGTTTATTTCAGTTTTATTGCTCCCCCTTTTAGCTTTTCTATTTGCTTGTTGTAATAAGCTTTTCAGCATATACAGTGTAAAATTCAGAAAATTGGAATAAATCTTAACATTTAGACAAAAAAAAAAAAATAGTAGGTCTTTGACTTTCAGATGCATCAGGTTGATCGTGGCTACAGGTGGAGATTTGAAGAAAAAGTGGCCAAGATAAGTTCGTCCGATAATTTGGCCAAGTCAGCCCTGAGGTTACTCAACTTAATACTTTATTACGAAATATCAAATTTGACCATCGTTACTTGTTACAAAATATCAAATTTGTTAACTTTGAAGTTTTTTCGTCAAGTTTGCGCAACTTCAAATATTTTCCTTTTATTCCGTCTAATTATCGATCTTATTTTATTTTCAATATTATTTGCAACTTTTCTTACTAACCACATCACTCGAACACTGCGATAACTCGGTATTTACGACCGCAAGAAAATGAGATATTTTCACAACAGAGCTGAGTACAGTCACTTGATTTGTTGAATCTACAGAGCTTACAACTTTGCTACATCAAATCCATTACCAAAAGAGAAAGAGTGTAACATAGAGAGTAAAGATCGATCAACATTCTCTTCACTTCTTAACCCAAAAAGAATGCATCAATAGAGATATAAGAGAACATATTCAACTCAACCACATTTACAAACCCCAGAATCATCATCCCATCAGTAATTGGAGACTCTACAAAAGAAATTCAGAGCTGAGTAGAGACGATCAAAAGTTATTACCACTCACCTTCTTTACAAATGCAAGACGCGGTTGGTTCAATAGCTGCCATGAGATCTCGCTGATGAAACAGATTGAGCTGAAACCGAAGCAGTCGGGCTGTGGACTTCCCCATTGTTGCCTTTTGCCTTACCGCTGAGTCTTTCCATCCCATCGATACATATTTCATTGAACCAGTCGTCTTCTGGCAGCTCACTGCACATTCGAAACCATGTTTATTCATTTATACTACAAGAAAAAGGTAGAACGTAGCAAGAAATCCCCCAAAACCGACATACCTATACGGATCCAGTCCTGTTGCAGCGAAAGCTGCTAAGGCTTTAGATATTATCTCATTAGTGCCCCTGTGCAAATTCCTTGATAGGTAGCGACCTTGGGATGCAAAGCATATGACAAACTTCATGTCTAAATACAGCTGTAACAGAATGCAGGTTTGTTAAAAAAGGTACATAACAGTTTCGATGCTCGCAAAATCTACTTATACAGAAGCGAGAACGAGTTTACAAACCTGCCGTAGGCCAAGAGGTCCCAAAGGTTTAGGACCTTCCTCAATGTCATCCCAAAAGCTCTGGTCTCCAGAAAGCCATAAGATCACAGTCTCTGTTAATCGCATCAGCAAAGAAGTGGCAAATCTTTCTCTTCCTATAAACATATCTGCTGCTAGACTTGCCATCCTGTTAAGTTTGGCAAAAAGTTCCTGTTTTCCAGCGATGCAACACCCTAAGTATAAGAATATGCTAAAAACAAAAATGGAAAAAAAAAGAGCATGTTCTTGAAGCGGTCAGATAGACCATGATAAATCATAGATTAACCTAGACAACACTGAAGCAGCCAATAAGAGTTCGCAAGTGACTACAACAACCTAGGCGCGTTTTATATAGGCTAACTGGACTGATGGATATAAAACCACAATCACCTGGAATATAAGAGATGGAAACCAATCCACATCATCGCCATTTCCATCCATGCTTATATACATATCTGCAGACAAATGACTATCTCCTTCCTCGGTAAAAATGAGATCCAAGGCATGCTGGCGACAAAACGCATCTTTTAACTTGTCAACAGTACTAAGTAAACGCCTCTTCCATTCTCGTTGTTCTGGATTACGATTCTGTCTGTCAGCAGGTCTCCTTAGGTCGTCTGTCCTGTGACTAGTCTGATCAAGAGGGGCGAGTTTCATGGCAGCACGTGGGAGTAACTCATCCGCTAGCAATGATGCATTTGCAAGTAATGCAAGTTGATTTGCCTCGGTCTCAGCCATTTGGACAATCTTATTACCAAAACCTTCAAAATTTGCCTCTTCTTCTTCTATCGAACCAGGAAGTGCTCTTATCAGCACATCTACATATGAGTTGAACACTCGAAACAGACCTTCCAGCGCTTTACTTCCCAACTGCATACTTAGAAGAGGTCCTACGTCCTCAAAGAAGTCCTGCACCAAAATACCAGTATCAAAAGGCTCTCCAAAATCCATTAAAATCGACTAGGCAGTGCATTGCCTATGAGTAGCTAAGACGGAATTAGTACTGCATAGAGTTCATAAATAATTTTCCAATGGGGATGCATATGCAGTTAAGCAACAGTTTCAGGCCTTGCCATACTCTAGAGCGAGTTCTAATCAATCGTCATCCACAAGGCTATTCAATTTCGCAGCTGCTTTGTAAACTCATATTATAAGCAATTTTCTTGGGATACTGGCATATCGAGGAGTGACAAACATGACGTCTATGAGTGAAAGATAATCCAACTTCTAGTATGTCTGTAATTTCTAAGAACTTTATTTTGTCTAACACAAGTTGAAAACAAAGGCTGAAATTTTCTGAGAAAAGCGTTTGACCAAGATTGCCTACCTGGACCATCAGATTAAAGCGGTGGGCACTGGATGAAAGCTTATTCTGAAATGCTGTACTAGCATGAC
Source organism: Eutrema salsugineum (assembly GCF_000478725.1). Taxonomy (NCBI): domain Eukaryota; kingdom Viridiplantae; phylum Streptophyta; class Magnoliopsida; order Brassicales; family Brassicaceae; genus Eutrema; species Eutrema salsugineum. The sequence goes on along the minus strand of NW_006256829.1, from coordinate 19,043,244 downwards.
GACTACCAGCAGGAGGATAAGTCAGCACCCAATCATCTGCAGCAGCCATAGCTGCAGTGTTTTCTTCAATTCGTTTGAGATTTGCCTCCAATGCCTGTTCCACAATAGGCTTAAAGTGCTTTAGAAGCACTGGGCAGAGGGACAAACCACGAGCTTCCAACAAAGAACAATGCCCAAGAGCTATCTGTGCACACTCTGCAGCGGCTCTTAGTCCTCCTGCTGCTGCAGAAGAAGCTAATGCATGCCTTTTAACAAGAAGGGAAAACGCCTCTGTTTGCTTAGTAGCCCAAGTCACAAGCTCAGAACTATATGCTGGCTCTTTCCCAAAAATTCCCAGCGAGTCACTCGAAGCTTGAGAGATAGCTGAGAACACAAGCTGAGAGAGTGCAGCAGTGTAAGCCCCTCCATATGAGGTGCTAGATGGACGAAGAGTTTGCATGTTGTACTGATATCTCTGGTAATGGGCATCAAGAAGAACGGTATGGGCTCGAGGACCATCGCCAAGCCTTTTGAGAGCTGCTATTGCTGACCGAAGTTCCCCGCCTCGAGTTGAAGGTTGACAAGCAGCTTTGGCAAGTTGGTCAGCCAATTTTTGCTTGCGTTCAGCGATAGAATACTGAAGAGATGAAAGTACAGAAGAGCTTAAAGTGTGCTTTTCGTTAGCCTGAGATATTAGAATTTCTCCCTCATCAAAAGCTGCCAGAGCTTCATCTACCCTTCTTTCAGCTAATAAAGCATCAAGCTGGTCAGGATATTCTGTAGCCCATTTCTCCAGATCAGAGAGGCCGTTCTCGTCAAAATTCAATGAACCATTTGCGAGAGACCCATCAGATACTTTATCGTCGTCAACGTTAACTCCATTTGCTAAGCCATGAATTAGAGTGGCTTGAGTGGAGAGAAGATTTCTGATAGATGATAGCTCCCCCTCCAAGTCCGATATCTCTTTCGATGTGCTGCACAGAACATAAGATTTTTCAATGCTCAAATTAACTCACCACTAAGAAAAGCCAATCAGGTATTGTCAGGAAAATAAGTTACATACAAAATTCACATTTATTCACCAAAACCCTTAAGAAACGAAATTACATTTGAAAAAGTAGAGCTCTTTAATCATATTAACTTAAAACAAAATTCATTAGGTAGTAATCAACCAACCACTTAAAATAGCCAGGATAATAACTAACCGTATAAAGGCTGGATAATTAGCATAAACACTTCGCCGCATTTCTTCAGCAGAAGCTCTCTTCAAATCCAATAGATAAGAGCATAACTGCTTTATATCCTGCAAACAGAACAGAGCTATGTCACCATCCCAACATAAGTCGGGAAGAAAAAAAACTCCAGCTTAGTAATCTAAAAATCTATGTTCAACCTTATGGAATACGACTCATTTGTAGTGAACTAGACACCATTCCCTCAGAACTGTAAAACCATCACAGAAAGAGACCTTAACATACGAGAAATCCTTTCTGTCCAATACTGTGATGAAATACTCTCTTTTCTGAAAAACAGTAAACGAGCACAACAGATTCTGTACTACACTGATCATCATTTGACAAGCTAAAATCTATCAGCATTTTTAGATAATCATAATTCGCAGACTGCCTTCAAATTCCCAACAGATCATAAGCAAATAGATACAAGCAAGAGTAGATTACGCTGATCATCATCTTCTCGAGCTAACACAATCTACTACAAATTATTTATTGTACTATTACGATTTCCTAAAATCACCTCCAAAACAAGAATCATGCGACATAATCCGAAATCTACAGAAATTCTCACTAGTGAATACAGAAAATTAACGGGGGAAAAACATGAAATGATTAAAGAACAAAAGAAAAAACCTTCTCGTTGATAGAACATTTGGATTGCACATAAGCATCAGCATCGAACTTATCAGACTTGAACAGACTCAAGCCTTCCTCGACTCTAACACCGTTTTCCTTCGTCGGTGTAGCTTTTGATCTGGCCGTCTTCGCCGCCATCGAAACCCTTCCTGTCCTCAGAGAAAAGAGAAAACCTAAAAATGAAAGAGTATTGGTTCAGATCACCAGCCCAGAAGGGCAGCTATGCGATTATGTTAGGGAGAATTAAGCATAGATCTGAGGTAGAGGCTAGAGATCGGAGTCTGAGAGAGCAGAGGATGATAAGATTAGTGGCGGTGGGTAGAAGATGATCGAGTTGGCAACCAGCAATTAAGCAAACGACGGCAGCTTAGCCTTTTCGTCTGCTATACAACGATTTTCTCTAAAAATAAAAAAATATATATATATATATTTAAGAGCTATTTTGAAAAATGAAGTTTATTTTATACACACTATTAGAGATAAGGATTAATCAAATGAATAACCAATTAATAACGAATAAAAAACATATTATTTTATGTATATTCGATAATTAAGTAATTAATATTGTCTATAATTTTTGGATGATTTTATCTTTAGTAGAAAAAATAAATAATTATTAATATTTATTCTGACACATATATTTTTAATCAAAATATTTTAATTTTTTGCATAACTCACATACCATTAACTGTTTCAACCATATATTGGTACAAAAAGATACTTATTTTATTTCATATCTAACATAACTTTAATTTTGAAAAACAAACCCAATTTTTTTTTTCATATGTCAATAATAACACTAATAACATAGAAAATCTATTTTTAATCAACATATAGCAGATTTATTTAAAAATATATAATCAACAAAGACATATTTAACCACTTACAACAATAGATTATCTATTTTTTATTGTTGCCAGTCTAGATACCTAGAACAGTTTGATAATCTAAAACGGTGGTACCGAATTTACATATATAACAACTTGGGATAAATCCATGCACTATACAAAATAGATTGTCTATACAAAACTGAATATTTGGACTCCACAAAACCAGTTGATCTATTTTTATGTATTTTGTATTACTCTTTTTCTCTCTATCACATCTTCAATGGTTCAAACTTCAAAGGAGAAAAAATTGTGTCGCAGATAGAACATGTGTAAGTTAATATAAACAATCTATGTGTTTTATATATAAACCGACTTTTTCAATACATTATATATCAAGATTTGAATTAAAAATTATAAATATTTACATTAATCACAATGAAAAAAATTCTAAAATAATATGGATTTGATAAGTATAATAGACTAGAAGAAGAGATGAATATAATAAGAGAGGAAGAGTAATATATATATAATATTTTTTATAGACATGAAAATTAATCACTAAATTAATTATTTTTAGAAGAAAATAAAACATTCTATTATACACATGAAAATTAGCAAATAGAAAATAACAAAGAATTTGCTCATCCATATATATAGACATTTTATACAAAAAATAGAATTATTAATTAATATACAGAATTTAATTTGACAGTTACAAATATTCACATAAATATGAATAACATTTTTGTAAAATAGTATAGACTACACTAACATTAAAAAATAGTCATATTACATCATTTAAACCAGTGTACAATCCATTATATATACAAATCATATAAACAAGAGTTTGAATATATCATAGCTCTAATTGGAGGCAATTAGATAGCCTCCATTTGAGTGTGTACGAAGCATTAAACGAGAGGCTCTATGAGATAAACAGCGGATAAGATCGACAGAGAAGGAAAAGATCACATGTGGCAGAAGAAAAGGTCAACCTTAATTTGGGTTCCAATGGCCTGAAGTCTTTTGGCTTTGTAAGAAGCTTCGTTGGCGGGAGAGCACTGATTAGCAATGGTGCATCAATGAAAGAAGTATTGGGTGTTTTAGTAGATTGGAGAGATTTGTGATGCGACAAATCCGGTCGATATCGCCTTAAAAAAAGAGATGGAAAAAAGTAAGCAGTTGAAGAGAAAGTGGTGGCCGAGAAACCAAAAAATAAAAAGAAGATATGAAAGAAAAGACAAAAAGAAAGAGAAAAATATTAATTAAAAAGATAAAAAGGTATTCATAAATATAATATAGAAAATATCAAGTTAAGTTTTTTATTTGTTATTAACTTGATTATAGATTGTTTGATGGTTACACACTGCAATTTTCTTGGAATAATTAGTTCAATAACCAATTTTCAATAAATTAAGAATAAAGCTATCGATTTCATGAAGTTAAACAAGTAACATTTGACATGTTATATGGATGTTTTTATCCTTAATAGGAAAAAATAGACAGTATATAGTATTTATTCTGACAAACATATGTTTACCCCAAAGATTATATTTTTGCATAATTCACATATTGTTAACTGTTTAAATCATATATTAGTAAAAATACTGAATTTATTTCACGTCTAACATAATTTTAATTTAAAAATTAAACTCAATTTTTTCCATACGTCAATAATGATACTAGTAACTTAGAAAGTCTATTTTTTATTAATATAGTAGGTCTATTTTTTTTTAAAAAAAAAAGATATAACAAATCTAGCAACTTATGGAGATAATCAGCTTAACAACCAAATTTCAATAAGTTGTAAACAAAATAGTTATGGATTGATGAAATTAAGCAAGTAACATTTGCCATATTTTTTGGATTATTTTAACCTAAGTAGGAAAAATATAGACAGTAGATAGTATTTATTATAAGGTATTAGTCTGGATACAGCAAAATATTTCTATTAGGTAACAAACATATGTTTACTCCAAAGATTTTATTTTTTCCATAACTCACAAACTGTTACCTGCTTAAATCATATAGATTTTATTTCACGTCTACCATGAATTTATTTTTAAAAAATAAACTCAATTTTTTCGTACGTCAATAATGACACTAATAACATAGAGAGATTATTTTTTATCAATAATATAGAAGATTTTTTTAAAAAATAAAAGACATAACAAATCTAGCAACTTAACAATATATAGATTGTCTTCAAAAAATATATATATACAGAAGCATTTGTGCACATTTCTCATCTATATATTAAATCATCTTTTACAATGTGTCTGTATATTCGTCTCCAACTGAGAAACATAGGCCTTACATACAAAAAAACAAAATGAAGCTCACTTGACACAAAAATCATATAAGTTAAGGATTCAAAGGAAATATAGACATTTCATACTAACGAAAAATAGATTCAGATCATCTCAAGAAAATAGCAAAATAGTGTCCCTTAAGTTCATGTAATAGTAAATAGCAATAGTCTCAATAATAAAGGAAAACATGTTCAAGAAAACTGAAAAAAATCTCTATACGTAGAAATTAGTCTCCAATATTGAAAAATAGATGTTCTATAAATAGACGTTCTACACAAATATACAAATAGACATTATACAAATAGAGAGTTTTTTATTTCCAGTTTAGCAAGGTTTGAATTTTGAAAAATATCATGACTTTATACTATAAACATGAATAATATTACCGATAACGAAACAAGACTATTTTTTTGTTTATAACAAAGAAAGACAATTTTGTAATAAAAAATATAGTAAATCTAGTTTGTCAATACTTTGTCGATGGAATATTTTCTCTCCAAAACCAGTTGATCTTCTTCTCTGTATTTTATATTACTCTTTTCTTTTTCTTTCATCATCTTTAGTGGTGCAAAATAGAGAGCATTTTGTTGCATAGAACATGCGTAAGTTAGTATAGACAATCTATGTATTATATATATATATATATATATATCAACTTTTTTAACTACTTTACATATCAAGATTTGAATTAAAAATTACAAATATTAACATTGATTACAATAAAAAAATTATAAATCATATAGAATTGATAAGTATGGTAGACTAGGAAAGGAGAGAAGTACAATAAGGGAGGAAAATGAATATAACTAGGAAATAACCTGGAGTAAATTTGTTTTTAATTTTTAAAAATTATTTTAAAATTTTAGTTAAATTAAAATTATTTGGCAATAGATAACTATGTATATATAAACATTAATTAATATCTTCTTATATAAAACTGAATCTTTCAATGTGGACTTGACACATAAAATAATTATAATTCACCATATCGTGAGATGTGTCATCAACTTTCATACATGTTAATATAATAATATAAATTTTCCTTATTTCTTTCACATAAGAATTTTTTTCAGAAAGAAAAACTGAATTATATTTATTTAAATGGACATTACAAAAATAGAAAAAAGTATGGTCACAGAACAAACATAAACTACAATATAATAAAAATATGCTGTTGAACCTTATCATTTATTTAGAGGAATTATTTATTAGATTTCTGAATAGTATGGATTAATTTCTATTATTTAATTGTGAATAATAAAATATTATGTTTGGATAACTTAACGAATCTTAATTTCGGGTCTTATAACGTTCATAGGTATACAAACTATTACTTTTAAAATCAGGATATTTTATTATTTTTTGTGTATAACCAATCTAGTGAAAAATTAGATGTTTATATAGATCACATAGGACCTCTATATATAGCTAAACCCCAATCAGAAAATAGAAAATATTCAAAGTAATTAATGATGTACTATATCAAAGCCAAGGATATCGCAACTGTACAAGTTTATTCGTACACAGTGACATGGATTATTACAGTTCATAGTTGAGTCAGCCATTATAGTATTCAGAACACATAGAAGAGAAAGGAAAAATAGTCTCAGATAGTTTTGATAAAATTACTAACCGTACATAGTGGCTTGCCTTTCGTTTGGACAGTTTCAAATTAATGTCTTGTTTGCATTCGTCTGGCTTCCCATTATGCAAAGAAAATCAGTGACAATATGCAAAGAAAAATGGGTGGCTCAGTTAGAGGTGAAACAGCACACCATGTTGAGCCTTTCCCAAACCAGTTTGGATCAACGATGATAGTTTAAATTTTTTTAATTTGGAAAACCTAAACCTAAACCTAAACCTAAACCTTTCAGACTCTGAGTTTAATAATAAGAGTAATCGACATTTTAAAACGTATATAGTAGACGCAAAACCTCAGCTGAAATTCTCATAAACCTTTCTCTCGTTGCTCCAAACTTACTATAGTTCTTCTTGAAGCCTCATACGATCATTCTCTCTTCTTCATTTCCCCCCCCCCCTCAACCTTTTTGCACACTTAAGTTTATAGTTAGTTCATAGTTATTTCAGATGAATCGATAACCTTAAGCGTCGTAGGCAAATTGTAATTGCTAAATGCAAAAGTGGATTTAAAATAGTTTAACGCAGAAAATCATTCGTACATAGAGAGAAACTACACAATCAAAACAACTCTGATCTCACCTTCGACGAAGAATTCAGCACAATGAACTGATTGCAAAAAGCCTAAACCATGTATGAGAGATCCGACGCCTTTTTCGATCTGTACAAGGTGGAAAATTTGGCGACCATGTATTTATTACAAGAAAAAGGAGATGCAAAGCTTAGAGAGAATATTACCATCAAAGACACTTATTTGTGTATTTATGTCCACAATAGACACTTGTGTATTTTGGAGCACTTATTTGTACTTTACTCTCATTTTTGACAATTCTACCCTTTATTTTAGTATTTTTTTATTTCATTTTTAAAAAGAAAAATATTAAAATACACAGAATCCACTTGATTTACTCATCGACTTCCACACACTAAATCGCACGAGACCCACCTTAACTCATCTGCTTCGATTTTCTCTTTCTCTCTCTCTTTTTCTATGCCTCTTACATAAAAAAATAAATAATATCTGCCTCTTACATTCTATGGAACTTATACAAGCCTTATTACAGATTATAGAGTGAATTGTTCAGCACAAAAAATTTTTGTGGATGGTTCACCACAAAGCCAAAAAAAAAAAACTCAAAACGTCTATCCATGTAAATATGTATGTGTATCCATATGGATATATTCATACATGCCAAATCTACGTGGATCCATATAGATATCCATATATATATGTGTTCATATATACGCTACTATATAGATACACATGTGTTCTATCACTAAACGACAAAACAATTTAGGTCAAAAAATATAAAATGGATATCAAAATTTGAGAAAAAAATTATATAATTTATAGTGTCAAAATAATTATTCGATTCTTTTTTAAATAACAGATAAATAACAACAAAAAATTATGAGGAACGTGTAATATTAATATAATATTAAATAAAAAGAGAATATAGATAAGTAATTGTATGTTAATGAGAGGGGTTTTTTAGTCATTTTCCTATCCAAACAGTGCCCAAATAGTAAAATAAGTGTGTCTACAAAAAAGTATCTTTTATGGATATTAATAACTCAAAAGTGCCCCAAATGGTAACACACTCAAAGCTTAGAATACACAATGATTTACTTGGAAAACATTACGATCAGTGCTCCACATCCGTTGGGTTTCTTAAAACTCGATATAGGTGATAACGGGAGAGATTAATACAGAAAGTTGACATAAATAATTATGAGATGCGAGAAAGAGAAGGGATGTGAAGGTGAAGCGTTTTGGTTTGTAAATTCTTAAGAATTATGCGTTGAGTTGTTTTTCTTTTCATGTTCATTTGTTGAGCAATAATAAGTTTGGTTTTTTTTTTAAGGTAGACAGGTGTTACTTTCTCTAATGCTGACGTGGAAAGCAGCTGGAGAGAGTTAGCCTTATTTTATAGTATAGATGTTTTTATTTTTTCCTTTTTCTTTAATTTTAGGATTTGAAATCGGTTATCAATTTTGTCTTTTTATTGTTAAAAAGACGGATCAATATCTAATTGAAAATTTATTAAACAAGTATCGAAATTGTTGGGGTCGGTTTTAACCCCAAAAGACAAAGTGTCAAAATTGGGTTTTGGAAAGCCCAATTCTGCGATTTACTGAAGGATCAAACCAGAACGCAACCAACACAGTAAACCAAGCCGAACCAAACACCATTCCGGACCGAGCCGAACCAACTGTTGGTTCGGCCAAACCAAGCCAAATTAAAGGCTCGGTTTGACCGAGCCGAACCAAGGAGGGTGAAGAACCGAACCGAGCCGGTCTCGGTTCGAGAGGTTTCTTGCGTACCTGAGCCAAGGAATCTCCCGTAAACGAGAAATGGATTGGGCCGAAGGAGAAAGAGAATGGGCCAAGCCGGAGGGTCGAAAGTGCTAATGGGCCGAACCGAATAGTCGCAAAGGTCCGATGAACGAGCCCAAGAGATTTTACCCTAAGAGAGATCGGAGTCGTTAGCCGCACAAAAGAAAAGGAAAATTTCCGAGAATCTCGGCTATGCAGTTTGTAGACTTAGTATAATTAGTCAATGTAATTCTTCCATTATGTAACTTTGACGTAATCACAGAAACCCTAAGTTATAAGACTACTTTTCGATCTCTGTCCTTATGATTTTCACTTAGAATCTTTGGATCCCTCTTTTTCCTTAACAAATTTTGATTGTGCGAGTTTCGACTCACACAATTTGGCGCCGTCTGTGGGAACATAAAGCTTTCTTACACCAAAAACTTTCTTTAACGAGATCCAAAAAGATGTCAGGAGACGAACGGAGAGACGACCAGATCAACAGCGGAGATCCTATCGGAAGCAAGGAGAATCCTCCTGCGACAGATGCGGGCGTGACAGCCGAGCCCTTGGACGAGGTGAAGAAGATGCTCGCAGCAATGATGAAAAAGTTTAACATGCAGGAAAAGTAGAACAGCTCTTTCGCGGAGAGACTCGAAGCGTTGACAATGGAGAACCAAATCAGGAACCGACGCCTCGGAGTGACGGGAACTTCCAGAGACGTCCTGCGAAAGTTTGGCCTGCGACCAACCACTCTCGACTTTGCGACTAACGCAAACAGGCTCGGAGGGGCGCAGCAAAATCCGTCCGGCTTGGTGACACCCGCGGTGAAGAAGTCCACACCGACCAAACAACCTCTGCTAGCTCGGAGAGGAAGAGTGAGCAGCGACAAGCATGACCAGCAGAATGATGGTAATGCCGCAGGAGATATCGCTAAGGAGACGATCACTGTCGATGATGAAGACGACCAGGAAGAGGAGCTTGCCCTTCAACCGAGCCGCGCTTCAGGACGTATCACCCGAGCCGAACTTGAAGAGGCGTTGGAAGGGGCAAGTATGAACGAAGAAGATGGTGCCGCGCTCCGAAATCAAAACCTGACGGAGGAAGAGGAAAATATGCTCTAGCTGGGTCGAGCAGATGGAAACTTGGTAGCTTGGCACGAAAAAGAAATCAACGCGGTAGTGTACGCCGAGCCGCTCTAAGCATTGGCAGTATCGAAGATGAAGTCGATGAGTCACGAAAGAACAACTAGATGAAGGAGATGAACAAGCTTCGGGCTACTATAGCTCGGACATCTGCCGAGATGAACGTGTCCGATCCCAAGTTCATCATGCAATCAGTTCGGCACCGGAGATAGATCGTATGTTAGAAGAAACGCAGCGAACGCCATTTACGGCGCGAATCACCGAAGCTAGGATCCCTGAACCAGGAAAGATAAGAATTCCTTTCTATGAAGGGCCAACCGACCCGAAGGCACACATCACAGCTTTTCGGATCGAAATGGGACGAGCCTTCTCGAGAAACACCCCCAATCTCAGCGAAGACGAAAGAGATGCCGGTTTCTGCCTCCTCTTTGTCGAACACCTGACGGGCGCGGTATAAGAATGGTTCTCGAGGCTCGAGCATAACTCTATCAATAATTTTCAGCAGCTGTCTGCCGTTTTTCTGAAACAGTACTCCATGTTCATGGACCGAGGAACCTCTGATGCCGATCTATGGATTTTGTCTCAAGGACCAAACGAGCCATTGAGAGCTTACATGGCTCGGTTTAAAGCGGTGGTGTCGAAGGTAGAAAGAGTGAGTGACAAGGCAGCTCTCGAAGCCCTAAAAAGATCATTGTGATATAAGTCCAAGTTTCGGAGGGAAATAGCGTTGAACACGCCCCTCACGATCCAAAATGCATCGCTCTACCGACTTTTTCGTCAATGAAGAAGAGATGAAGAATCTAGATGAGCAGTACTAGATGGCTAAAGTGGCAATCCAAAATTCTCTGACGACGCGTCAAAGGAATATGAGAAGCAATGACTATGTGCATCATGAAGGGCCGAAGCTACAAGGAGCCCACAACTATCAAGTGGAAGTAGGACGAGGCAAAGGACCATGGAAAACTTGGACTCGGAACCCCCGGACATACGACGAAAAAGCATTCTGCGAACACCACCAGTGCTACGAGCACTCAACAGCAAACTATCGGTTCTTGGCCGCCAGACTCGCTGCAAAGCGAACAGCAGGAGAGCCCGAAGAAACCACAGCCACCAAGGAACCCGAAGACGAGAAGCGAGAAGGTGATGAAGTCAACTCCCTGAACCGGGAGCAAAGAAACCGAGGCGAAGCCCAAAAGCGAGGAAGGAGGAATAACGAGGATCCGTGAGATAGTCCCAGAAGAAGGATCAATATGATAGTGGGTGGATCGCAATACTTTTTCGACACTGTATCGTCGATTAAAGTTTTCCAGCGGAGAGCCGATGCAAGTGTTAACTAGGCGGAGCCTCCGAGCTATCCCGCTACAACAATCTCGTTTTTGGAAGACGAAACATTGGGAATTGACACGCCACATAGTGATCCCCTCGTGATCGAGCTTACTATTAGGGATCACGATGTCGCCAGAATATTAATTGATATGGGAAGCTCTGTAGACGTTATCTTCCGCGAAACTCTTAGGAGGATGGAATTCGATTTGTATGAAGTAACATCCGTCTCGAAGCCATTAACGGGATTCTTAGGGGAAACAACGATGACAATCGGACAATCAGGCTTCCCGTGCAAGCAGGATGAGTAACAAAAGTTGTGGAGTTTTCCGTAGCTGATCATCCAGCAATTTACAACGTAATCATGTGAACGCTGTGGTTGAACTCGATGCGAGCCGTTCCGTCAACATATCATTTATGCGTCAAGTTTCCGACTCCTGCAGAATCAAGACGATATGGGGAAACCAAAAGGAGTCGCGTATGTGTTTTTTGGCCGAGCATAAGATGAAGAAGCCCGTGGTAGACTTGGTCGCAGACGAAAACAGGAAAAACCTAAAGACGAACCGAGAACCTGCAAACGAGCTCGCCAAGCTCTTATAGCAATTACAGATCGGCGAGGCGCGTGAGGAGAAGAGCGCGCCGAGCTATGATCTGGTGATCTCGGTATGCATAGACGAATTACATCCAGAGCGGTGCGTAGAGATCGGAGCGACACTTGATGAGGCAATTAAGGCGGAGCTCTTCGCTTTCTTAAAACAGAAAGTTGGAACGTTTGCATGGACTGCGGAAGACATACCATGAATTAGCATCGATGTGACGTGCCATGAGCTCAACGTAGACCTGACGTTCAAACCGGTGAAGCAAAAGAGAAGAAAGCTAGGTCTCGACCAAGCCAAGGCAGTGAACGACGAAGTATAACGACTCTTAAAGGTGGGTTCGATTGCCGAAGCTAAATACCTAGATTGGCTCGCCAATCCCGTAGTGGTGAAGAAGAAAAACAGTAAATGGCGTGTGTGCGTAGATTTTACCGACCTCAACAAGGCGTGCCCGAAGGATAGTTTCGCGCTACCTCATATCGATCGACTAGTCGAAGCCACAGCGGGGAATAAACTGCTCACATTCATGGACGCTTTTTCGAGGTACAACCAGATATTCATGAACCCCGACGATAGAGAAAAAACGGCATTCATAACAGATCGGGGAATTTACTGCCACAAGGTGATGCCTTTTGGACTCAAAAACGCTGGCGTAACTTACCAGAGGCTCGTCAACAAAATATTTGCAGAACAGCTCGGCAAGACGATGGAGGTTTATATAGATGACATGCTGGTAAAATCGCTCGAGGAGAAGGATCACATGAAGCATTTGCGAGACTGTTTCGAGCAGCTGAACCTGCATAACATGAAGCTGAACTCAGCGAAGTGTTGATTCGCGGTGATGTCTGGAAAATTCCTTGGGTACCTCGTAACCCATCGAGGGATCGAAGCAAATCCAAAGCAAATTAACGCTTTGATAGAAATGGCATCTCCGAGAACGAAACAAGAAGTCCAGATTGACGGGTCGCGTAGCAGCTCTCAACCGGTTTATTTCCAGGTCGACCGACAAATGTCTATCTTTCTATGATACCTTTAGGGGCAATAAGAAATTCAAATGGGACGACCGGTGCAAAAAGGCATTCCAAGATCTGAAAGTCTACTTAGCGAATCCTCTAGTCTTTGTGAAGCCACTAGAAGGAGAACCGCTGTTCCTGTATATCGCCGTAGCAGCAACTGCAGTAAGTGGAGTACTAGTCAGAGAAGAGCGGGGAGAGAAAAACCTGTCTTCTATGTGAGCTGCAGTTTAACCGAGGCGATAACACGTTATCTGCAAGTGGAGAAGATTGCCCTAGCTGTCGTAATTGATGTGCTCAGGTTTTAACCATAGTTTTCTGCCAGCGCACAGATGTACGTTGTAGTACTTAGGGGTCGATCCACTGAAGACCAGGTAACTGCAATACGAGTTTACTTGAGATGAGAACTGAGCTAAGATGAAAATATGGGTGTTTGTTTGGGAGTTGTGAACAGTGACGAAAATAGCAAATAATTAATTTAAAAACAAGTAAACAATAAGATCAAATCAATACGAGAAGGTGTTGGGCGTTAGAGAATTCTCCGGGAAATCATAGACTAGCTAACAAGAGAATTAAACATAGAGTTTTCTATAGATATGTTCCTGAAATCAAACCCAGACTAACCTACTCTCGTAGTATTAATCACAAATCAATTCACTCAGATTTACTAAACTCCCATTCAGTTCTCTAAGTGTCTAGACAAATTAGTTTGATAATTTTACAAAACTCTTTAGATCGACTCACGCCGTCTAAGAGAATTTGTTCATCTAAATAGGGTTAATCGATTAGACAACACTTTCGGTGAGTAAATCAACCTAATCGCAGTAGCTAGAAGGTCGATCCAAGCCACATAAACAAAACGCAAATTTAAACGAAGAAATCTAAAGATAAACCCTAATCTAACAAACCAGAAATCAATCCATCAATCCCTTTGAAAAATCCCTTAAAACCCAACAAGGGAATTACTCAATCATAGTATATAATAACATCACAGAAGTATTGTAGTTTGCTGAAAATTAAACATTTGTTTGTCCTCAAACAAAACATAGTTCAGGCTAGGAAAGAATCTTTAAAAACCTGCAGGAACTAAACAATATCTCAGTGACCGTCCTTCTAAACCATAACCTATCTTAAAACATCTATTTGGATCTAGTCTAGAAAATTCTCACCAAAAGACAAACATAACTAGTCCATTGATCCGTCATGCGAAAATCTACACACTTAGATCTAACTTCCAATAAACTAGCTCTTTACATTCATTAAGTGCATAGTGAATTCTCATTAAAGACATCATTTAGGGTAGACAGCGTTTGGCAATTAAGGGCTATTTAAGTGGTGGAGTTAAAGTGTTTTGGTAACCTGAAGATCTGGAGGATGCAAGATATTATGCAAAACCGCAAGAGAGAGTGGACCTGTTGATGTCCGCAATTTTCAGTCACTTCTCCTTGCCAAATGTTGCTGCATAGTCTTTCCTCCTTGGTTGTAAATAGTTGTTTCCCTAGACTTAGATCTTTTCCGGAAATCAGAAAAATAATTTCCAAAACTCCATATAATCGAACTCTAGCTTGCCTCAAGGTTAAAATCGATCCTCCTAGACTCATTTAAGGTTTTTATTTCATTTTCTTTCTTATTTTTTTTGTTTCCTTTAATTCTATTTTCGATTTTTTTTTTTGAAAGGGGAAACAACCTTTTATAGAGAGAAAGAGTCTAAGGGACGAAATTGTACCAAGATTTTGAAGTTTTTCCAAGGCAAACTGAGTTTTCTCCTTTTGTTGAATCATTCCAATGAAATCGCAGGTCTCTGTCTTTAGTGACTGAAAACCGCGTTGATCCTGTTTCTCTCCGATGCTTTTGCACATATCTGCATATAGGACAATGAAAAACAAGAGTGCATGTGGTTTGAAAGAGGCTGGGTTACGGTGGGAACTAGCTAAAGGTGAACTAGCCTTTCAGGATCAACAAAGAGTGGTAAAAGGGTAAAGGAGTCCTGAATGTATGATTCGTTTCCCTGATCTAATGCTTTAATGAGAAAGTTAAATCAAGATTAAGTCCAAATAAAATGAGCTAGTATATCCTGTCAGAAAGAATCTCCATGAATAGAAGTCCTCTGGTGGGAGTTCGTAGTGTAAGTACTCTAGCTACCGCATAATGTAGGCCTAAATCACAAAAAGAGCAAAAAACAAGGAAATAGCGTAGAAGCACACTGGTCTAAATCATCATAGTATTGTTTATTTATGTTCCTGGTTTGAAAACGTTCTGAAACATTTTTGAAAAATTTTCGAAAACTTTTTGAAATTTTTTTTTTATGCCCAAAACATACTCAAAACAAATCAAATTTCCTTAGTAACGGATGAACATCCTCCCCCAAACTTATTTCACACTGTCCTCATTGTGATAAAATCTAAGAAAGGATGGATAAGGAAATAGAAATTTGAAGTGTTTAGATGTACTTACCTTGCCGGAAGAATGAGTCGCGGTTGGAATGATGGCATCGCAAGTCGGAGTTTCAACAGGGTCGGATTGATTGCCGAATTCCGGTTAATAATTTCTTCTCGTCTTTTATTCGTTCTTCTTTGTAAAAACCTGAAATTAAATGAAACAAAAAACAAAGCAACAAAATAGAAAATAAAATATCAAAGGAAAATAAATAAAATACAGAGTGGGTTGCCTCCCACTAAGCGCTTGTTTTAAGTCGTTAGCTTGACTTGGTCGTCTTTTAGGCATTAGGTGCATCTGCTAATGAGATCGGATCTTCCTTTTCTTCTTGAATGTCTGCAATATATGGCTTAAGATGTTGTCCATTGACAGTGAAATTACCTCCTTGACGGTTCCATAGAACCACAGCACCATAAGGTAAAACTTCTTTGATCTTGAAAGGCCCAGACCATCGTGATCTAAGCTTCCCGGGAAATAGTTTTAACCGTGAGTTATAAAGTAGAACCTGGTCATTAGGTGAGAACGTCTTAGGAGCTATTTTCTTGTCATGAAACGCCTTCTTCTTCTTCTTATGAATCTTAGAATTCTCATAGGCGTTTTGGCGAATCTTGTCTAACTCATTTAACTGAATCAAACATTTTGCACCTGCTGTCTGGATGTCCTAATTCAGCTTTCTTATTGCCCATTCTGCCCTGAGCTCTAACTCCCATGGAAGATGACAAGGCTTACCATAAACAAGATGAAAAGGTGTAGTACCCAATGGGGTTTTGAACGCAGTTCTATATGCCTAAAGAGCATCATCCAGTTTTGCTGACCAATCTTTTTTTGTTGGTCCTATTATCTTTTCCAGAATTCTTTTGAGTTCTCTGTTTGATACCTCCAGTTGGCCACTCGTCTGTGGGTGATAAGGTGTAGCTACTTTATGTTTCACTCCATTTTTCTTCAAGAGATTCTCAAATACTTTGTTGATAAAGTGAGAACTACCATCACTGATGACAATTCGCGGAACACCAAATCCTGGAAATATGATCGACTTGAACATCTTCATTACCATCACTGATAAAATCGTCACTTGTGGGGCTGGCTATGGCTTCTACCCACTTAGACACGTAGTTAACAGAAACAAGGATGTATTTGTTTCCAAAAGACGAAGGAAAAGGACCCATAAAGTCGATTTCCCAAACATCAAAAACTTCGACTTCTTGAATGAAGTTTTGTGGCATCTCATGTCGTTTGCTGATGTTCCCTTGTCTTTGGCAAGCTTCACACTTAGATATGAATTTATGGGCGTCTTTAAACATGGTAGGCCACCAATAACCAGCTTGAAAACCTTCACTACAGTCTTGTCGGTAGCAAAGTGTCCAGCAAAGTTAGATCCATGACAATGAAAAAGGATTTCTGGAACTTCTTCGTCAGAGATGCACCTTCGAAACAAGATATCTGGACACTGCTTACAAAGATATGGTTCATCCCAAAAGTACCTTCACTACAAGAAAACAGAGATTTAGCGACTGCACATCACGACTAAAACAGCAGTTGCAAAATGTACCGACTGATTCACAACTGAACTGCAACTACGATACTACTAAACGCCTGATATCGTTTAACAGTCGTTTATTTGTGACCAATAAATAAAGTCGTTAATTTGTCGCGATTTAACGACTACTTTGCGACTGTTTTTGCTGGTCGGAGAAAAAAAAACATGTGTCCTACATATTCAGGTAGGTTTACTTTTTTTTGCGACTAATAAAGTGCCGTCGCATCGCATGTTGGTCGCTATGTAGTCGCATATATATATATATATATATATATATATATATATTCAGAGCTTGCAACTTTTTCCATTCATTCACATACATTATCAATTGAATATAAGATATTTTTGAAAGTGTTTTTTAGTTAAGAAACTAACATATGTGCATTTTAAAAAAATAACAAATGTACATTTTAAGTAAGTTACATAAAATCATTTAAAATAACTAAGTTACATACTAAGTTATTTACATAAACTTTTTAAAATTAGTAAGTTACATAAAGTTTATCCAAATAATTAACAATTTCTAAATAAATAAGTTATGATGTCTGAGAAAAGTATACTTATGTTGCTTGTTTAAAAAAAAAATTAAGTTACTTATGTTGTGACTGAATTGCGACAGAATACCTTCTACTAGTCCAAAAATTAAGCCGCCAATTAACCCTGCCATAAACCCAAAATCAGGCCCAATTATTTTCACAAGCCCGCTTAACAAACAGAGAAATTTGGCTAAGTGTTGATCGATCCCTAATTCCTAAATTTTAGAAACCCTAACTACGCCAAATCCTCTCTTCGATTCTGCATTGAATCGTGGATTCTTGCTTGAATCTTCGATCCCGGATGTTTCTAACCTCCCTTTCGATCCCAAATCCCAAATTCTCTCTTCGATTCTCACCCAAATCTAACCCAAATCTCTGTTCAAACCTCTATTTTGAACCCAAATCGTAAGCCGAGTTTCTGTAATTTCCAATGGCAGGCGGTGGAAGGAAGAAAGGACGAGGGGGAGCTTCGACGTCAAAGAAGAGGGCAGCCAACAGTTCAGCTTCTGAGGTCAGAACTCCATCGCCGCTACCGAGTAGGTATGATTTCATTCCGGCATCATCTCCACCACCGATTGTCTCCAATTTCTCACCGCCGTTGGACGTACGTGATTATCCACCTCCGATGGAGCTTTTCCAGAATTCGCAACAAGGAACCTTTGACTCTCAACCACCACCTCAACAACGAAGGTCAGAGCAGTCTCAACTTCGTTTCTCTGCTTCTCCTCACCAGCGTTTCTCAGACCAATCTCCTCGTCACTCTGCATCACCTCAACCACACTCTCAACCAGGGGCTTCTCCACGATCTCAGCAAGGAGCCTCTCCACACTCTCAGCGAGGAGCCTCTCCACAGTCTCAGCAACAAGCCTCTCCACATTCTCAGCGAGGATTCTTGCCACTCTCTCAAGAAGCTCGCAGTGATGGCGAAGAAGCTTCATCGGAGGATGATTCAGAAGGAGAAAACGGTATTCCCAATCTCGCAGAAGACCAGCTGCAAGTTCTTAATGCTTTGCTCACAAAGCCTGGGAGGGAAACTTACACCACAGTACTCTCCCCCATAGAGAAGCCGGGTACAACATGGTAAGAACTTAATTCTTAATTCCTAATGGTACATGTTTGTGTCTTAATGCTTAATTTTTGTGTCTTAATGCTTTGCTTAATGTTAGTGCTTTGCTTGATGTTTGTGTCTTAATGCTTTGCTTAATGTTAGTGCTTTCCTTGATGTTTGTGTCTTAATGCTTTGTTTGTCTCCAAATTGTTTAATGTTTGTAGGTTTGGTCGTGACAAGTCTGCACTGACCCAGAAAATTACCAAAGTCTTCACCAACAAATTTGATGGTCCCTTTTATAGCTGGAGACGAGTGCCTCGTGAAAGATAAGAGAGATACTTTGTTGAATTCACGGTAATGTTATAGTGTTTCATTTACAACAGTTTTTTGATGACTAATATCTTCTTCTCTCTAAGTATAGTGTTTTACTTACTAACATCATATCCTTCTCTATTGTTATTGTATAAAACTCACACCTGGGATCCATTAATTACCAGTGTAGTTCAGGCAAATTTTGAGAGAATATGTAAAAGCAGGATGAAAGATATGGTCAGCAGAGCAAGAACTTCACGCGAGCAACCACACTGGATTGGAGATACCCTGTGGAGAAAGATGGCTGCGTTTTGGGACACAGAGGAAGCAAAAGAAAAGAGTTCAACCACATCAGCAGCTCGGATGTCTGAACGTGGCGGTCTAGGTCCTCATGTTCACTATTCAGGTCAAAATTCCTATCTACAAATCCAACAGGAAATGGCATGTGTATCTTTTTCTCTTAGTACATAATTGTTTGCGTCTTGGGAAGAAGATTTTTGCTTATTCATTAACCTTTTTCTTATCATCAGGAAGATGAATTGGGAAGACCTGTGAGTCTTGGTGAAGTTTTCATCAAGACTCATACAAAAAAAGATGGTACTTATATTGATGGAAAGGCGCAGATAGTTGTTGAAACATATAAGAAGAACCTGCAAGAGAAGTTGTCTGCACTCGGGTCTTCAGAGCTATCCGTAGAAGAGGAGAATGACCTACTTCTTCAGGTATATTATGGTTTTTTTCTCTCCAATAAGTGTTTTTTTCTATGAGTTTTGGTGAAGTTTGAATGATGTGTTTGAATGATCTGTTTCTTTGCAGTCCACTATCATGAAAGAGGAGTTCCGTATGGAGTTGGAAGCCTCTCACAACCACATGTTAATGGAAAGCGGAAGTATCCGGGAAGCTCCTCAGCATACAACAGCCTTCACGAACAGCTACAACAATCTCAGCGAGAGATAGAAGTACAAGCGGCTGAAAATGCAAGACGTGAAGCAGAGTTTTTGGTTACACAAGCTGCACAACAAGCGAAGATCGATCAACTCACACTGGTTGAAAGGTATTTAACTCAAACTGATCCTAGGTTTGCAGACGTTTTGGCTACACAATCTGCATCGAATACACAAACTACTACTGCTGATCCAAACTCAAACTGATCCTAGGTTCCTCTCTTATCTCTTTTTAGTCTGTCGACTGATGTTGGTTGTAGACTGTTATCTTTTGTAGCCCTTTTTTGAATTTATCTCCAATGGTTGTATATGGTACCATTGGAGATTGTATGGGTTATATTATCTTTTGTTTACAAAGACAATGTATGGGTTATGTAATATAATTTAATTTGGTTTCATATGCTTTTACAATTTTTGAATATTGTTTTTACGTGTTTCTGAATTCAGATCAGTATTGTTTTAGGATAGGTCATATAAGCAATACCAAATTGTAATTCTGATGTTAACAATTGTCACAAAACAGTCGGTATTCAGTCGTTATTTAGTCGCAATGTAGTTACAATTCAGTCGTAAAATGGTAACAATTAACGACTGATTTACTACTACTCGGTGACAGACCATTACGACTAATATAAAGTCGCACAATAGTTGTAAATTCAGTCGTTAATCAGTCGTAACATTTACTGACTATTTTGCGACTGTTTCCCATCGACGACAGATTAGTCGGTCATCAGTCGCAAAATTGCGACGAAATTACGACTGCAGTAATTTGCGACGAAGAATTACCTACAAACAAATTCAGTCGCAAATTAGTCGCATATATAGGGTTAACGACTGATATGCAACTGTATTTGTTGTCGCTAAATCTATGTTTTCTTGTAGTGCTTCTAACGTCACGCAAGAACTTCTTTTTGTTGTAGCCGAAGAATCGTGGCGCTTCGACCTCTGCTGCTAGGTAATTCGCGATATGCATAAACCAAGGAAGCTCGGAAGGTTTTGCTTTTGGAGGTGGGGTTGGACATTTCTCTGGGGTGACTACTTTAGCATTACATTCCTTCTCCACGTCTCCAATAGGGTTTTGAGAAGTCAATGCCGAGCTTTCATCAGGTGAGATAGTTTTGCCCTTAGATTTCTTTGATTTGCGCTTAGATTTTCTCTCTTTGTGCTTTGATTTTCTCGATTCAACAACTCCCTTAGGCTCGACTGAAAGGGCTTGTATAGAAACGTGTTGACACCTTTCCTTGTTATCTCCAGGCTTTAAAATCAACTTGTCTTCCTTGTAGATGGTTATACAGTACGAGCTTCTACCACTACAGACTGCAGGATAGAAGATTCTCTTTTTGACTTTAGAAAAACAAACTCTTCGGTTGGAATAATCAACAACTGCCCCCACTGTCGCAAGGAATGAACTTCCAAATATTAACGTCCTGGGAGAGTTATTTTTCATCTCAAGAATGTGAAAATCAACAGGAACAAGACACCCTCCTACTTACACCATCAAATTCGTTACGAAACCGTATGGAATCGTACTTGAATTGTCTCCAAACTTAACAGAACCGTGAGGAGGTTTGATACCACACATCCCCAGCTCTGTTGCAATTGATTTAGACATCACATTCACATTTGCTCCTGTGTCACATAGAGAGTCAAAAAATTTCACATCTTCAATTATGCAGGGGAAGACAAACTTCACCGAATTATTTATCTTATGAAGCTTCTTTTGGTGTGGAACTTTGCCTATTGCATCATACTCTTCAGGACATCCTGGAGATTCAACTTCAGTGTCCTGATTGCTAGAAATAGGTGTGACTTCCCTCTCACCATTAGTGTCTATGACATTGCAACGCCACATTGGATTGTCTATGGTTTTTCCCGGAAGATGACCATCTTGTCTCTTCACACTTTCTCCAATTTGTCCGATTTGTTTCTCGAGCATCTTGACATGAGTAGAGAGGTTAGTGATCTTCTCAAATGACTCCCCATTGTTCTTGTTGAGGTAATCATACATGATGTCTAACTTGTACCTAAGATAATTCATGTTGTCTAACTTAAGCTTAAGGTTGTGGGTGTCTTGGGCGATTTTTTCATGTACCTCAGCGATTCGTCTCTTGATAACTTCGGTGTTTTTTGAACTATCTATGGTTTGTGATAGCTGCACGTCCATGCTATCACATGAGTGGAAAGAACTTCAAATTTACCATTAAGGTAATTGTATAAACAGTCCACTCTTATACCCACATCGTTTGCTAATCTTTGCAGCTTCATAAGAAGTGGTTGCACCATACGCTCGAGCTTGTTGTCTTGAGAGGTTGGGGATGATTTTGGAGCAGATTGGAGATTCATATGGGTGTGATCTTGTGCTTCAAGTCGATGATTAATCTCAGCTGCATTAGCTGCTTCACAGGAATTAACAGAACACTGCTGATTTTTGAGAAACATTTTCACCATGGCTTTAAGTTCATCAATCTCCTTATGATCATGGGAAGAAGAACGTGATGTTCTTCCTTGATCAGGAAAATTGTTTCTGCTGCTTGCAGCAAGATTATTAATCAAGATGTAAGCTTCTTCCACAGTCCTTGTCATGAAGTTTCCATCGCTTGCTACATTTAGAGGTGCCTTAGATGTCCATTCAAGACCTTCGTAGAAGGTGTTCAAGATGCATGTCTCTGTAAAACCGTGGTGAGGACATTCCCTCATGTAGCCTTTATAACGATCCCAAGCTTCATGAAAAGGTTCGCTTCCGTTTTGTTGGAACCTATAAATCTTGTCTCTAAAGAAGTTTGATCTAGAGGTGGTGTAGAAATGGTTAAGGAAGGCAGCTTTGCATTCGTCCCATGATCCGAGTGAACCAGGAGACAAAGACTTAAACCAAGCACGTGCCTTATCACAAAGAGAAAAGGAAACAACTTGCACTTTATGTAATCTGCAGGAACTTCGATCGATTGCTTGGTGCTGCAGATTTCTTCAAAATCTTCGAGATGGTCCATGGGGTTCTCCAATGCATTGCCATGGAACCGGTTCTGCTTGACCAATTTTATGAGCTTTGGACTTATCTCATAGTCTATGTTGATGGGTTGTAGACTAATGGAAGAATGGTTCTCATAGAAAGCATACGGAGTGTTATAAAATCTTAGAGTTAAGCGAGGAGCGTTTTGGAATCTAACATGCTCATCAACGTTTTGCTGGACGTGGTGGTTATCTCTAAGCCTATCTAAACCTTGCAAGTGTCTATTGTTATCGCCAATTTCTAATTTTTGTGTGTTTGTTTTTTTTTTAAAAAAAATTAATGAATTAATTAATTTATATATATATATATATATTTATATATTTTTCGTTTTTTAGTTTATATATATATATATAATTTTTTAATATTTTTCATGTTAATATATAGATATATTTTATATAATAATAAATATTTTTTTATTTAAATAAATATATAGATTTATATTTTTTTGTTTTTTTAATATTAATTTATATATGTATATATATATATATTTTTATATAAAATAATAAATATATTTTTTTTTCAAAAATGAACAAAAGAACGTATCTTAGACTCGACTCTGACCTGAAACTCGTAGGAAACATTAAAGGTTTCCGGCAACGGCTCCAAAAACTTGATGTGCTCAGGTTTTAACCCTAGTTTTCGCAAGCGCACAGATGTACGTTGTAGTACTTAGGGGTCGATCCACTGAAGACTAAGTAACCCTTGTTTGATGAGAACTGAGCTAAGATGAAAATATGGCTGTTTGTTTGGGGGTTGTGAACAGTGACAAAAATAGCAAATAATAAATTTAAAAACAAGTAAACAATAAGAACAAATAAATACGAGAAGGTGTTGGGTGTTGGGGTCGGTTTTCACCCCAAGCGGATAAAACCATCTCGAAATGACTAACTATGGAAGAAAGACAAATTAGTCGAGCTGCGCTCACCAAGACAAGTGGGAGAGCCGTGGAGAAAGACAAGTGGGAGAGCCGTGGAGAAAGGCAGATGGGCCGAGCCGTGGAGAAAGGCAGATGGGCCGAGCCGTGAATAAGAAAAGATGGGCCACGCCGTGCAAAGATGGGCCGAGCCATGAAGAGGAACAAGTAGGCCGAGCCGCGGGAAGGATGTCCAGTGGGCCGAGCTGTGCAAGAAAGCAGGTGGACCGAGCTGTATCGTGAGAAATGGGCCGAGCCGCATTTCAACATGCTTGGGCCGAGCCGCGCCTCGGTGAGGTGGACCAAATCACGTCGCGATTCGAATGGCAAGTGGGCCGAGCCGTGGAGAAGTTTTGATGGGCCGAACCTAGGCCTTGAAAGACGAAGCCCATAGAAACCCTAGGTGAAATACAAAGGCGGTGAGCCGCACGAGGCGATAAGGAAAATATTCCGAAAATCTCTCCCAAAATTCTCGGCTAGGCGGTTCAGAGAATTAGTATAAATAGACGATGTATACAATTCATTCTGTAACTTTTGCAACCCTAAGCAATAAGAGCTAAACACTTTTACAGCAAGAAAAACTTTCTTTCGATCTTACTGTTCTTGACGATAAACCCTAGAAATTTCTGATCCCTTAGTTTTCCTTAAACAAATTTCTGGTTGTGCGAGTTTTGGCTCACACAATTTGGCGCCGTCTGTGGGGAATCAAAACTTTCTGACTCTAAATCGACAAGACTTTAAGATCCGAAGAACATGGCAAGCAACATCCACGATGATAACAACAACAATGGTAACGGCGCGGAGAAGGACGCTCCGGCATCGGGCACAACGACGGCAAACTGAAACCCAAGAGGAGATGCGAAACATGATGGCTGCGTTGATGAAGAAAATCGACGAACAGGATTAAAGAAACGAGGCGATTACGGAGAGGCTCGACGCGATGGCAGCTGAGCGACTACACCCAACTTGGAGAGCAGGAATTCCCGACCCGATGGATGGAATCCAGAGACGCTTCGATTTCTCAACACCTCCAGAAGCCTCAGGGAGTGGCGCAAGAAACCCCTTGGCTCCTCCAATGTTTCGTCCCCTCGACGAACAGACTCCCGCGGCGACCTGAGTCAACATGACTGAGCCGCCCCCTCTCCGCCGGAACTCAAGGCGACGAGCCGGCAAAGAAGAGAACGATGCGATCGACGTGGACGCCCAGCAGAACGACGGAACCACGAATCCGCAACAAACCGGCTCGGCTCGGCGAATAAGTCAAGAAGAGCTCGCCTCGACACTAAACCGCGTTCGAATTGACGAAGTCTCCGATCCGACTCGCGACGACAACCCAACCGAGGAAGAAGAAAACCTCCAGTGGATCGGGTAGGCAGAGCGCGAAGACGAGCCGAGGAGAGAGGAGCGAGAGCGACCCCCCCCCCAATCAAAGGGAATGACTCACGCACAAACTCTCGAACTCAAAGAGCTGCGAGCCTCGATGGCTCGGACTGTAGCTGAAATACGCGTCATGCCATGGCCCAGACAACGCAACAAGCGCCGCGCCCGAAATCGACCGAATGCTTGAAGAAACTCAGAGAACTCCATTCACGGCAAGAATCACGGAGGCAAGGATTCCTGAGCCCGGGAAAGTGAGAATCCCGTTCTACGAAGGAACAACCGACCCGAAAGCACACATCACAGCGTTTCGGATAGCAATGGGACGGGCCTTCACAAAGAACGCCGCTAAACTGACCGAACGGGAAGTAGATGCCGGATACTGCCTGCTCTTCATGGAGCATCTTAAGGGCGCCACGCTCGAGTGGTTTTCAAGACAGGAACGCAATTCAATCGGCAGTTTTCAACAGCTCTCCGCCTTATTCCTTAAACAATACTCGATGTTTATGGACAGAGGAACATCCGATGCCGACCTGTGGACACTATCCCAAGGACCGAACGAACCTCTTCGGGATTACATGGCAAGATTCAAGGCAGTCGTATCCAAAATAGAAGGGATAAGCGACAAGGCTGCGCTCGAGGCTCTGAAACGATCTTTGTGGTACAAATCCGAGTTCCGAAGGGAGATGGTTCTCAACACGCCGCAAACAATTCAAGACGTTTTGCACCGATCATCAGACTTCGTCGTAAATGAGGAGGAAATGAAAAACTTGGACGAGCAGTACGAAGCAACGAAAGCAGCAATCTGAAGCTCAATTTTGCCGCGCCCCGCGAAGAAGGGCAACCCATCGAACAACACAACAACGCAGAGCTCGGATGAACCTAGAAGCGGAGGTGCCCATAACTATCAGGTAGGCAAAGGACGCGGAAAATGAGAACCCCGCAACAACACTTGGGTGAGAAAGTCCGCCAACTACGACGAGAAGGCTTTCTGTGAGTATCATCAGACCTACGGGCACTCAACGGCACAATGCCGAACTCTAGGAGCGAAACTCGCGGCTAAGATGGCAGCGGGAGAACTCCAAAACGCGGTAAATCTCAAAGACCTCGTCTCTAATGAACCACAAGAAAGAGCCGAGCCGAGCGGCACGGCGGAATCCGCGAATCCTCCCCGACGAGGCGATAACTCCAAGCGCGACAGGAGAAGCAAACCCGAAGAGCGACCCGAGCCGAGGCAAAGGATCAATATGATCATGGGTGGATCTCAATACTACCAAGATACCGTGTCCTCCATCAATGCCTATCAGCGCCGAGCCGAAGCAAAGGAGAATTTGACAGAACCGACCGACATCCCAAACACAGTGATCTCCTTCACCGAGGAGGAAACGGCAGGAATCGATCGACCTCACAACAATCCGTTGGTGATTGAGTTAACGATCAGGGATCATGACGTAGCAAGGGTGCTCATCGATACTGGAAGCTCAGTAAACGTCATCTTCAGGGAAACACTCAGAAGGATGGGAATCGACCTCTCCGAGGTGGAAGCAATCCCCAAACCTCTAACCAGATTTTCAGGAGAAACAACGATGACTATGGGAACGATCAGACTTCCTGTGGTAACTGGCGGAGTCACTAAGATCGTCGAATTCTGCGTCACTCATCACCCAACAATCTACAATGTGATCATGGGAACTCCATGGATCAACGGGATGAAGGCGTTACCCTCCACCTATCATCTCTGCCTCAAATTCCCAACTCCAGCGGGTGTCAAAACGATCTGGGGGAATCAGAAGGAGTCACGAATGTGCTGCCTGGCCGAACACAAGCTGAGGAACCCCGTCACCGACGCACGAGCAGACATAGACCGCAAAAAGATAAAGACAGACCGAGAGCCCGCGAACGAGCTCTCGAAACTCTTATAGCAATTACAGATCGCGGAGAGCCGCGAAACACGTGCTGAGCTGGTATGTGACGCAGCGATGCGTCGAAATTGGAATAAAACTAGAAGAGCCTCTGAGAAGCGAACTCCTTTCCCTCCTCAAGGAGAATATCAACACTTTTGCCTGAACAGCGGAAGATATGCCAGGCATAAGCATCGACGTAACCTGTCACGAGCTGAATGTGGATCCGTCCTTTAAGCCAGTCAAGCAGAAAAGAAGGAAGCTCGGCCCCGAACGAGCTAAAGCAGTTAACGACGAAGTCGAGAGGTTACTCAAAGTAGGATCAATCGCCGAGGCCAAATATCCGGACTGGCTCGCAAATCCGGTGGTCGTGAAGAAGAAGAACGGCAAGTGCCGGGTCTGTGTGGATTTCACTGACCTCAACAAGGCGTGCCCAAAACACAGCTTTCCCTTGCCGCACTTCGACCGGCTCGTCGAAGCCACTGCAGGAAATAGACTGTTAACATTTATGGACGCGTTCTCTGGCTACAATCAGATTCTGATGCACCCCGATGATCGCGGGATATACTGCTACAAAGTCATGCGATTTGGGCTCAAGAACGCAGGAGCAACGTATCAACGGCTCGTCAATAAAATGTTCGCGGCTCAGCTCGGAAAAACCATGGAAGTGTACATCGACGACATGTTAGTCAAATCACTTAAGGAGGAAGACCACGTCGCGCATCTACGGGAGTGCTTCGAGCAATTGAACAAGCACAACATGAAACTAAACCCGGCGAAGTGCAGATTTGCGGTCACCTCGGGAGAATTCCTCGGCTATCTGGTAACTCACCGAGGCATAGAAGCAAACCCCAAGCAGATCAAGGCATTAATTGAGATGCCCTCTCCAAGGACGAAGTGCGAAGTGCAAAGGCTCACAGGAAGAGTCGCCGCGCTAAACAGGTTTATTTCCCGCTCCACAGACAAGTGCCTGCCCTTCTACGACACCCTCCGAGGAAACAAGAAATTTGAGTGGGACGAGCGATGCGAAGCAGCTTTCCAGGAATTGAAGATTTATCTGGCGAGCCCACCGATCTTAGCAAAACCAGTCGAAGGAGAGCCGCTCTTCCTCTACATCGTAGTGTCTGCTACAGCTGTAAGCGGAGTGCTTATCAGAGAAAAACGATCCGAGCAAAAACCCATTTTCTACATCAGCCAGACACTGACCGACGCCGAGACCCGCTACCCCCAGATCGAGAAGGTCGCCCTAGCCGTCGTAGTCTAGGCTCGCAAACTGCGCCCGTATTTTCAATCACATTGGATTGTTGTGCTCGCTACACTTCCGCTGCGCTCGATCCTACACAGCCCGAGCCAATCCGGTCGGCTCGCCAAGTGGGCCATAGAGCTGAGCGAATACGACATCGAGTATTGGAACAGGTCGTCTGCAAAGTCACAGGTGCTCGCAGATTTTCTCATTGAACTTCCAGCCGAAGCAACAAACGAGCCGACTCTAGACGAAGTATGGACGCTGCACGTCGACGGCTCGTCGTCTAAACACGGCTCGGAATAGGAATCCGTCTCACCTCTCCCACCGGAGAAATATTGGAGCAGTCTTTTCGCCTGAACTTCCACGCCTCGAACAACGAAGCAGAATACGAAGCACTGATTGCCGGCATACGACTAGCGCAGGGAATCGGAATTCGAAAGATAAGAACCTTTTGCGATTCACAGCTTGTAGCATGTCAATTCAACGGAGAATACGAGGCAAAGGATGGACGAATGGGAGCCTACCTCAAGGTGGTCCGAGAGTTGGTACAAAAGTTCGACGAGTTCGAACTCACGCGAATTCCCCGAGGAGAAAACACCTCGGCCGACGCCTTGGCAGCACTCGCTTCGACCTCAGACCCGGACTTCCGACGGACGATCCCGGTTGAATTCATCGAACGTCCTAGCATCGAAGAGGTAGAAGGAGTTCGGCTGATAAATCCTCCTCAACAAGAACCAGAGGACGACGAAGCCATTCCTATGGATGAAGACGCCTTGCCAGCCGAGCCGGAGTACGGCTGCAACAAAGAATGGCTTGGAGCTATCCGAGTGTATATCGCCGATGGAGAGGTGCCAACCAACAAATGGGAAGCCCGCAAACTAAAAGCTCAGGCCGCACGGTATGTCCTCGTCGATGGCGAGGTGTTTAAATGGAGATTTTCAGGGCCTCTCATGACATGCGTCGAAGGACTGGAGGCAAGAAAGATCATGCACGAAGTGCACAGCGGCGCGTGTGGGAACCATTCTAGCGGAAGGTCGCTCGCTATCAAGATAAAACAGCACGGTTACTTCTGGCCTACAATGGTCAAGGACTGCGAACAAAATTAACGGCGAAGTGCGAGAAGTGTCAGCGGCACGCTCCAACAATTCATCAACCTACCGAGTTGCTCTCGTCAATTCCATCACCTTATCCGTTCATGAGATGGTCGATGGACATCGTCGGATCTCTACATCGCTCGAAGTAGAGGCGTTTTCTGCTCGTCCTCACGGATTACTTCTCCAAGTGGGTCGAAGCCGATTCCTACGCAAGCATAAAGGATGTTCAAGTCGAACACTTCGACTGGAAAAATATCATCTGCAGACACGGGGTCCCCTAAGAGATAGTCACCGACAATGGATCCCAGTTAATCTCAACACGCTTTGAAGCCTTCTGCGAGAAGTGGAAAATCCGTCTAAGTAAATCTACCCCAAGATACCCTCAAGGGAACGGGCAAGCCGAAGCAGCCAACAAGACGATCCTCGACGGTCTGAAAAAGAGGCTCGACGCCAAGAAAGGACGGTGGACAGACGAACTCAAAGGAGTCCTTTGGTCTCATCGGACAACTCCGCGCCGAGCCACCGGGGAAACTCCATTCGCCTTGGTCTACGAAACAGAGTGCATAATCCCCTCGGATGTGGATTTCCCAGGTATTCGACGAAGACTTCTACCAGGACAGGAGGGCTTGAACCACTTCATGATGCTAGATGAGCTCGATCTAATCAACGAAAAGCGCGACCAAGCCTTAATCCGAATCCAGAACTATCAACAAGCAACGGCGAGATACTACAACAAAAACGTTCGTAGTCGAAGATTCAAAGAAGGGGAGCTTGTCCTCCGAAAGGTCTTCCAAAACACTGCCGAGAAGAATGCAGGAAAGCTCAGGGAAAACTGGGAAGGCCCTTACAAGATTACAAAAGTTATTCGCCCAGGAGTCTACGAACTCGCGACGCTAGCTGACGAAGCGATTCCAAGATCATGGAACGCAATGCATCTAAAGAAATATTATCACTAAAGGCACAGCACGGTCAACATGAGCTACGGGACGGCTTGATCCCTGCAAAGGGTACGCAGGCAGCCCGTCCTCGGACGGGTTCAGCTGTCCCCCCTCCTAAAAAGAAATTAATTCGAATTAAATTTAGGGTTATTAATGCCTAGTATTCATTTGAAAATGACAATTGCGAGGCTTGTATACTTGGTAAACATTGCAAGTCTGTTTTTCCTAGATCATCTACAATTTATGAAAAATGCTTTGATTTAATTCATTCGGATGTTTGGACCTCTCCATGTCTGTCTAGAGAAAATCAGAAATATTTTGTTACTTTTATTGATGAGAAATCGAAATATACTTGGATCACTCTACTCCCTTCTAAGGATAGAGTTCTTGAGGCTTTCATTAACTTTCAAAGCTATGTAACTAACCATTATAATGTCAAGATTAAAATTTTAAGGTCAGATAATGGTGGTGAATACACAAGTCAAGTTTTCAAACAGTTCCTTACCAAGGAAGGCATTGTCCATCAAACGAGCTGCCCTTATACACCCCAACAAAATGGAGTAGCTGAACGGAAGAATCGACATCTTATGGAGGTGGCAAGATCCATGATGTTCCACACTAATGTGCCTAAACGTTTTAGGGGAGATGCCATGGTCACAGCATGTTACTTAATCAATCGGCTTCCAACTAAGATTCTTCATGATCTTTCACCCTTTGAGGTACTTAATAACTCTAAACCACCGATTGATTTTTACGTGTATTCGGCTGTGTTTGCTTTGTCTTGATACCAGGAGAACAAAGAAATAAGCTGGACGCTAAGAGCATCAAAGGCATGTTCATTGGCTACTCGATTAATCAAAAGGGGTACAAGTGCTATATCCCCGAGACAAGAAGGGTTATGGTCTCAAGAGACGTCAAGTTCATTGAGAGTAAGGGGTACTATGAAGAGAAGAACTGGGAAAGCCTTCGTGATCTCTCCCATTCCCCATCAGACCGTGCCGCTACATTACATATATTACTGGAAAATCTGAGAGGAGGAAATTCACAAGTTCCCGTAGCTCGTAATGAACCTCACGATCAAGGGGGAGCTGAGTCAGGGGACGGGGAAACTCTAGCTAATGCTCAAGAGACTGAGGCAGTCCAGGCAGAGCCTCACGCCACCACAGAAAGTCCAGCTGAAGCTCCTCCTGAGTCATCAACGACTACTGATCAACCAGCCCTTCGACGAAGTCAGAGGATCCGGAAAGATCCCTCAAACTGGATTAACACCAGAGTTTATTACAATAGTCAAGCTGTTGCACATCCAATCCAGGCCGTCTGTTCCTTCGCTCAGTTCCCAAGAGAACATCAAGTGTTCATCAGCTCACTGGATCAAGACGAGATTCCAAGGACATACGACGAAGCCATGCAGCATAAGGTTTGGAGAGATGCAGTGGACGCAGAAACTGATGCAATGGAGAAGAATCATACATGGGATGAAGCTGAGTTACCCAAGAAGAAGAAACCTGTTAGTTCTCGGTGGGTCTTCACTATTAAGCGCAACAGCAATGGCGAGATCGAGAGATATAAAGCTAGACTTGTAGCTCGAGGTTTCACTCAAACTCAGGGAGAAGACTATGATGATACTTTTGCTCTGGTGGCTAAACTTCATACTGTTCGCGTAGTCCTCTCCCTTGCTACCAACTTGGAGTGGGATCTTTGGCAAATGGATGTCAAAAATGCTTTTCTTCAAGGAGAACTCGAAGACGAGGTCTATATGACACCACCTCCAGGTCTTGAAACGTCTGTTGCTCCGGGAAAGGTTTTGCGACTGAGAAAAGCTATATATGGTCTTAAACAATCACCTAGAGCTTGGTATAGGAAACTCAGTGTTACTCTTCTTGATCGTGGGTTTCGCAGATCAGAAGCTGACCATACCTTATTTACCTTTCAGAGCCAAGCAGGTATTATAGTCATTCTCGTCTATGTAGATGATATTATCATCTCTGGGAATGACAAGGTAGGAATTCAGTCTACTAAATCATATCTGAAATCGGTATTTGATATTAAAGATCTCGGTGAACTAAAGTACTTCCTTGGGATCGAAGTATGTCGATCAAAAGAGGGTCTCTTCTTATCTCAAAGGAAGTACATTCTCGATCTCTTGACTGAAACAGGTACATTGGATGCTAAAGCAGCAAAGACACCTTTGGAAGAGGCATATAAGGTTCACCAACAGGGGGAGAATGTGACCACTGATGATCTGTTCGAGGACCCCAAGAAATATAGACGCCTGGTTGGTAAACTTATATACCTCACTATAACACGCCCTGACTTATGCTTTGCTGTGAATCAGGTGAGCCAGCATATGCAAGCTCCCAAGAAATCTCATTGGAAAATGGTGGATCGGATACTTAGATATCTCAAAGGAACTTCAGAACAAGGAATCTGGATGGGATGCAATGGCAACTCAGAGATTGTAGGTTACTGTGATGCAGATTGGGCTGGTGACCGAGAAGATAGAAGATCAACCACTGGCTATTGTACCTTCATTGGGGGAAATCTTGTCACCTGGAAGAGCAAGAAGCAAAAAGTTGTTTCATGTTCAAGCGCTGAAGCTGAATATAGGGCAATGAGAAGGCTTACTACTGAGTTAATGTGGCTCAAGATGCTACTCAAAGACTTGGGAATTGATACACCAGAACCTATTACTATGCATTGTGACAATCAATCAGCGATTCATATCGCTTCAAACTCGGTGTTTCATGAGAGGACAAAGCATATTGAGGTAGATTGTCACAAAGTAAGGGAACAGATGCAGCTAGGAGTGATTCTGCCATGTTATACGAAGAGATCGGATCAATTAGCTGATATCTTCACTAAGGCGGCGAGCTTGAAGACGTGTGAGTTCGTTCATGAGAAGTTGGGGGTTGTTAGTGTGGTGAGATCATAGTCCTCTAAGTGAAAGGACTCATACTCTTTTTCCCTGAGTATGTTTTATCCCATGAGGTTTTCATACTCAGGTTTTTAATGAGGTGAGTCTCGAAGCTTCCAAGCTAAACCTTCAGCTATCTTACGGTTTTGCTTGAGGGGGAGTGTGAAATAAATCGAGACTTAACAAGCATAGAACGAGGATCGCTTGTCCACCAAGAAAGATCAAGGCAAAGTCAAACCTTCTAGAAGTCATTTGAATCAACGAAGGGAAGCAAGAGTCACGTGTAGTCCTTAAGCCAATATGACCGTTGTGGAGATGTCTCTTTCAACATAGGTTGCTGTAGAAAATATCTAGCAATTGTTTATTCTTTCTGTATGTCCATATATAGCTTGTAAAGAGAAACCATTTTAGGTTAAGAAATGAGAAGTATCTCTTTCTCTATACTTTTCTATTCTCTCGCCGCCTCTCTCACTTATTCTCACATCTACTCTCTAAACTCGTCACTAATCTCTTAATACTCTTATTCCGCAATCTATTCTTCATATTCTTACACTTTTGTCTTTCTCTGAATTGCATGAATACCAGGCGTAGACCTGCAGGAGACATTCCAATTCTAGACGAGATAGACAGACACGAAAGAGAACTTCGAAGACTTAGACGAACGCAAGGAATGGCCAACGACGACCAGCCTGGAGATCCTATTAATCGAAATTTAAATATGGACCAAGACGGGTCCGAACATGGAGAAAACGAAGAGAATGACCACATAGAAGGTGATCATGCTCGACAAGATGGAGAGGAGGACGAGGTTCTTCCAAGAAACCACCAGAACCGAGAGAGAGAAGGACGTGAAGACCTTGATCCACCCATCAATGTAGCCGATGGTGACCACCCAGCAATGCAGCCGAATGAACGCATTCACCGCCCCATTCCGCCGGCAAATCAACACCGAAGACAAGCCAGGAACCATCGCATAGCTGATTTTGATGCAACTACTCAAAATTTTCAGAATCGATCTGCGATTCAAGTACCATTTCCAAACCGGAATGAGTTTGAAGTCAAGCCTCAAATCATCTCATTGGTGAAGCAAAACCAGTTCCATGGAGTTCCTTCTGAGCATCCAATGGACCATATCGAGCTCTTTGAAGAAATTTGCAGCATGATGAGAACAAACCAAGTTCCACCTGACTATTTAAAGTGTAAGTTGTTCCCTTTTTCATTAGCAGATAAAGCTCACCGTTGGTTGAAGTCTTTGCCTGCAGGATCGATTACTAATTGGGAAGAATGTAGAACTGCTTTCCTGAACCACTTCTACACTAAGTCAAGGTCGAACAATTTGAGAACGAAGATCTTAATCTTTCAACAAGGGTCAACTGAATCTTTCTATGAAGCTTGAGTACGTTTTAAGGAGTATGAACGTGATTGCCCTCATCATGGATTTCATGGATCAAGCCTGCTGAGCACATTTTACCGAGGTTTGCAACCAAAATACAAACTTTCACTTGATACAGCTAGCAATGGAGATTTTGGGCAAAAGACGATAACCCAAGGAAGAGCTCTCATCGAAAATTTGGCCCAAGCCAATAGCAATGATTGTCCTGAATATGATCGATCAATGAAGCAAGCTGGAACAGACAACAAGGAGATAACCGAATTGAAGAACATGGTGAGCCAGCTTCTGAAGAGCAACAATCGCCCGATCCATGCTTGTGAGACCAACAATGGCGCAGAAGATGAAGGACCTAGTGATATCGATCACATTAATCAAGCATTTCAAGAAGAAGATATGAACTACGTAGGAGCACTGGTGCCATACCAAAATCGCTCCAACAACAACTTCAACAACATCTTCCGGAATGCAAATTACAACAATCTCTCTTACCGCAATCCAAATGTGGAGAATCCTCAAGATCAGTACTATCCACCTCAGCAAAAATCATTCCAAAACAAGTTTCAAGGCGGAAACTTTGGAGGAATAGTACCATATCAACCGCGACAGCCATATAACTACCAAGGTACGAATTTTAATAATCAATTTGTACAACAGCAGGGAGTCACGACGAACCAGCTAGCTTCACAAATTGGTAGACTTGAACAGTCAATCCAACAACTCGTTATGACGAACGAAAAGGCATCTAAAGACATGAACGTGAAAGTGGACTGCATGTACAATGATCTGAATGGTAAGTTTGAATCCTTATCTTCGCACGTAAAAAAGTTAGATGTGCAAGTCGCCCAGACAGCCGACTCTATGAAGAGGCAAAGTGGAGTTCTTCCAGGAAGAGTTGAAGATAACCCTAAGAAGTTTTGCAACGCCATAACCACATTGCCCGAAGAAGAGTCTGGAACCGATGGAAAGAAAGAAGAAACCCCAATCTTTGTACCTCTGTACAAGGATATCGATCCCAAGCAGCCACCGTTTAAGGTACCCGAACGATCACCGTTTCAAAGGCTTACCAAAGCCGATGATCCGGGACGTTTTGTTTTCCAGTGTTTCATTTCAGGAATAAGTTTACAGACTGCTTGTGCGATTCCGGAGCCAATGTCAACATCATGTCTAAGACATTTGCCAAAAAATTGGGCATAAAAACCTTAAGGACATCGACGGTTAAGGTTATCTTTGGAGATTCATCTCAAAAAGATACTGAAGGGGCGATTCATGATCTACAAATTCTAGTGGGAGATAAGATTGTTCCAGCAGATTTCCAAGTCTTGGAGATGGATAAAGACAAGGAGAGGCCACTCATTTTCGGGAGGCCATTCCTAGCTACAGTAGGAGCAATAATCGATCACGAAAACCGGCGTGCTGTTTTCCTCAATGTGGACAGAAAAAGGTACTATCCTACTATCTTAGATGAATTTCCAAGCAAAGGAAACAGGCCAAAAGAGAAAGAAAAGGAGAAACCGAAAGCTTTTGCAAAGATCAAAATCATCATTCCACCAGATGCAACAGAAACTAGTGAGGACCAAATCCAGGAGCTGATCGAAAACACAAAAAAGGGTTCTGAACAACATTAAGGTCCGAAAGAAGATTAAAGGTAAGAAGACTTCTCTTCAAGGGGAAGAAGTAAGACCTCCACCAACCGGAAGTGATAAAGGAACATCAAGTGGAGTGCCATTCAAATCAGCCTGATTCCTCATGCTTACGTCGAGCTAAACAACTTAAAACAAAAGCGCTTAATGGGAGGCAACCCATTTAGGTACTCTTTCTTTTAGTTTTCTTTTCCATTTTAGAATTTATGCTTTCTTTTTCTTTTTAAGTTTTAGGTATTTTATAAAACAAAAACACAAAAAAAAACAGAAAATTAGAAAAACCAAAGAGAAAAAGGTAGGTCTTTAGCTGCTCGGCCCGGCAAAGACGAGAAGATTGGACAATAGGCCGCAGGAGGAAGACCCGCGGTCGCAACTGACGGGACCGCGGCAAACCGTGCATCGACCACGGCACCGTGAATGCGACCGCGGCCGAGCCTTCATCAACCGCGGTCGCGCGTCTCCTGACCACGGCCGTTAGTCGTTGAGGTGGTGTCGCGGATTTGTGACGTTTTTCGGTGATTCTCGATGTTTCCCGAAATGTTCCCGGTAAAACCGAAAAGATCCTCTGTAAGTTTTAAACTTTCCTAATGTGTAAACAAGAAAAGGTAAGTTCCCATAAACTTAAAAATTTCCAGAAATTTTCCTTTTTTGCTTCAAAAACGCTTTTTAAAGAAAAGAAACAAACTTTTTGGAGCAAAACTCTTTCTTCTCTTCTTCTCCAAAAGACTTAGAGATTTAGGAGAAAGAACACATTTTTCAATTCTTAAGCTTTTTAAGAGATTTTTGGCTCAAACCTCACTCTTTTTCGAAGCTGATTTCAATTCTGCCATTAATTCTCTCTTTCCAGCAAGGTATGAACCTCAAACTCACCATTTTTACTCGATTTTGAACTTAGGGTTTTCTTTGAAAACCCAAAATCTTGGTCTATTGATGGTGGAAATAGTTTAAGGATGATAGATTATCCATTTAGGTTATCTAAAAATTGATTTTAGCACCTAGCTTAAGAGGAATTGAGATTTTTGAAATTTGGGTTCTTCATGCTTCATAAAAATCGAATTTGGAACAGCAAAATTGATGAATTTGATTTAGTCTTGTGTGATTAGTGATTAGTATTGGGTAATCTTTAGAATTCACATGGAAATTGATCATAAAAACCGATTTTTAGAAGATTTCTATGTTGAGGACATAAAAAATCCGAATTTAGTCATGAACTACTATATTTCTCTGATTTAATATCAATTTTGTTTACTTCTAGTTTTAATTAATCTCTTTATACTGGTATTAGTATAACAGATCTTAATGTGTTAAAATTAGCATCCCAAATTCACTCTTTTTCCAAGAATCATTTCATTTTGCAGAAAATGGATGAAACCAGATCCCGAAGGAGTCGTCGAACTGGTAGCAGCTCCGATGACATTCCCGACGATGCTACTCTAGGAGAGTACATGCTGAACAAGGCCAGACCGAGAAGAAGAAGCTATGTGATGAGATTGCTCCAGCACTCAAGAGAAACACGAGCACCTCCTGAACCACAACAGATTCGATACATTGGGAGGGAGACAAACCCGAGAGTGGACTATGCAAGGCGTTTCAAGAAGCTGAACATCAAACCCACGCCTTGCATTGATTATCATACACTCGAGATGCTTGGAATCAGAGAGGATGTGATCTGGTACATCGATGCACTTAAGCTGAGACCCTACTTGGAGCTGAACCTTCCGACTTATCCTGAGCTAGTCCGTGAGCTTTTAGCGACCGTTACACTCCACCACACGAAGAGGAGGAACCCCAGAGCATCAGATGGCATCTTGTCATTCTCTATCCACGGATAGCCTTATTCTCTCACCATTTCTGAGGTTTGTGAAGCTCTTAAGCTTCCATACACTGATGGCATTCATCTTGAAGATGAACCTGATCTTAACCTGTGGAGAGAGATGGGTCATGGAGCCTATGATAGTGGGAGATCTAAGTCAGCCCTTCTTAGCCACCCAGCAGTGAGAGTTGTGCACAAACTCTTAGCACACACGATTTTCTCTAGAGCTAACATGGGAGGTGTTTTGAAGACTGAGCTCATTACACTTCAGATTCCGTTTATGGATGATCCACGACTTGCTTGCTTTGCCTGGATCATAGCGCAGAATATGGTAAAGGTGAAGCATGATTTACATGGTTGCGACGACGCTACTCCAGCCTTCGGGAGTGCTATTACAGCGATACTACAGGCTGTAGGATTCGATTTCTCATCTGATGATCCACTCCTCGATGTCTGGTATGATCTACTTTATCTCTCTTGCGATCACACTATCTCTCGTGCCGCTTTCGATCCAGACAGGTTTGGTTACAAGTATTGCACTGGCACTGAGGAGCATCGAGTCCGCTTACCTTCAGCATCTATCTCGAGATTGAGTACCGGAGGACGCCCTCGATGGACTCCGGAATCCGATGATTTTCTGCCATCCGTACCTCGTCTACCATTCACCATTGGCCAATACATAGTGGCCAAGGCGAGGCGTGATGCAGCTGCGGCCCGTGCTCATTTTCAGCCATCCATTCCGACCGGCCACACCTCATCATCTACATCATCTCACACTCATTCCGATCTAGAGCGCAGAGTTGAGAGACAGGGACGACGCTTTGAGCGCGTTGTCACCTTCCTACAGGAGCAGCACCAGTTCGCAGACGACACTTCAGAGGATGAGTGATTGATCAGCACTTCACTACCATCACGGTTCTATCATAATTTTCTTTTTATTTTATCTTATTTTGATTTTATTCACCATCTTCTCACCAACTTTTTCACACTGGGGACATTGTGATTTAAGTCTGGGGGAGGATGTCTATCCGTACTAATCATTTTCCTGCTTTGCTTTTAATTTTCAAGTACTTTTTAAATTTAAGTATGTAACCTATTCGACATTAAGTATTTTTCAGGAATGTTTGACGCAAAACTATGATGATTTAGGCCTGCACACTTCTACACTATGCATGATAGCTCATTTGTGGTTAGCACTAGACTAGGCGGTAGCTAGAGTACTTGCACCACGAACTCCCACCAGAGGACTTCTATTCATGGAGATTCTTTCTGACAGGATATACTAGCTCATTTTATTTGAACTTAATATTGATATCTAATTTTCTCATCATTGATTTTAGGCAGGCATCAACATACACATCTAGGACGTCTTTTACCATCACTTTTACCACTCTTTGTCGTCCTAGATGACCTGTTTATCTTTATCTGGTACCATACCCTAAACCCAAAACCTTTGTTTTCAATCCTCATACATTCTCTCTTTAGTTTATATCAGCAGATATGTGCAAAAACGTCGGAGAGAAGAGGAGCGACGCAGTTTTCAGTCACTCACAAAGGAGACTGAATGGAATTGGGAAGGAAAAGTATCAGAAATATAATAAAGCTTTACAAGACAGATATTAACTGGTAAATTCGTGCTCTCTAAGACTCTATATCTAAAGGTGTTCCTATCTCTTTTTTAAAAAAAAAAAAAAAAAAAAAAAAAAACGTGAAAAGAGAAAAATGAACAAAAAGCCTAATGAGTCTTAGATTGTCGAAATTTGTGGGGAAATAAGCAACCACTATTCATTTAAGGAGCTATTGTTTTGAAAGATTTACAAAAATCTAAGTCTGGGGGAGTTTGGAGAGAACCTGAGGAAGAAGACCATGAATCTATGTCAAGAAAAAGTGACTGAAAACTGTGGATACCAACAGCTTCACTCTCTCTTGCGGTTTTGCATAATGTCTTGCACCCTCCAGATCTTCAGGTAACCCTTAAACACTTTAAGCCACACCCCCGAAATAATCCTTCCTTACACCTAGCCTAGATTGCCTTGCCTAGAATTTTCTATGATGAGAACCACCGAGATTTTTAATGAATGTTAAGAGCTAGTTGACTGGAAGTTAGATCTTAGTGCATAGATTTCTGCATGACGGATTAACAGACTAGTTATGCATGTATTGCTAGTGAGAATTTTCTAGGCTATTCCCGATTGATGCATACGAATTGATATTGGTCTAGAAGTTTGGTCTCTGAGATTTTGTTTAGTTCCTGCGTTTTCAAACCTCTCGCCGAGATTTAGCCTTTGTTTTGTTTGAGGACAAACAAAAGACTAAGTCTGGGGGAGTTGATAACACCGGATTTTGACCATTTTTATGGATCACTTTAATATCTTTTACAGGTGTTTTTACTCCATTTTCAAAGGTTTTCAAAGGATTTCTATGTTTCCGGATTTTAAAAGACTTTTCAGGTAATTTGGGATAAAGAGGCACAAAATGGAACAAAAAGACTCTTTTGGATAAATGCATACTGTCAGAACTCTCATAGAGAGACGAAGACCTTCTCACCGTCTGATCACCCTCAAAATTGGACAACTTATAGAAGAATCAACCAGCTTTCAAATGCACTTGGTTTGGAGACATTCCAACGGTTGGATCTCAAGATAATCCATTAGCCCCGAAGCCACGCGGAGTCGGCCAGCAACTCACACGACCGCGGCCAACAAGCTATTTGCCGCGGTCAGAAGCTTCCCGACCGCGGGAAACAAGCCAATTGCCGCGGTCACAGCACTCTCGACCGTGGCATTCAAGCTCCGACTTAAAGCCCACTTATCTGAAGCCCAAAGTCATTCCCAGCCTCAATTCCGGAACCCTAGAGACCATGGAGCATTGGAGACTATAAATACATGTCATTTAGGTCGTTTTTAGGGAGAACCCTTCATACTTTACAGAAACCCTTTTCCTTTAGCCGTTTTTATGAGATTTTTGTAGAAGATTGTTCAAGTCCGAGTTCTTCAATAGAGAAGCTTTCTTTATCTCTTTTCTTTACTGTTTTTCATTACTTTTATTAAAACCAATGATGATGTCGAACTCAGCCATGTCTGAGTAGATCCCGAGTTGGGCTTAGGGTTCCCGAAAGGGGCTCTCATAATCGATTAAGACATCTAGGTTTATAGATCTGGGATTTCGACCTGTTCTCTGTTTATTCTTGTTCTTATTGCATGTATGCTTGATTGATCACCTAGTATCTGATCTAGATAGTTAGTGTTGCGAAAGTTTTCATTAAGTATCAGCCCTAGAATGAAACAGGCAATTTTTCCGTAGGAGTGGAAACCTACCTGCGGCGAGATCGTGAGTATTGACGAGTCTTATGCAGCTCTTGCGTTCTCTCCCTTCCAGGGCCAGAGTGGAAACCTACTGGTCAGGCTTGCGAGAAACAGTTGGTTATGATCACGACAGTGACGTAGTCATACCGCCGTACTCTAGCTCTAGAACCCATATATTGTTATCCATCAATCCCAATCTATCTACCTTAATGTTAAAACCGATTATGATCCCTTAGAGTTCCCAAAAGCTCAGCGTTTTTAGCCATAGTTTACAATTTCCATCGATTTTTTTTTGCTTTCTTAGACCTGCATTTTAATTTCCTTAGTTCGTTATTTACTTGCTTTATTTACCTTTCATGCGATATTTTACTTGCCTTATCTTTGTTTAGTTCGATATTTTACTTGTTCTACTGCCTTTCATTCGATTTCTTTACTTGCCTTTTTAGGATAGATTTATTTGCTTTATTTTGCTTTAGTTTAATTCAAGAAAAACAACCCACCTTTAAAACCAATTTAGTCTAGACATAAAGTTAAAAACCGTAGAAGAATACTAGGCACACAAATCTCTGTGGATTCGATCCCTAAATACTGCAACAGATTAGCTGTGCACTTGCGGCTTTCTTTTGTTTTGTTAAGGGTAAAACTTGTTCCCTCACGTAGCTGACACACTCAGCACCGCATCACAGATCCAAACCAGCATACAGATCAAAATGTCAGTGAAAAATCTTCTCCATGGATGGTGGTGAAGGATTTGGATCTAGATTTACACTTGAATCTCGTGGTCGCGAATCCGCCATTTCTACAACTAGAATTGCTTGTGGTTATTTCGGTTGTGTATGAAGATGAGGAAGATAATAAACAGTACATGAAACAAGTTATGTGGACAAGTACACAAAGCTAATTAGTGGACACGTACATATAATGCGCTTTCCCTGTAGATATTTTTTACTGGATATATCCTGACTGTAGTATCATGTATGTGTTGTAGTTTCTTTCACCAACGAATGCTTGAATATGGTTGCTTTGAATTCAATTGGTGTGGACCTTTCATATGGACATATTATCATGTACATGTCATATTATTTATGTTGAATATCTTCGCTTAGAATCAAAGTTTGTATGTCATGTACATGTCCACAAATCATATTAACTATATAGTCTATGTTCCATATGGTTATAGTTATATGGATAAGTACACAAAGTTTGCTAGTGGATACATACACATAACTCACTTCCGTATAGATATCTAAATTTGCTTCATATTTTGTATGTGTTTCCATTGGCTGTAATCGGTAGTTGTACATGTCCATGACAATACATAACAATAAGATAATAACTTATCCATAGGAACATGTCCGTTGATAGTTTAATAAAGAATCAATAAAAATATCCATGTGGACATGTCTTAATGGATAAGATAATATGGATATGATTTGAACATCACAATATCATCTGCCTAGATAAATTCAGAGATGAATAAAGAAGAGAGAAGCTACGATAATGATATGGTGTAAAGCAGAGGAGCGATGGAAAGTTTTGTGTCCATGTCCACATAGATACACTTCGGTTGATATAAACGTTTAAAATACATTGCATTTATCCGTGTGGATAAGCCTATAAAATTTGCGTTCATTAGTGGTGAAAGTAGACGTGGTTGCGGTGATCATCACTTTTTTGCATTCACAACGTCGGAGACGACGGAGAGGCTTGGACTACGACATAGAGGACGACATGAATAACAGCAGATACGACGACATATACAATAGGAGATATGGTGTAAGAAGGATGAGCGATGCAAAGCTTTGTGTCCATGTCCACGTGGATACACCCATATTGATATGAAGCTTAAAATGCATTGTGTTTATCTGTGTGGATACGTCCATAAACTTTACGTCCATCATTGGAGAAAGCAGAATTGGTCGAGGGGGTCATCACTTATGGACAGATAGAGAGCGATGCAAACCTTTGTGTCCATGTC
This sequence comes from Eutrema salsugineum, assembly GCF_000478725.1. Lineage (NCBI taxonomy): Eukaryota > Viridiplantae > Streptophyta > Magnoliopsida > Brassicales > Brassicaceae > Eutrema > Eutrema salsugineum. Next base: position 18,999,889 of record NW_006256829.1, on the reverse strand, counting down.
CACATGGATACACACATATTGATTGAAGTGCAAATTCGAACAAACCTTTGGCTGTGGCAGTCGGGAGACCAACATATGATGGTGGAAAGTAGCTGCAAGCTCACCGAGATCTATAAAAATGAAGATGCAAATAGAGAACGTCCACAACGCTGTGTCCACACCACTGCGTTCACACTGCTATGTCCACACCGCTGCATTCACACTAAAATATAGTCCATTGAATTAAGTACATATAGAGGTGAACAAATAGAGATTGTATACGTGTACAAGTGGACATGGACATGTAGCTAGCCAAAAAAAAAACAGAGAAACAGATCTAAGAAAGAACAATCTAGATTCAACAAAAAAAAAAACAGAAAATGGGTATAGATTAGATCCATGTGTAGACTTGTTTTAATCATGGTACCTGTAAACATACACACACAAAAAATATATTGTTTGCTCATATTAATCATAAAAAGAAATGAAGATCCAACTTAAGGAAGAGAACAAGGTGGAGAAGAGAAAGAAAAGGGAACAAAGAGAGAAGAAGAAGAAGGAAGTAGCATAGATTGGTGAAGAACAGATTCTGACCAAGAAATACAGTTGAATTTTCTGGTGGCTCTGCAATTCAAATCTGGTTTTTATTTTTCCTGAGTTGCAGATGTTGGTGAAAAAAGATGACAGAAAATTGAAAGTAACAGAGAAAAGAAGAAAATAAGAAGAAAAAAAGGAACGAAAAAAGAAGAAGACCAATGTTAATTTAGAATCAGGGTTAAAGAAATTATATCATAATCGGTTAAGGTGGTCAAATGATTTTCTGAAAAGGAGCATGTTGTATTTTCACAAGAAAAAATAAAAGAAAGTGCTACTTAAATGCAAAGTGTCATAAACTGTAAATATTAACTAAATAATGTTATTTTTTTTATATATAAATGAAAATTAATTCTTCCAAATAATTGTAGTAACTAATATTTATTAAACAAATTAATTAAAGATAAATATAAATTTAAATTGCATATAGTTATGTGCTAATGATTTCTGTAAAACCCGGTAATTATCTTTAAAAAATTATCTCTTAAATTAGTTGTACTTCTAGGAATGCCCGTGTAAATTGAGAAAATTTGCATTTTAATAATAGTCATTTTACTTCATCAATTTTGTAGTTCTTGGTAGTTATTCATAAATAAAGAAAACTTTCCTAAATAAATTTTATTGATTTAGAACACTTCTTCTTAATCGCTGATATGTATATACTCAAATAAGAAAATATACATATTTGAAAATAAAATAATTTAACATAAAATCGTGATCTATACATTTTAGTTATTCTAGGATTTATCTTTAATAGGAATTATTATTATTTACTAATAAAAAGGAAAAAATATGTGCATCATAGATATAATCGTTTAAAACCCTAAAAACCACGGCTTTATATACGATCGTAAGCTTACGATAATTCTCTCACCCTTCTAGGCAACTAATAAAAAAGAAGAAACCATTCTATTAGCTTATAATTATAACTCGATTTCTCATTAGGGTTAAATCACAATGGGTACACATAACGCGAAGATCTCATGTGACATCTTGCTTGATTCATCCTCTATTGCTGATAACAATGGTAACTTAATGGTTTTCGTTTTTATTTTGCTTATTTTTAATATAATAAACTGAAGTTTATGCTTATACGTGAAAATTTATCTTAATTTTTAAGCCATTAAAAAATTGTCGTTAATCTTTTGTTATACTATAAATTCTTGCAAAGAGACATGTTCGTTTTTGTTATGATGTTTGGAATAAAAATCTAAATTCAATTTTTTCTTATCTTACAGTTCTTCATAATACTGTTGATCGAACTTCATCACTTGAAACGGCATTCAAGAGATTACGTCTCTATCAATCCTATGATCGTCTCCCTAAACATCCTTCAATATTGTATAATATTCCACATATTCACGGTATGAGTGTTATATTAAAAAAATAAATAAAAAACTCATTGAATGATAAATAAATTATATATGTCTTATTATTTATAGATATGTCCAAAATACCTTGTGGTTTAAGAAAGAGGAGTGGGCCACGCGAATTGGGTTCTAAGGTGTTTGGGTTTGGAATATTGTATTCTGAATCAGCTCATGGAGATCGCACAGATGTTCAGTCGGGTTTGTGGGATGTGCCCTGTCATCTAATCAATGAAATTGGTAAAAAATTCCTATAGTAATATCTTTTTCTGTTAGACGTTACAAATATATTCATAATTTGGTTTGATATAGGACCAGATAATGAATTCGAACACGACATCATTAGCGACTCAGCTAATAGAAGCATTGGTGTTTGTAATGAACATGAGCAAAACGGTAAGTCTCTTGATCAGAACAGTCTTCAAGTTGATAATTTATTAAACATCTATATAGAGGGACGACTAATATATCAAAAATGTATATATATATATATATACGAAGGTCCTACTGGTGCTGACCCTGACGAATCAAATTACCAAAAAGATGATCCAACTGATGGTGATCGAACTGACGACATTGGTGATGGCGACATTGTAACCGATAACAAAGGTGATGGCAATGATGGTGATGATAGTGGTAGTGACCAACCGGATACTGATAAAAATGATGATGATGACGACTGGTATGATGGTTGCGATGACGAAGAAGAAGACGAAGACAGTGATGATAACGATGGCGACGAATATGATGGCGAGGAAGATGACGAAGATAGTACTGATAGTGATGATAGTGATGGAATTGACGAAGAAGACGAGGACGAAGAAAGTGATGATTGTGAGGAAACCGATGAAGAAAATGAAGACGATGACTATGATGAGACGAACGAATTGTCTGATGGTTGTGATGAAGAAGGAGACGAGGACGAGAGTCATGATGATGTTGATGAGAAAAATGAAGAATACATGAGTGATGATGTTGATGATATTCGGAATGATGCATCGGCAGTGAAAAACGAATGTTCTGCTGATCATCAGCCCAAACGTCCATTGGGAAAAAGACTATATCTCAACTATGATTTCCATGGAACATCACAAAATATTGTGGATGGTATCTTTGTTAAAGCTCCCCCTAAACGCATTTGCGTGCGACGTAGGCTCTTTACTTCAGATTCTGAAATTGATAATGGTGATGAATGTTCCAACGACTCCTCTTCAAATACAGCTATGGTGTCTCAAGAGATTCAAGCGTTTCCAATAAAAGTCATACATCTAACTGATGGTCCGTGTGAGTTTGAGATTAATGTTAAAGTTTTGAGAGTTTGGACTCATAGTTTGCACCCATCTGAAAAGCGTCTCGAGGCTGTGCTATGTGATGACCTGGTTTGTTTACTATATAGTCCAGTTTTATATTATTACATTTATAATATTTTTTTAACATATTACTATTGTGATAATTAGACTTTAACAATTTATATCATATGCTAGGGTGATAAAATACATGCCACTGTACCAACCGCATGCTATGCTTTGTTTGAAGACCAGTTTCCTGTTGGAAATTGGATTAAGATTCGCCGTTTCCAGGTTGCTCATGTCTATGGTGTTTTTAGGAAAACTTCGCGTCGTTTTAAAATAGTTTTGGGTTCACATACTGTCGTAGATGGTGATAGTTTTCATTGCGAACAGAATTTTTTCGATTTTATCGACTTCCGTGTAATCTTGAATCGCACATACAGTGACGACTTTTTAGTTGGTAAGTATGTTGATATATGATTTATATTTTTTTTAAGTATAAGAAACAATAATGAGCTTACTATTGTCTTTCGTTTCAGAAATAATTGGCCGTGTTATAAACGTTGGCAAGTTTCATTCCTGGGAAGGTTATACTTTGGACCAACTGGAGGAAAAGTGCATTGATAGCGAATACCAGTTTATCACTTTCTACTTGGAGGATTTAAGGTTTGTATTCTCTGTTCAATGTTTTCTCGAATTTAACTATGTGAACAATTATAAGAATACAAGCATTTATAATTTTGTGCTAATTATTTTAATCATGTAGACACGTTCGTCTCTTTTGCAAATTGACTGGCATAAGAGCTTTAAAGTTTTATAAGGACTGGCGTAGTTGTCATAGCCAAAATGCTGTTTGTGTAATCAAATGGGGAAATATTGATTATCTTTGGAGGTATGTCAGTTGCATATATAAATTAATGTTTGAATATGCGTGGTATAAATTTAGTATTTTACTTCTTATTTCAGGAAAGGTAACGATCTCGGCTATTCAACCAACATTGGTAGTACTGAACCCACATGTTGCAGAAGTCGAAGAATTCAGAGAAAAGTATGGCATGTACATATCTTCCTATGTATAGTATATATAATATTATACATAACCTTTTTTATTTATGTTGTTTTATTTTTATTACGCAGGATGATTAGCAGTCGAAGCTATCGTCTAGAGAATATTCACCATCGAGATTAGATAGATACAATATTACCCATATTCACTATTCGTATTTTAAATTTATGTTTTAGGATACATTTCATAAGGTTTTTGGTTTTTAAAAGTGTTCTTCGAATTCTTCATCTTCATTATATGTGAAGTTAGTATTTCATAATTATAATTACTGTTTTCGAATCATTTATTATCAATTGTTTCTCGACTATTACCTATACATGTTCCATATATATATTAAGTTAAAGTATCTTTCATAAACATGCGTATACAGTATATATATTTATATCCGAGTTGAAATTCTCAATGAAATTCATATATATCGCTATTGTTACATATATTAAAATTGCCAATAATTGTACTCATCATACTCGAGTGTCTTTTCCTTCTTCGTAGTATTTACAAAAAAAAAAACTTATGAATTATGGAAATTATGATTTTTTTAATAAAATTACAAAAGTATAATATACGGTTATAGTTCGAAATATATTTCTAAAAAAACAATTAAAATTGAAAAAATGATTTTATAAAAAAAAAAGGAAAATGTACAAAAGATGCTAATTTCATTATCATTATAATGTTTATTTTATGTTTATGTTAAAATGACTGAAAACATAATTTCACGCAACTGATTTTTGGATAAAAATAACAAATATACTTATATGAGAAATGGAATAAGTAAAATTTACATTTAAATTATGTTAGGTCTTAAAATTGAACTTGATATATAGAAATCAATAAAAGATACGATACTCTATTTATTTGCATCGATCCAAAAGACCTAGGGTTTTTATCAATTCCTATATATATATTTATGTACGACTGATTAATCTTCCTCATTAAATCGGTTCAAGAATTTTCGGGAAAAAGAAGAAGATGGAGTCGTCAATAGATAATAGTGTTGACACTAAGAAAGTTGTGAAGTCCTATCTCATGCGGAAAACAATCGTCTCTGCTCTGATAGACGAAATTGATAGAACGAGTGATCGTTACAAGATAAAGGTTCAGATAATCAATCTCTGGAAATTATATCATAAAAATAAGGTTACATCCATAGAGATGGTATTAGCAGATGAAGTGGTAAGCAATGTTAATGTTTTATATCTATATATATGAACATGCATCGTATAGTAAAATTATGATATGAATAACTTAAATATTAATTAAGTTTTTGACTATATCAGGGTTCTAAGATTCATGCAACTGTTGATGGAGATTCGGTGGAGCAATTTAATTCAGAATTGACGGAAGGCCGTACTATATTCTTAAGCAACTTCACGTTCAAAGATTACACTACTGCATATAGGACAAGTCCTTTATCTTTTAAAATAAGTTTCTACAGGACTACTGTTATAACACCTTGTGATGACTTTCCTAGGGAACTTTCTTATAGATATTTTAAGGAATTTTCAACTATAAGTAATGGGGATTATGACAACAGTGTTTTAATAGGTATGCTAGATATATGTTGTTTACTATATTTATCGAGTTATATTGTGATATAATACATCTTATCTGTACTAATTCTTTATAAATATTAATGTAGATGTCATAGGGCAGGTTGTTAGTCTAGAAACTTCTGACGTTATCGCTCAAGGAAAACCTATAAGAAAGTTGGACGTTGTTCTACGTAATGCCAGGTGAGTTCATAATGATATAATTTATGAAATAATATTTAGTCAAATCATATATAATTTAGTTAGTTTGTTGATTACGTATAGTGATAATCGCTTGACTTGTACGCTGTGGGGAAATTTCGGAAAGAAAGTAATCGACTACGTGACGAAAAATATTGCGTCTGTGATCGTGTGTGTTGTTAGATTTGCTTCAGTAACAGAATGGAAAGGTATATTTGAACTTAATTGTATTGATAATAGTTGTGATATAAATAAGTTTATCATATACGCTTTTTTAGAAATTTCAAATACTTTACTTTTAATTTCTTGTAGGAGTTTACAGTATTTCAAACTCTTTCAACGCAACACAGATATTTCTCGATCCACATTCTAAACAAATTGAAGATTTTCGAGCCTTGTAAGTAATGAAATCTGTTTGTTTGTGTATACTTTTAGAGCTGTCATGAATACTAAAAGGAATGTCTTTTGTTAGATTGCCAACCAATACATTTGTGATATCCAATGAACATAAGGTGCAATCATCATCCACTAAGTCTGTTTCATGGAAAGATGAATTCTTTGATAGAAATGAAAGAAAGACAATTCAGGGTATTGTTTATGCCGATACGGTACGTGTTCATTAAGTTTATTTTAAATTTATACATAATAATTATTTGTTTTATATATTTTAGAATGATCTGTTTTTTAATATTTAAATCAAATTCTTTTCGAGTGTAGGAAATGAAATGTGTTACTGCTGCGACAGTTGTTCGAGTTGAATATAATCCTATATGGCATTATATTGCATGCAGAACTTGCGATAAAACAGTTCATCCAATAGAATCTGATTCTACCGATGACGATTCTTTGCTATTTGATTGTAGAGAATGTGGCGAGGCTGTCTCAGATGTTATAGCCAGGTAAATGGTTCATTGATTCAAAGTAGTTATTAGAAAAAAATTATTTTTGGCTTTACAAATATTCATATTTTCGTAGGTATAAGTTAGTGTTGATTGTTTCCGACAAGTCTGGCGAAGAGATAAGATTCTTACTGTTTGATAAAATCGCTAGCGCATTTCTCCGTGTTCAAGCACATACTTTAGCTGAGGAGGTTGCTGAGGTATATCATTTTATAATACTTTGTGCACATTATCATATAACCTTCTGTTATTTATGTGTAATGTCTTTTTATATTTTGAACAGGACGGAACTTTGGTGCTTCCACGAGCTCTTTCTGATTTGGTTGGGAAGAAGCTCCTTATCAAAATCGGAATAGGAACGGAGAATCTGACTAACAGACGTCAAACTTATAAAGTTGAGATCGTTGTCGATGATGCAGATATGTTGAATAAGTTTGAAAATCATGGAATTCGATCCCTCGAACATGATTTAGAACTTAGGTACTCAGGTAGAGTTGCATCACTGACACCATCGCCAGTATCAAAACGAGTTTCAGAAACAGCCGTTCAAACGCCTAATGTTGACGAAAAAAGTAATAGCAAGAAGAGAGGAAGACGGCAATGAACAAACACATACGTTTTGAAATCTTCGAACTGATATTCTTATAATTCTCGATGTTTTTTTTTTTTGGTTTTTCATATACTTTAGTACTGATATTTATGCATATTCGAATTTATGGTTTGTTTTTTTAGGATGCATTATTGATTCAAAGAACGAAAAATTCAAAACAAGTACTTAACTCTCTATATAAATTGCGTAGTAACACAACTTACTTTATTGTGGAATATTACAGTTTGTGCATATATGCAATTTTATATTTTAATATTATCATAGTTTCATAAATTAACACATGAAATCGTTAAAGTATATAAGATATCGATTATTCTATTAGTATTAAATATTTTATGAAATTAAACTAAAAAAAAGGATAAAAATAAAATGTTAAATTAGGTTGTTTCAATAAAGAAAAAATGAAAACCCTACAAATTATAGGAAAACCCTACATATGTTTAAATAGTGTTTCTCATGCACGTATTGTAATATCGTACAAAAAAGAAAAAGAAAACCTAATCAGAAAATATGGGGCCGAAGAAAAAGAGAATAACGAAACCTAGGGTCGTTAAGATACCTGTTGCAAATCGTCGTAAGTGTTTCTGTTTCTTTGAAAAAAATGCATGTATTGTTACTTTTGATATTCATCCTTAATACAGAAATCGTTTCAAGGGCTGAAACGTATGCACCAACGTTACCAAAATCAGTTTATCATCAATACATTGATATAGAATCTATTGGACGTGTTAGTATGGCTAAAATAGCCAGACAAAACAGACTGAATATCATTCGATCGAAGCGTGGTTTACCAACAATAAATAATTCAAAAGGTTATGTTGATTAAATACAATTTTATATTGATTTATATTAAATATATGTAACTAACTTCATCTGATTGTGTAAATTTATAGATATATTGACAGAGTCCGTTGATGTCGATGATGTTCTATGTTTTGTCGCTACTGATTCGGACACGGATGATGATAAAGATTCAGATGCTGTTCCGCCAAGTAATTCGAACAAACGACGACCAAGACAAAAAAAACCTATACCACCGAATTATCCTGAATACAATTCATTCGCGAGTTTTGGCTTGATGGAAAGTGGTACAAATCCAAACAAATTCCCTTTTATTAGTATATATACAAGTTATTATATTTTAAAATTTTAAAATCAATTATAGGTTATTATGATGATGGTGATCAATCTTACATGTGTGACTATTGCCATGCTTTAATGTGGTTTGGAGAACGTATAAACAAGCACTCTCTATCTTCTACTCCAGTTTTCACGATGTGCTGTCTAAGTGGCAAAGTTCAGCTACCTTTATTGAAAGCTCCCCCAAATACGTTGTTAAAGCTATTGTATAATCGCGATAACACGAGAAAACACTTCCGTGAATTCATAAGAGCATACAATATGATGTTTTCGTTTACGTCACTTGGTGGAAAGGTTGATAATACTATAAACAACGGTAATGGTCTGTATCTATTCCAAATGTGTGGTGAAAATTATCATTTGATCGGAGATATGTTACCAGCACCTGGAAAACAACCAAACTTCCTACAATTATATATCCATGATACCATCAACGAAGTTAAAAATAGGATGAATGCTTATGGGTAATCTTCGATTTTTATTATAATATAATATTATTATTTATCTATATCAATATAGTGTTTCATTTTTATAAATAATAATAGTTTCAAAATAACTGTTCAGGGATGTTGGTAATTCGAGGAAGCTGAGAGCAGATATCGTGGAGCTTCTGAAGAAGATGTTAGATGATCATAATCCTCATGTTAAAGCCTTAAGAACTGCACGCGAACGATTTGTTGGGAATCAAAATTCTAAAGGTTTTAAGTTGGTTCTTGCAAGTGGCCGAACTACTGATGGTCGAACGCATAACTTACCTACTGAGAACGATGTGGCGGCTTTGATACCTGGTGATTTCAATATGTTAACAGAAAAAAGAGACATCGTTATTCAAAGCAAGTCTGGAGGTTTATACCGTATAAGTGAGTTGCATCCGGCTTATTTACTTTTGCAGTATCCGTTATTGTTTCCGTATGGTGAAGATGGTTTTAGATTACGTATTGATATTGGCTATGTTGATACATCTGGAAGGAAACGCACAACCGTGACAATGCGCGAGTTTTTCGCATTTCGCATTCAAGACAGGCATGGAGAATCCCCAATCATTATGATGTCTGGGAGATTGTATCAGCAGTTTCTGGTTGACGCATATACGATGGTAGAATCAAATAGGCTTCGTTATATATGGCATAATCAAAAGAAGCTACGGTGTGACAGCTTTGATAAGTTATTGATCTTTCTGAACAAGGAAAAAAGGTGCTTATACCTGCTTCATTCACGGGAAGTAAGAGATTCATGAGGAAACATTATCTAGACGCGATGGCAACATGCAAGTACTACGGATACCCGGATTTTTTCATAACAATTACTTGCAATCCAAAATGGCCTGAGATAACGAGGTTTTTGGAAAAACATGATCTAAAGATCGAGGATCGACCAGATATTTGTTGCAGGATTTTTAAAATGAAGCTCGATAATTTAGTGAATTATCTAACGAAAGACCACGTTATGGGCCACATTAACTCAGGTATGTCAAAAAGATTAAATATAAGTAAAGAGTCATAATATATAAATCAAGCCAACTTATACTTAAAGTATAGGTACTAATTCGATTTATTACATGTATTTTTAACTTTTTCTAATTGTTTTACTTTTATTTCAGCGATGTATACCATTGAATTCCAAAACAGAGGATTGCCACATGCCCACATGGTTGTTTTCTTGAAACCCGAATCCAAACTACCAACAGGCGAGGACATAGATAGATTTATATCAGCAGAGATACCGGACAAGGACTTGGATCCAATTTTGTACGAAATTGTTGGAGACTTGATGATACATGGACCATGCGGTGATGACAATCCAAAAAATGTTTGTATGCATGAGAAAAGGTGTACAAAATTCTTTCCTAAGCCTACTGGATCAGTTACTAAAATCGATGATGCTGGCTTCCCCATCTATAGACGTCGTATGGATCAAAGAACCATTCTGAAGAGGGGTGTTTTGTGTGATAACCGATATGTTGTCCCATATAATCCAGATCTCTTAAAGCGTTTTCGGGCACATGTTAACGTTGAGTGGTGCAACCAAACCAGGTCTATAAAGTACCTATTCAAATATATAAACAAGGGTCCAGATTACATTAGAGCAGCAATCGAGGATGAAGACGGTAACCCCGTTATATCCCAAGATGAGGTTGAGCAACATTACAATTGCAGGTAACTTTGCGAAACTAATTTTTAAGATTAGATCGCTTGAATAATTACTTAAGTATGATTTAAAAAAAACAAGATTATTTATTTCTGTTTGATTTGCTCATTCTTAGATACATTTCACCGTATGAATCTTCATGGAGGCTTCTAAAGATTCCTACACAGTACCGAACCACGGCAGTAATGCAACTTTCGTTTCATTTGCCTCGTAAACAAATGTGTATATATCACGAAAGAGAGAGCGTTGACCAAGTCTTAAACAACGCATCGGTAGGTCAGTCACAATTTCTAGCGTGGATGGAGGCAAACAAGGAACATGCCTTGGCAAAGGAGCTAACATATGCTGATTTCCCAACAAAATTCGTCTGGGTCTCAAAGCAGCGGCAATGGAGAATACGAAAACAAGGTTTTGCCATATGCAGACTGGTGTATGTCTCACCTTCCGCTGAAGACGCATATCATTTGAGGATTCTTCTCAATATAGTCAAGGGCCCTGAGAGTTTTGATGACTTAAAAAAGGTTAATGGTGTTATATACTCTTCTTTCCGAAAAGCATGCTTTGCGCTTGGTTTGTTAGACGATGAAAAAGAATACATCGAAGGAATTAAAGAGGCCAGTTTTTGGGGAACTGGAAAGTTTCTTCGTAAACTTTTTGCTATAATGCTTCTTTCGAGTAGTGTAGCAGTTCCGATCAACGTCTGGAATGCTACTTGGAAAATATTAACTGAGGATTTATTATATCAGAAAAGGCGTGAAGAGAATGACCCAGGTAAGATGGATTTGAAATTTTAAACTATTTTACAAGATTCACATTATCTTAGTTGCTAACAGACTTATTTGTATATCTAGGTTTGGTGTTGACTGAAGCCCAATATAAGAATCTTGGTTTGTCAGATATAGAGAAGTATATGCGCAGAAACGGTCATTCATTATCCGACTATAAAGGAGAGATGCCAGTCCCTGATGATATTGGAAAGTATAAGAAATCAAATCATCTAATCCGGGATGAGAAATCATACGATCGTGCAAAACTTGCAAACAATCATGTCAAGTTGTTTTCAACAATAACCAATGAACAGAAGGATATCTACAATGAGATAATGGATGCAGTTACAAGAGGTATCGGTGGAATGTTTTTTGTTTATGGATATGGTGGGACAGGTAAAACGTACCTATGGAGGCTTTTAGGCGCTGCTCTTCGTTCTCAAGGAAAAATAGTTCTCAATGTTGCATCAAGTGGCACTGCAGCATTGTTATTAGAGGGAGGAAGAACAGCGCATTCTCGGTTTGGAATACCCATAGTTGTGAACGAGTATACATTCTGTAATGTGAGTTCTGGATCACACCAAGCAGAGCTGATTGAAGCAGCCGATCTTATTATATGGGATCAGGCTCCGATGATGAGCAAGCATTGTTTTGAGACATTGGATCGGACTATGCGTGATATACTAAAGTGTGATAAGGTCTTTGGTGGAAAGGTCGTTGTTTTGGGTGGTGACTTTCGACAAATACTCCCTGTTATTGTCGGAGGCAATAGCTCAGAGACTATATTGGCAACTGTGAATTCTTCTCATATTTGGTCTGATTGCAAAGTTCTGCAGCTAAAGACAAATATGAGACTGCTTCGTGGCGATAATGATTTTAATAATCAAGAAATTGAAGAATTCGCCAAGTGGATCTTGGATATTGGTGATGGAAAACTAAATATTCATGATACCATAGAAGATGAATTAGAAATTCCAGCGGATTTGCTGATAAGTGGAGAAGGTGATCCTGTTAAGAGAATAGTCTCGGAGATTTATGGTCAATCTTACACAACCACTCGTGAACCAGTTTTTTTTTCAGGAAAGGGCAATACTCAGTCCACGGAATCAGGATGTCGACGTTATCAATGAATTCATGCTATCAGAACTCAAAGGTCTTCGTTATATGATTTATCACAATTCCTTTTAATACGTATTTATATTATAATTAAAATATATCAGTACTAACATAGTTTGAATTGTTTTTATTAGGTGAGGAACATGAATACCTTAGTGCTGATAGCATTGATACTTCAGACACAAGCAAAATAGACGAAGTCGTCTATACACAGGAGTATCTTAATAGTATAAAGGTATCAGGGCTGCCAAATCATTCTCTCAAGTTAAAGATAGGAGCTCCAATAATGTTGCTTAGAAATATTGATCCTAAGGGTGGTTTGTGTAATGGTACGAGGTTGCTTATTACTTGGTTAGCTAGGCATGTAATCGAGGCAAGCTATATAACCGGGAAGAAAATAGGAAAAAAGGTTATCATACCTAGAATGTTTGTGTCACCACCAGAAGCAAGGTTTCCTTTTAGAATGCGCCGGAGGCAGTTTCCTATTACCATAGCTTTTGCTATGACTATAAACAAAAGTCAGGGTCAGACTCTACAAAAGGTGGGATTATATTTGCCAAAACCAGTGTTCTCGCATGGTCAACTTTATGTCGGCGTGTCTAGAGTTACATCACGCCAAGGGTTGAAGATTCTTATTACAGATAAGAATGGCAAAGCACAAAAGAAGACAATGAATGTTGTTTACAAAGACGTGTTTGAAAACATTTATAGAAATTTGCGGTTGGTTTGAATAAATTGTTTTGTTTGCTACTAAAAGTATGTTTAGATTACATTGGATATTAGTTATAATATTTTGGTGGTCATTGGTATTTTTAAACTGTTTTATCTTTTAAATTTTGTTATATTTAACTGATTTATCTTTTGGATCTTCTTATATTATGAATTAGTGTTCACTATGATAACGTTTTGAATAGCTCTGTTTGTTTGAATTAAATAATTAGTAAATGATCAGTTTTTATAATATATTTTTTTAAGTATATATATTAAATATTATACAAATCAATTTATAAGCTTCCAATTATGGTTTAAATATTACATTTTTAACTCAACAAACTTTCGAAATATGGATCGAATATTAAATTTAAAACACAAAAAACTGTTTAGGTATTATATTCAAAACTAACTTCAGCCCGCGCAAGCCAGCCACTTAGTTAAGTGATTAAAACATTTTTTTTTAAAGCAAAAACACATCTAGAACCTCTCCTAATACTACCATTGGAGCTGCTCAAGTGTCAAGAATGTTTAGACGCCTAACTTGATTTTGATTTCTCCATAAAGCGGGACATCTAACGGCTTAAATTTTTGAGCGACGTGAGAAGATTACTTCTAGACCGGACCAGGTTCCCTATATAAACCCCTGACCCAATCACAATTTTCGGATCCGAAGGAAAAAAGGCAAAAAAAAAAAAAGAAGACGACATAAGTCGAAAGAAATTAAAAGACGATTCCATGGCGGAAGAGAAGAGCTTCAAGTATGTGATCGTCGGAGGTGGTGTTGCCGCCGTAAGTCTCTGTTCCTCTCGTTTCGCTTTTGATTGGATTTGTGTTCTCTCTCCCTCTGTTTGCTTACGAATCATCACTCTGTACTGCTCACTGTTTCGCTTTGGATTCCGCACGATTGGTTCTTGTTGTTGAATCATTGATTTGTTTTCATTTCTTACGAAGTAGTTTCTGGGGATGATAGTATCTCTAGATCTATTGATTTTTTTCTTCTGATTCAGAAGAATTAGGAAGTAGATGAATATTGTGCTACTACTATTCGAGAACTTTCCCAATATAAGCACTTCTTTCTTTCTTAACAAAGTTTTAAATTCAGTTTTCTTTTTGTTTGTTTGGATGTTCTGGAATCACAGGGATATGCGGCGAGAGAGTTCTCTAAGCAAGGTCTCCAACCTCGGCCTTGAAAGTTATTTAGGCTAGCTCTGGCGATTCATATTATGTATTCTTGTTTTGTTTCTATGTGATTGATAGTTTTGGTAGTTCTGTGTTAAACAGGTTCCTCCATATGAGCGTCCTGCACTTAGCAAGGGATATATCAACCTCGAGAGTAATAACAATAGATCGATTGGTTTTAGTTGAGTCCTTGCTCGGTTCTTAACTAGATTATTGTTCTCATGGTACACAGATAAAGGTACACTTCCCGGTTTTTATGTCTGTGCTGGAAGTGGGGGAGAGAAACAGTTCCCTCAATGGTACAAAGAGAACGGTGGGTTTGGGTACTATCCACGAGACGCGGATGCGGTGGCCGGCGAAATAGGCAAGCTCCAGCAATGGTGAGAAAGTTGACTTGTAGTCTTGAGGAATTGTTTCAGGAGTTGTTCCCGAAGGTTTTGGGTTAGTTGCTCTCTCTCTCTCTCTCTCTCTCTCTCTCTCTCTCTCTCTCTCTCTCTCTCTCTCTCTCTCTCTCTCTCTCTCTCTCTCTCTCTCTCTCTCTCTCTCTCTCTCTCTCTCTCTCTCTCTCTCTCTCTCTCTCTCTCTCTCTCTCTCTCTCTCTCTCTCTCTCTCTCTCTCTCTCTCTCTCTCTCTCTCTCTCTCTCTCTCTCTCTCTCTCTCTCTCTCTCTCTCTCTCTCTCTCTCTCTCTCTCTCTCTCTCTCTCTCTCTCTCTCAATCCTCGGGTATTGTCATTAGACCGGGAGGTTAATCGATTTAAAATCGTTCCCCGATCTAGCCACATTCCCAATGAAACTCTACAATCAAATGAGACGTGTTGAACACATTGACCATGCTCGCAAGTCCGCTGAACAGGCCGTTAAGGTAATAAAGGGATAACACGAATGAGATTTATAGAATCCAAATTGAATCAATTGTATGGCTTTTGAAGGCAATCAAGGCCGCAGAAGAAGGGAAATCGATTCCTGAATATGACTATCTTCCATACTTTTACTCTCGAACCTTTGATCTCTCATGGCAATTCTATGGTGACAACGTTGGAGAAACCGTTTTGTTTGGAGATAATGACCCAAAATCGCCGAAGCCGAAATTCGGAAGCTATTGGATTAAAGAAAGGAAATTGATTGGAGCGTTTTTGGAAGGTGGAACTTTTGAAGAGAACAAGGCAATTGCTAAGGTCGCGCGAACGCAGCCTTCTGTTGAGAGCCTTGACGTGTTGTCTAAGGAAGGACTTTCCTTCGCCAGCAAAATTTAGAAAAGAAAACCAAATTGCTTCTAGGTTCTGACTTCTGTTGTGTGTTTGTGTGAGCTGTCTTGAGATTGAATGGCTTTATGCCATTTCGCTACTTAAAAAAAAAATCTACATTTTGGTTTTGGTTGTATTGGTTGCTTGGATTGTTTGGCTTAGAAATAAGAAAGGAGAAATTTGTTGTGTAAATTGTCCCACATCGACAATTACTAGGAAAGAAGAATGTGAGAACCCAATATAAATAGGGTGGTGTGCTCCTCAGTATTTATCGAGTATAGCCACACTGATAGGCCCACTAAGAATTTAACTTGGTGAGTTTCAAATAAGCCCGATGTAACCAGCGTATCCTCGGGTATTGTCATTAGACCGGGAGGTTAATCGCCGATCTATCTGACCGATTCAGTTCAAATTGCAGCCGTCGGTCACCGCCTAACGTTTAACCGTTTAACCGACCGGCCGGTTAATCTGTTAGGTTCCCGATTTATAGAGCATGGCTCATGCTATATGGTCCTTGTCTAGAGGCATCTTGATACCACTTAAATCAAGAGTGGTCGATAATTAAAAATGAAGTAAAGTGGAAGGAAAAAATGGAAGGAAACTCCTCCATTATTCAAACTTGTTATATCATCTTCTTCAAGTAAAATTTTTTCGAATTGAGCCGATGATAATATAAAATATATAGCATATAGCTTAGAAAAAATAGCATAGATGATTTTGATTTTCTAATTTTCAATTGATTATCTAAATCCTCAAATTTTTTTATATAAATTGGTCTAAAATATTATTGTTTTTTGTTACAGTTCTCACGACAATGACGACAAAAGACGTTGCATCAACTTCTGTTAATGCCAATCCTGTGAAAGTTACTGTAGCATGGGATTACCAGAACATGAAGAACGCTAGAAGCTGATATAGTGATCGTAGGTGTTGGTGCTAGACCTATTATATCACTCTTTAAAGGGCAAGTTGAAGAGGAAAAGGGCGGTTTGAAGGTTTGCGATTTAAAATACTTCATTTGTTGCACTATCTGAGATAGTTTGTGAAGTTTTTTTTTTGCGTTAACTCATGAGATATTTCTTCGAATGCAGACTGATGCATTCTTCAAAACGAACGTAGGTGATAGGTCACTCTGGTGTAGCAATGTTGCCTCTTCTCTTCGCGTCTACAATCAAATGAGACGTGTTGAACACGTTGACCGTGCTCGCAAGTCCGCTGAACAGGCCGTTAAGGTAATAAAGCGATAACATGAATGAGATTTATAGAATCCAAATTGAATCAATTGTATGGCTTTTGTGGGCAATCAAGGCCGCAGAAGAAGGGAAATCGATTCCTGAATATGACTATCTTCCATACTTTTACTCTCGAGCCTTTGATCTCTCATGGCAATTCTATGGTGACAACGTTGGAGAAACCGTTTTGTTTGGAGATAATGACCCAAAATCGCTGAAGCCGAAATTCGGAAGCTATTGGATTAAATAAGGGAAATTGATTGGAGCGTTTTTGGAAGGTGGAACTTTTGAAGAGAACAAGGCAATTGCTAAGGTCGCGCGAACGCAGCCTTCTGTTGAGAGCCTTGACGTGTTGTCTAAGGAAGGACTTTCCTTCGCCAGCAAAATTTAGAAAAGAAAACCAAATTGCTTCTAGGTTCTGACTTCTGTTGTGTGTTTGTGTGAGCTGTCTTGAGATTGAATGGCTTTATGCCATTTCGCTACTTAAAAAAAAAATCTACATTTTGGTTTTAGTTGTATTGGTTGCTTGGATTGTTTGGCTTAGAAATAAGAAAGGAGAAATTTGTTGTGTAAATTGTCCCACATCGACAATTACTAGGAAAGAAGAATGTGAGAACCCAATATAAATAGGGTGGTGTGCTCCTCAGTATTTATCGAGTATAGCCACACTGATAGGCCCACTAAGAATTTAACTTGGTGAGTTTCAAATAAGCCCGATGTAACCAGCGTATCCTCGGGTATTGTCATTAGACCGGGAGGTTAATCGATTTAAAATCGTTCCCCGATCTATCTGACCGATTCAGTTCAAATTGCAGCCGTCGGTCACCGCCTAACGTTTAACCGACCGGCCGGTTAATCTGTTAGGTTCCCGATTTATAGAGCATGGCTCATGCTATATGGTCCTTGTCTAGAGGCATCTTGATACCACTTAAATCAAGAGTGGTCGATAATTAAAAATGAAGTAAAGTGGAAGGAAAAAATGGAAGGAAACTCCTCCATTATTCAAACTTGTTATATCATCTTCTTCAAGTAGAATTTTTTCGAATTGAGCCGATGATAATATAAAATATATAGCATATAGCTTAGAAAAAATAGCATAGATGATTTTGATTTTCTAATTTTCAATTGATTATCTAAATCCTCAAATTTTTTTATATAAATTGGTCTAAAATATTATTGTTTTTTGTTACAGTTCTCACGACAATGACGACAAAAGACGTTGCATCAACTTCTGTTAATGCCAATGCTGTGAAAGTTACTGTAGCATGGGATTACCAGAACATGAAGAACGCTAGAAGCTGATATAGTGATCGTAGGTGTTGGTGCTAGACCTATTATATCACTCTTTAAAGGGCAAGTTGAAGAGGAAAAGGGCGGTTTGAAGGTTTGCGATTTAAAATACTTCATTTGTTGCACTATCTGAGATAGTTTGTGAAGTTTTTTTTTTGCGTTAACTCATGAGATATTTCTTCGAATGCAGACTGATGCATTCTTCAAAACGAACGTTCCGGATGTATACGCCATTGGTGATATAGCCACATTCCCAATGAAACTCTACAATCAAATGAGACGTGTTGAACACGTTGACCATGCTCGCAAGTCCGCTGAACAGGCCGTTAAGGTAATAAAGCGATAACACGAATGAGATTTATAGAATCCAAATTGAATCAATTGTATGGCTTTTGTAGGCAATCAAGGCCGCAGAAGAAGGGAAATCGATTCCTGAATATGACTATCTTCCATACTTTTACTCTCGAGCCTTTGATCTCTCATGGCAATTCTATGGTGACAACGTTGGAGAAACCGTTTGTTTGGAGATAATGACCCAAAATCGCCGAAGCCGAAATTCGGAAGCTATTGGATTAAAGAAAGGAAATTGATTGGAGCGTTTTTGGAAGGTGGAACTTTTGAAGAGAACAAGGCAATTGCTAAGGTCGCGCGAACGCAGCCTTCTGTTGAGAGCCTTGACGTGTTGTCTAAGGAAGGACTTTCCTTCGCCAGCAAAATTTAGAAAAGAAAACCAAATTGCTTCTAGGTTCTGACTTCTGTTGTGTGTTTGTGTGAGCTGTCTTGAGATTGAATGGCTTTATGCCATTTCGCTACTTAAAAAAAAAATCTACATTTTGGTTTTGGTTGTATTGGTTGCTTGGATTGTTTGGCTTAGAAATAAGAAAGGAGAAATTTGTTGTGTAAATTGTCCCACATCGACAATTACTAGGAAAGAAGAATGTGAGAACCCAATATAAATAGGGTGGTGTGCTCCTCAGTATTTATCGAGTATAGCCACACTGATAGGCCCACTAAGAATTTAACTTGGTGAGTTTCAAATAAGCCCGATGTAACCAGCGTATCCTCGGGTATTGTAATTAGACCGGGAGGTTAATCGATTTAAAATCGTTCCTCGATCTATCTGACCGATTCAGTTCAAATTGCAGCCGTCGGTCACCGCCTAACGTTTAACCGACCGGCCGGTTAATCTGTTAGGTTCCCGATTTATAGAGCATGGCTCATGCTATATGGTCCTTGTCTAGAGGCATCTTGATACCACTTAAATCAAGAGTGGTCGATAATTAAAAATGAAGTAAAGTGGAAGGAAAAAATGGAAGGAAACTCCTCCATTATTCAAACTTGTTATATCATCTTCTTCAAGTAGAATTTTTTCGAATTGAGCCGATGATAATATAAAATATATAGCATATAGCTTAGAAAAAATAGCATAGATGATTTTGATTTTCTAATTTTCAATTGATTATCTAAATCCTCAAATTTTTTTATATAAATTGGTCTAAAATATTATTGTTTTTTTGTTACAGTTCTCACGACAATGACGACAAAAGACGTTGCATCAACTTCTGTTAATGCCAATGCTGTGAAAGTTACTGTAGCATGGGATTACCAGAACATGAAGAACGCTAGAAGCTGATATAGTGATCGTAGGTGTTGGTGCTAGACCTATTATATCACTCTTTAAAGGGCAAGTTGAAGAGGAAAAGGGCAGTTTGAAGGTTTGCGATTTAAAATACTTCATTTGTTGCACTATCTGAGATAGTTTGTGAAGTTTTTTTTTTGCGTTAACTCATGAGATATTTCTTCGAATGCAGACTGATGCATTCTTCAAAACGAACGTTCCGGATGTATACGCCATTGGTGATATAGCCACATTCCCAATGAAACTCTACAATCAAATGAGACGTGTTGAACACGTTGACCATGCTCGCAAGTCCGCTGAACAGGCCGTTAAGGTAATAAAGCGATAACACGAATGAGATTTATAGAATCCAAATTGAATCAATTGTATGGCTTTTGTAGGCAATCAAGGCCGCAGAAGAAGGGAAATCGATTCCTGAATATGACTATCTTCCATACTTTTACTCTCGAGCCTTTGATCTCTCATGGCAATTCTATGGTGACAACGTTGGAGAAACCGTTTTGTTTGGAGATAATGACCCAAAATCGCCGAAGCCAAAATTCGGAAGCTATTGGATTAAAGAAAGGAAATTGATTGGAGCGTTTTTGGAAGGTGGAACTTTTGAAGAGAACAAGGCAATTGCTAAGGTCGCGCGAACGCAGCCTTCTGTTGAGAGCCTTGACGTGTTGTCTAAGGAAGGACTTTCCTTCGCCAGCAAAATTTAGAAAAGAAAACCAAATTGCTTCTAGGTTCTGACTTCTGTTGTGTGTTTGTGTGAGCTGTCTTGAGATTGAATGGCTTTATGCCATTTCGCTACTTAAAAAAAAAATCTACATTTTGGTTTTAGTTGTATTGGTTGCTTGGATTGTTTGGCTTAGAAATAAGAAAGGAGAAATTTGTTGTGTAAATTGTCCCACATCGACAATTACTAGGAAAGAAGAATGTGAGAACCCAATATAAATAGGGTGGTGTGCTCCTCAGTATTTATCGAGTATAGCCACACTGATAGGCCCACTAAGAATTTAACTTGGTGAGTTTCAAATAAGCCCGATGTAACCAGCGTATCCTCGGGTATTGTCATTAGACCGGGAGGTTAATCGATTTAAAATAGTTCCCCGATCTATCTGACCGATTCAGTTCAAATTGCAGCCGTCGGTCACCGCCTAACGTTTAACCGACCGGCCGGTTAATCTGTTAGGTTCCCGATTTATAGAGCATGGCTCATGCTATATGGTCCTTGTCTAGAGGCATCTTGATACCACTTAAATCAAGAGTGGTCGATAATTAAAAATGAAGTAAAGTGGAAGGAAAAAATGGAAGGAAACTCCTCCATTATTCAAACTTGTTATATCATCTTCTTCAAGTAGAATTTTTTCGAATTGAGCCGATGATAATATAAAATATATAGCACATAGCTTAGAAAAAATAACATAGATGATTTTGATTTTCTAATTTTCAATTGATTATCTAAATCCTCAAATTTTTTTATATAAATTCGTCTAAAATATTATTGTTTTTTTGTTACAGTTCTCACGACAATGACGACAAAAGACGTTGCATCAACTTCTGTTAATGCCAATCCTGTGAAAGTTACTGTAGCATGGGATTACCAGAACATGAAGAACGCTAGAAGCTGATATAGTGATCGTAGGTGTTGGTGCTAGACCTATTATATCACTCTTTAAAGGGCAAGTTGAAGAGGAAAAGGGCAGTTTGAAGGTTTGCGATTTAAAATACTTCATTTGTTGCACTATCTGAGATAGTTTGTGAAGTTTTTTTTTTTGCGTTAACTCATGAGATATTTCTTCGAATGCAGACTGATGCATTCTTCAAAACGAACGTTCCGGATGTATACGCCATTGGTGATATAGCCACATTCCCAATGAAACTCTACAATCAAATGAGACGTGTTGAACACATTGACCATGCTCGCAAGTCCGCTGAACAGGCCGTTAAGGTAATAAAGCGATAACACGAATGAGATTTATAGAATCCAAATTGAATCAATTGTATGGCTTTTGTAGGCAATCAAGGCCGCAGAAGAAGGGAAATCGATTCCTGAATATGACTATCTTCCATACTTTTACTCTCGAGCCTTTGATCTCTCATGGCAATTCTATGGTGACAACGTTGGAGAAACCGTTTTGTTTGGAGATAATGAACCAAAATCGCCGAAGCCGAAATTCGGAAGCTATTGGATTAAAGAAAGGAAATTGATTGGAGCGTTTTTGGAAGGTGGAACTTTTGAAGAGAACAAGGCAATTGCTAAGGTCGCGCGAACGCAGCCTTCTGTTGAGAGCCTTGACGTGTTGTCTAAGGAAGGACTTTCCTTCGCCAGCAAAATTTAGAAAAGAAAACCAAATTGCTTCTAGGTTCTGACTTCTGTTGTGTGTTTGTGTGAGCTGTCTTGAGATTGAATGGCTTTATGCCATTTCGCTACTTAAAAAAAAAATCTACATTTTGGTTTTGGTTGTATTGGTTGCTTGGATTGTTTGGCTTAGAAATAAGAAAGGAGAAATTTGTTGTGTAAATTGTCCCACATCGACAATTACTAGGAAAGAAGAATGTGAGAACCCAATATAAATAGGGTGGTGTGCTCCTCAGTATTTATCGAGTATAGCCACACTGATAGGCCCACTAAGAATTTAACTTGGTGAGTTTCAAATAAGCCCGATGTAACCAGCGTATCCTCGGGTATTGTCATTAGACCGGGAGGTTAATCGATTTAAAATAGTTCCCCGATCTATCTGACCGATTCAGTTCAAATTGCAGCCGTCGGTCACCGCCTAACGTTTAACCGACCGGCCGGTTAATCTGTTAGGTTCCCGATTTATAGAGCATGGCTCATGCTATATGGTCCTTGTCTAGAGGCATCTTGATACCACTTAAATCAAGAGTGGTCGATAATTAAAAATGAAGTAAAGTGGAAGGAAAAAATGGAAGGAAACTCCTCCATTATTCAAACTTGTTATATCATCTTCTTCAAGTAGAATTTTTTCGAATTGAGCCGATGATAATATAAAATATATAGCATATAGCTTAGAAAAAATAGCATAGATGATTTTGATTTTCTAATTTTCAATTGATTATCTAAATCCTCAAATTTTTTTATATAAATTGGTCTAAAATATTATTGTTTTTTTGTTACAGTTCTCACGACAATGACGACAAAAGACGTTGCATCAACTTCTGTTAATGCCAATCCTGTGAAAGTTACTGTAGCATGGGATTACCAGAACATGAAGAACGCTAGAAGCTGATATAGTGATCGTAGGTGTTGGTGCTAGACCTATTATATCACTCTTTAAAGGGCAAGTTGAAGAGGAAAAGGGCAGTTTGAAGGTTTGCGATTTAAAATACTTCATTTGTTGCACTATCTGAGATAGTTTGTGAAGTTTTTTTTTTGCGTTAACTCATGAGATATTTCTTCGAATGCAGACTGATGCATTCTTCAAAACGAACGTTCCGGATGTATACGCCATTGGTGATATAGCCACATTCCCAATGAAACTCTACAATCAAATGAGACGTGTTGAACACGTTGACCATGCTCGCAAGTCCGCTGAACAGGCCGTTAAGGTAATAAAGCGATAACACGAATAAGATTTATAGAATCCAAATTGAATCAATTGTATGGCTTTTGTAGGCAATCAAGGCCGCAGAAGAAGGGAAATCGATTCCTGAATATGACTATCTTCCATACTTTTACTCTCGAGCCTTTGATCTCTCATGGCAATTCTATGGTGACAACGTTGGAGAAACCGTTTTGTTTGGAGATAATGACCCAAAATCGCCGAAGCCGAAATTCGGAAGCTATTGGATTAAAGAAAGGAAATTGATTGGAGCGTTTTTGGAAGGTGGAACTTTTGAAGAGAACAAGGCAATTGCTAAGGTCGCGCGAACGCAGCCTTCTGTTGAGAGCCTTGACGTGTTGTCTAAGGAAGGACTTTCCTTCGCCAGCAAAATTTAGAAAAGAAAACCAAATTGCTTCTAGGTTCTGACTTCTGTTGTGTGTTTGTGTGAGCTGTCTTGAGATTGAATGGCTTTATGCCATTTCGCTACTTAAAAAAAAAATCTACATTTTGGTTTTAGTTGTATTGGTTGCTTGGATTGTTTGGCTTAGAAATAAGAAAGGAGAAATTTGTTGTGTAAATTGTCCCACATCGACAATTACTAGGAAAGAAGAATGTGAGAACCCAATATAAATAGGGTGGTGTGCTCCTCAGTATTTATCGAGTATAGCCACACTGATAGGCCCACTAAGAATTTAACTTGGTGAGTTTCAAATAAGCCCGATGTAACCAGCGTATCCTCGGGTATTGTCATTAGACCGGGAGGTTAATCGATTTAAAATAGTTCCCCGATCTATCTGACCGATTCAGTTCAAATTGCAGCCGTCGGTCACCGCCTAACGTTTAACCGACCGGCCGGTTAATCTGTTAGGTTCCCGATTTATAGAGCATGGCTCATGCTATATGGTCCTTGTCTAGAGGCATCTTGATACCACTTAAATCAAGAGTGGTCGATAATTAAAAATGAAGTAAAGTGGAAGGAAAAAATGGAAGGAAACTCCTCCATTATTCAAACTTGTTATATCATCTTCTTCAAGTAGAATTTTTTCGAATTGAGCCGATGATAATATAAAATATATAGCATATAGCTTAGAAAAAATAGCATAGATGATTTTGATTTTCTAATTTTCAATTGATTATCTAAATCCTCAAATTTTTTTATATAAATTGGTCTAAAATATTATTGTTTTTTTGTTACAGTTCTCACGACAATGACGACAAAAGACGTTGCATCAACTTCTGTTAATGCCAATGCTGTGAAAGTTACTGTAGCATGGGATTACCAGAACATGAAGAACGCTAGAAGCTGATATAGTGATCGTAGGTGTTGGTGCTAGACCTATTATATCACTCTTTAAAGGGCAAGTTGAAGAGGAAAAGGGCAGTTTGAAGGTTTGCGATTTAAAATACTTCATTTGTTGCACTATCTGAGATAGTTTGTGAAGTTTTTTTTTTGCGTTAACTCATGAGATATTTCTTCGAATGCAGACTGATGCATTCTTCAAAACGAACGTTCCGGATGTATACGCCATTGGTGATATAGCCACATTCCCAATGAAACTCTACAATCAAATGAGACGTGTTGTACACGTTGACCATGCTCGCAAGTCTGCTGAACAGGCCGTTAAGGTAATAAAGCGATAACACGAATAAGATTTATAGAATCCAAATTGAATCAATTGTATGGCTTTTGTAGGCAATCAAGGCCGCAGAAGAAGGGAAATCGATTCCTGAATATGACTATCTTCCATACTTTTACTCTCGAGCCTTTGATCTCTCATGGCAATTCTATGGTGACAACGTTGGAGAAACCGTTTTGTTTGGAGAAAATGACCCAAAATCGCCGAAGCCGAAATTCGGAAGCTATTGGATTAAAGAAGGGAAATTGATTGGAGCGTTTTTGGAAGGTGGAACTTTTGAAGAGAACAAGGCAATTGCTAAGGTCGCGCGAACGCAGCCTTCTGTTGAGAGCCTTGACGTGTTGTCTAAGGAAGGACTTTCCTTCGCCAGCAAAATTTAGAAAAGAAAACCAAATTGCTTCTAGGTTCTGACTTCTGTTGTGTGTTTGTGTGAGCTGTCTTGAGATTGAATGGCTTTATGCCATTTCGCTACTTAAAAAAAAATCTACATTTTGGTTTTAGTTGTATTGGTTGTTTGGATTGTTTGGCTTAGAAATAAGAAAGGAGAAATTTGTTGTGTAAATTGTCCCACATCGACAATTACTAGGAAAGAAGAATGTGAGAACCCAATATAAATAGGGTGGTGTGCTCCTCAGTATTTATCGAGTATAGCCACACTGATAGGCCCACTAAGAATTTAACTTGGTGAGTTTCAAATAAGCCCGATGTAACCAGCGTATCCTCGGGTATTGTCATTAGACCGGGAGGTTAATCGATTTAAAATCGTTCCCCGATCTATCTGACCGATTCAGTTCAAATTGCAGCCGTCGGTCACCGCCTAACGTTTAACCGACCGGCCGGTTAATCTGTTAGGTTCCCGATTTATAGAGCATGGCTCATGCTATATGGTCCTTGTCTAGAGGCATCTTGATACCACTTAAATCAAGAGTGGTCGATAATTAAAAATGAAGTAAAGTGGAAGGAAAAAATGGAAGGAAACTCCTCCATTATTCAAACTTGTTATATCATCTTCTTCAAGTAGAATTTTTTCGAATTGAGCCGATGATAATATAAAATATATAGCATATAGCTTAGAAAAAATAGCATAGATGATTTTGATTTTCTAATTTTCAATTGATTATCTAAATCCTCAAATTTTTTTATATAAATTGGTCTAAAATATTATTGTTTTTTTGTTACAGTTCTCACGACAATGACGACAAAAGACGTTGCATCAACTTCTGTTAATGCCAATGCTGTGAAAGTTACTGTAGCATGGGATTACCAGAACATGAAGAACGCTAGAAGCTGATATAGTGATCGTAGGTGTTGGTGCTAGACCTATTATATCACTCTTTAAAGGGCAAGTTGAAGAGGAAAAGGGCGGTTTGAAGGTTTGCGATTTAAAATACTTCATTTGTTGCACTATCTGAGATAGTTTGTGAAGTTTTTTTTTTGCGTTAACTCATGAGATATTTCTTCGAATGCAGACTGATGCATTCTTCAAAACGAACGTTCCGGATGTATACGCCATTGGTGATATAGCCACATTCCCAATGAAACTCTACAATCAAATGAGACGTGTTGAACACGTTGACCATGCTCGCAAGTCCGCTGAACAGGCCGTTAAGGTAATAAAGCGATAACACGAATGAGATTTATAGAATCCAAATTGAATCAATTGTATGGCTTTTGTAGGCAATCAAGGCCGCAGAAGAAGGGAAATCGATTCCTGAATATGACTATCTTCCATACTTTTACTCTCGAGCCTTTGATCTCTCATGGCAATTCTATGGTGACAACGTTGGAGAAACCGTTTTGTTTGGAGAAAATGACCCAAAATCGCCGAAGCCGAAATTCGGAAGCTATTGGATTAAAGAAGGGAAATTGATTGGAGCGTTTTTGGAAGGTGGAACTTTTGAAGAGAACAAGGCAATTGCTAAGGTCGCGCGAACGCAGCCTTCTGTTGAGAGCCTTGACGTGTTGTCTAAGGAAGGACTTTCCTTCGCCAGCAAAATTTAGAAAAGAAAACCAAATTGCTTCTAGGTTCTGACTTCTGTTGTGTGTTTGTGTGAGCTGTCTTGAGATTGAATGGCTTTATGTCATTTCGCTACTTAAAAAAAAAATCTACATTTTGGTTTTAGTTGTATTGGTTGCTTGGATTGTTTGGCTTAGAAATAAGAAAGGAGAAATTTGTTGTGTAAATTGTCCCACATCGACAATTACTAGGAAAGAAGAATGTGAGAACCCAATATAAATAGGGTGGTGTGCTCCTCAGTATTTATCGAGTATAGCCACACTGATAGGCCCACTAAGAATTTAACTTGGTGAGTTTCAAATAAGCCCGATGTAACCAGCGTATCCTCGGGTATTGTCATTAGACCGGGAGGTTAATCGATTTAAAATAGTTCCCCGATCTATCTGACCGATTCAGTTCAAATTGCAGCCGTCGGTCACCGCCTAACGTTTAACCGACCGGCCGGTTAATCTGTTAGGTTCCCGATTTATAGAGCATGGCTCATGCTATATGGTCCTTGTCTAGAGGCATCTTGATACCACTTAAATCAAGAGTGGTCGATAATTAAAAATGAAGTAAAGTGGAAGGAAAAAATGGAAGGAAACTCCTCCATTATTCAAACTTGTTATATCATCTTCTTCAAGTAGAATTTTTTCGAATTGAGCCGATGATAATATAAAATATATAGCATATAGCTTAGAAAAAATAGCATAGATGATTTTGATTTTCTAATTTTCAATTGATTATCTAAATCCTCAAATTTTTTTATATAAATTGGTCTAAAATATTATTGTTTTTTTGTTACAGTTCTCACGACAATGACGACAAAAGACGTTGCATCAACTTCTGTTAATGCCAATGCTGTGAATGTTACTGTAGCATGGGATTACCAGAACATGAAGAACGCTAGAAGATGATATAGTGATCGTAGGTGTTGGTGCTAGACCTATTATATCACTCTTTAAAGGGCAAGTTGAAGAGGAAAAGGGCAGTTTGAAGGTTTGCGATTTAAAATACTTCATTTGTTGCACTATCTGAGATAGTTTGTGAAGTTTTTTTTTTGCGTTAACTCATGAGATATTTCTTCGAATGCAGACTGATGCATTCTTCAAAACGAACGTTCCGGATGTATACGCCATTGGTGATATAGCCACATTCCCAATGAAACTCTACAATCAAATGAGACGTGTTGAACACGTTGACCATGCTCGCAAGTCCGCTGAACAGGCCGTTAAGGTAATAAAGCGATAACACGAATAAGATTTATAGAATCCAAATTGAATCAATTGTATGGCTTTTGTAGGCAATCAAGGCCGCAGAAGAAGGGAAATCGATTCCTGAATATGACTATCTTCCATACTTTTACTCTCGAGCCTTTGATCTCTCATGGCAATTCTATGGTGACAACGTTGGAGAAACCGTTTTGTTTGGAGATAATGACCCAAAATCGCCGAAGCCGAAATTCGGAAGCTATTGGATTAAAGAAAGGAAATTGATTGGAGCGTTTTTGGAAGGTGGAACTTTTGAAGAGAACAAGGCAATTGCTAAGGTCGCGCGAACGCAGCCTTCTGTTGAGAGCCTTGACGTGTTGTCTAAGGAAGGACTTTCCTTCGCCAGCAAAATTTAGAAAAGAAAACCAAATTGCTTCTAGGTTCTGACTTCTGTTGTGTGTTTGTGTGAGCTGTCTTGAGATTGAATGGCTTTATGCCATTTCGCTACTTAAAAAAAAATCTACATTTTGGTTTTGGTTGTATTGGTTGCTTGGATTGTTTGGCTTAGAAATAAGAAAGGAGAAATTTGTTGTGTAAATTGTCCCACATCGATAATTACTAGGAAAGAAGAATGTGAGAACCCAATATAAATAGGGTGGTGTGCTCCTCAGTATTTATCGAGTATAGCCACACTGATAGGCCCACTAAGAATTTAACTTGGTGAGTTTCAAATAAGCCCGATGTAACCAGCGTATCCTCGGGTATTGTCATTAGACCGGGAGGTTAATCGATTTAAAATCGTTCCCCGATCTATCTGACCGATTCAGTTCAAATTGCAGCCGTCGGTCACCGCCTAACGTTTAACCGACCGGCCGGTTAATCTGTTAGGTTCCCGATTTATAGAGCATGGCTCATGCTATATGGTCCTTGTCTAGAGGCATCTTGATACCACTTAAATCAAGAGTGGTCGATAATTAAAAATGAAGTAAAGTGGAAGGAAAAACCTCCATTATTCAAACTTGTTATATCATCTTCTTCAAGTAGAATTTTTTCGAATTGAGCCGATGATAATATAAAATATATAGCATATAGCTTAGAAAAAATAGCATAGATGATTTTGATTTTCTAATTTTCAATTGATTATCTAAATCCTCAAATTTTTTTATATAAATTGATATAAATTGGTCTAAAATATTATTGTTTTTTGTTACAGTTCTCACGACAATGACGACAAAAGACGTTGCATCAACTTCTGTTAATGCCAATGCTGTGAAAGTTACTGTAGCATGGGATTACCAGAACATGAAGAACGCTAGAAGCTGATATAGTGATCGTAGTTGTTGGTGCTAGACCTATTATATCACTCTTTAAAGGGCAAGTTGAAGAGGAAAAGGGCGGTTTGAAGGTTTGCGATTTAAAATACTTCATTTGTTGCACTATCTGAGATAGTTTGTGAAGTTTTTTTTTTGCGTTAACTCATGAGATATTTCTTCGAATGCAGACTGATGCATTCTTCAAAACGAACGTTCCGGATGTATACGCCATTGGTGATATAGCCACATTCCCAATGAAACTCTACAATCAAATGAGACGTGTTGAACACGTTGACCATGCTCGCAAGTCCGCTGAACAGGCCGTTAAGGTAATAAAGCGATAACACGAATGAGATTTATAGAATCCAAATTGAATCAATTGTATGGCTTTTGTAGGCAATCAAGGCCGCAGAAGAAGGGAAATCGATTCCTGAATATGACTATCTTCCATACTTTTACTCTCGAGCCTTTGATCTCTCATGGCAATTCTATGGTGACAACGTTGGAGAAACCTTTTTGTTTGGAGATAATGACCCAAAATCGCCGAAGCCGAAATTCGGAAGCTATTGGATTAAATAAGGGAAATTGATTGGAGCGTTTTTGGAAGGTGGAACTTTTGAAGAGAACAAGGCAATTGCTAAGGTCGCGCGAACGCAGCCTTCTGTTGAGAGCCTTGACGTGTTGTCTAAGGAAGGACTTTCCTTCGCCAGCAAAATTTAGAAAAGAAAACCAAATTGCTTCTAGGTTCTGACTTCTGTTGTGTGTTTGTGTGAGCTGTCTTGAGATTGAATGGCTTTATGCCATTTCGCTACTTAAAAAAAAAATCTACATTTTGGTTTTAGTTGTATTGGTTGCTTGGATTGTTTGGCTTAGAAATAAGAAAGGAGAAATTTGTTGTGTAAATTGTCCCACATCGACAATTACTAGGAAAGAAGAATGTGAGAACCCAATATAAATAGGGTGGTGTGCTCCTCAGTATTTATCGAGTATAGCCACACTGATAGGCCCACTAAGAATTTAACTTGGTGAGTTTCAAATAAGCCCGATGTAACCAGCGTATCCTCGGGTATTGTCATTAGACCGGGAGGTTAATCGATTTAAAATCGTTCCCCGATCTATCTGACCGATTCAGTTCAAATTGCAGCCGTCGGTCACCGCCTAACGTTTAACCGACCGGCCGGTTAATCTGTTAGGTTCCCGATTTATAGAGCATGGCTCATGCTATATGGTCCTTGTCTAGAGGCATCTTGATACCACTTAAATCAAGAGTGGTCGATAATTAAAAGTGAAGTAAAGTGGAAGGAAAAAATGGAAGGAAACTCCTCCATTATTCAAACTTGTTATATCATCTTCTTCCAGTAGAATTTTTTCGAATTGAGACGATGATAATATAAAATATATAGCATATAGCTTAGAAAAAATAGCATAGATGATTTTGATTTTCTAATTTTCAATTGATTATCTAAATCCTCAAATTTTTTTATATAAATTGGTCTAAAATATTATTGTTTTTTGTTACAGTTCTCACGACAATGACGACAAAAGACGTTGCATCAACTTCTGTTAATGCCAATGCTGTGAAAGTTACTGTAGCATGGGATTACCAGAACATGAAGAACGCTAGAAGCTGATATAGTGATCGTAGGTGTTGGTGCTAGACCTATTATATCACTCTTTAAAGGGCAAGTTGAAGAGGAAAAGGGCAGTTTGAAGGTTTGCGATTTAAAATACTTCATTTGTTGCACTATCTGAGATAGTTTGTGAAGTTTTTTTTTTGCGTTAACTCATGAGATATTTCTTCGAATGCAGACTGATGCATTCTTCAAAACGAACGTTCCGGATGTATACGCCATTGGTGATATAGCCACATTCCCAATGAAACTCTACAATCAAATGAGACGTGTTGAACACGTTGACCATGCTCGCAAGTCCGCTGAACAGGCCGTTAAGGTAATAAAGCGATAACACGAATGAGATTTATAGAATCCAAATTGAATCAATTGTATGGCTTTTGTAGGCAATCAAGGCCGCAGAAGAAGGGAAATCGATTCCTGAATATGACTATCTTCCATACTTTTACTCTCGAGCCTTTGATCTCTCATGGCAATTCTATGGTGACAACGTTGGAGAAACCGTTTTGTTTGGAGATAATGACCCAAAATCGCCGAAGCCGAAATTCGGAAGCTATTGGATTAAAGAAGGGAAATTGATTGGAGCGTTTTTGGAAGGTGGAACTTTTGAAGAGAACAAGGCAATTGCTAAGGTCGCGCGAACGCAGCCTTCTGTTGAGAGCCTTGACGTGTTGTCTAAGGAAGGACTTTCCTTCGCCAGCAAAATTTAGAAAAGAAAACCAAATTGCTTCTAGGTTCTGACTTCTGTTGTGTGTTTGTGTGAGCTGTCTTGAGATTGAATGGCTTTATGCCATTTCGCTACTTAAAAAAAAAATCTACATTTTGGTTTTAGTTGTATTGGTTGCTTGGATTGTTTGGCTTAGAAATAAGAAAGGAGAAATTTGTTGTGTAAATTGTCCCACATCGACAATTACTAGGAAAGAAGAATGTGAGAACCCAATATAAATAGGGTGGTGTGCTCCTCAGTATTTATCGAGTATAGCCACACTGATAGGCCCACTAAGAATTTAACTTGGTGAGTTTCAAATAAGCCCGATGTAACCAGCGTATCCTCGGGTATTGTCATTAGACCGGGAGGTTAATCGATTTAAAATAGTTCCCCGATCTATCTGACCGATTCAGTTCAAATTGCAGCCGTCGGTCACCGCCTAACGTTTAACCGACCGGCCGGTTAATCTGTTAGGTTCCCGATTTATAGAGCATGGCTCATGCTATATGGTCCTTGTCTAGAGGCATCTTGATACCACTTAAATCAAGAGTGGTCGATAATTAAAAATGAAGTAAAGTGGAAGGAAAAAATGGAAGGAAACTCCTCCATTATTCAAACTTGTTATATCATCTTCTTCAAGTAGAATTTTTTCGAATTGAGCCGATGATAATATAAAATATATAGCATATAGCTTAGAAAAAATAGCATAGATGATTTTGATTTTCTAATTTTCAATTGATTATCTAAATCCTCAAATTTTTTTATATAAATTGGTCTAAAATATTATTGTTTTTTTGTTACAGTTCTCACGACAATGACGACAAAAGACGTTGCATCAACTTCTGTTAATGCCAATGCTATGAAAGTTACTGTAGCATGGGATTACCAGAACATGAAGAACGCTAGAAGCTGATATAGTGATCGTAGGTGTTGGTGCTAGACCTATTATATCACTCTTTAAAGGGCAAGTTGAAGAGGAAAAGGGCGGTTTGAAGGTTTGCGATTTAAAATACTTCATTTGTTGCACTATCTGAGATAGTTTGTGAAGTTTTTTTTTTGCGTTAACTCATGAGATATTTCTTCGAATGCAGACTGATGCATTCTTCAAAACGAACGTTCCGGATGTATACGCCATTGGTGATATAGCCACATTCCCAATGAAACTCTACAATCAAATGAGACGTGTTGTACACGTTGACCATGCTCGCAAGTCTGCTGAACAGGCCGTTAAGGTAATAAAGCGATAACACGAATGAGATTTATATAATCCAAATTGAATCAATTGTATGGCTTTTGTAGGCAATCAAGGCCGCAGAAGAATGGAAATCAATTCCTGAATATGACTATCTTCCATACTTTTACTCTCGAGCCTTTGATCTCTCATGGCAATTCTATGGTGACAACGTTGGAGAAACCGTTTTGTTTGGAGATAATGACCCAAAATCGCCGAAGCCAAAATTCGGAAGCTATTGGATTAAAGAAGGGAAATTGATTGGAGCGTTTTTGGAAGGTGGAACTTTTGAAGAGAACAAGGCAATTGCTAAGGTCGCGCGAACGCAGCCTTCTGTTGAGAGCTTGACGTGTTGTCTAAGGAAGGACTTTCCTTCGCCAGCAAAATTTAGAAAAGAAAACCAAATTGCTTCTAGGTTCTGACTTCTGTTGTGTGTTTGTGTGAGCTGTCTTGAGATTGAATGGCTTTATGCCATTTCGCTACTTAAAAAAAAAATCTACATTTTGGTTTTAGTTGTATTGGTTGCTTGGATTGTTTGGCTTAGAAATAAGAAAGGAGAAATTTGTTGTGTAAATTGTCCCACATCGACAATTACTAGGAAAGAAGAATGTGAGAACCCAATATAAATAGGGTGGTGTGCTCCTCAGTATTTATCGAGTATAGCCACACTGATAGGCCCACTAAGAATTTAACTTGGTGAGTTTCAAATAAGCCCGATGTAACCAGCGTATCCTCGGGTATTGTCATTAGACCGGGAGGTTAATCGATTTAAAATCGTTCCCCGATCTATCTGACCGATTCAGTTCAAATTGCAGCCGTCGGTCACCGCCTAACGTTTAACCGACCGGCCGGTTAATCTGTTAGGTTCCCGATTTATAGAGCATGGCTCATGCTATATGGTCCTTGTCTAGAGGCATCTTGATACCACTTAAATCAAGAGTGGTCGATAATTAAAAATGAAGTAAAGTGGAAGGAAAAAATGGAAGGAAACTCCTCCATTATTCAAACTTGTTATATCATCTTCTTCAAGTAGAATTTTTTCGAATTGAGCCGATGATAATATAAAATATATAGCATATAGCTTAGAAAAAATAGCATAGATGATTTTGATTTTCTAATTTTCAATTGATTATCTAAATCCTCAAATTTTTTTATATAAATTGGTCTAAAATATTATTGTTTTTTTGTTACAGTTCTCACGACAATGACGACAAAAGACGTTGCATCAACTTCTGTTAATGCCAATGCTGTGAAAGTTACTGTAGCATGGGATTACCAGAACATGAAGAACGCTAGAAGCTGATATAGTGATCGTAGGTGTTGGTGCTAGACCTATTATATCACTCTTTAAAGGGCAAGTTGAAGAGGAAAAGGGCGGTTTGAAGGTTTGCGATTTAAAATACTTCATTTGTTGCACTATCTGAGATAGTTTGTGAAGTTTTTTTTTTGCGTTAACTCATGAGATATTTCTTCGAATGCAGACTGATGCATTCTTCAAAACGAACGTTCCGGATGTATACGCCATTGGTGATATAGCCACATTCCCAATGAAACTCTACAATCAAATGAGACGTGTTGTACACGTTGACCATGCTCGCAAGTCTGCTGAACAGGCCGTTAAGGTAATAAAGCGATAACACGAATGAGATTTATAGAATCCAAATTGAATCAATTGTATGGCTTTTGTAGGCAATCAAGGCCGCAGAAGAAGGGAAATCGATTCCTGAATATGACTATCTTCCATACTTTTACTCTCGAGCCTTTGATCTCTCATGGCAATTCTATGGTGACAACGTTGGAGAAACCGTTTTGTTTGGAGATAATGACCCAAAATCGCCGAAGCCGAAATTCGGAAGCTATTGGATTAAATAAGGGAAATTGATTGGAGCGTTTTTGGAAGGTGGAACTTTTGAAGAGAACAAGGCAATTGCTAAGGTCGCGCGAACGCAGCCTTCTGTTGAGAGCCTTGACGTGTTGTCTAAGGAAGGACTTTCCTTCGCCAGCAAAATTTAGAAAAGAAAACCAAATTGCTTCTAGGTTCTGACTTCTGTTGTGTGTTTGTGTGAGCTGTCTTGAGATTGAATGGCTTTATGCCATTTCGCTACTTAAAAAAAAAATCTACATTTTGGTTTTGGTTGTATTGGTTGCTTGGATTGTTTGGCTTAGAAATAAGAAAGGAGAAATTTGTTGTGTAAATTGTCCCACATCGACAATTACTAGGAAAGAAGAATGTGAGAACCCAATATAAATAGGGTGGTGTGCTCCTCAGTATTAGTAAGCCACACTGATAGGCCCACTAAGAATTTAACTTGGTGAGTTTCAAATAAGCCCGATGTAACCAGCGTATCCTCGGGTATTTTCATTAGACCGGGAGGTTAATCGATTTAAAATCGTTCCCCGATCTATCTGACCGATTCAGTTCAAATTGCAGCCGTCGGTTACCGCCTAACGTTTAACCGACCGGCCGGTTAATCTGTTAGGTTCCCGATTTATAGAGCATGGCTCATGCTATATGGTCCTTGTCTGGAGGCATCTTGATACCACTTAAATCAAGAGTGGTCGATAATTAAAAATGAAGTAAAGTGGAAGGAAAAAATGGAAGGAAACTCCTCCATTATTCAAACTTGTTATATCATCTTCTTCAAGTAGAATTTTTTCGAATTGAGCCGATGATAATATAAAATATATAGCATATAGCTTAGAAAAAATAGCATAGATGATTTTGATTTTCTAATTTTCAATTGATTATCTAAATCCTCAAATTTTTTTATATAAATTGGTCTAAAATATTATTGTTTTTTTGTTACAGTTCTCACGACAATGACGACAAAAGACGTTGCATCAACTTCTGTTAATGCCAATGCTGTGAATGTTACTGTAGCATGGGATTACCAGAACATGAAGAACGCTAGAAGATGATATAGTGATCGTAGGTGTTGGTGCTAGACCTATTATATCACTCTTTAAAGGGCAAGTTGAAGAGGAAAAGGGCAGTTTGAAGGTTTGCGATTTAAAATACTTCATTTGTTGCACTATCTGAGATAGTTTGTGAAGTTTTTTTTTTTGCGTTAACTCATGAGATATTTCTTCGAATGCAGACTGATGCATTCTTCAAAACGAACGTTCCGGATGTATACACCATTGGTGATATAGCAACATTCCCAATGAAACTCTACAATCAAATGAGACGTGTTGAACACATTGACCATGCTCGCAAGTCCGCTGAACAGGCCGTTAAGGTAATAAAGCGATAACACGAATGAGATTTATAGAATCCAAATTGAATCAATTGTATGGCTTTTGTAGGCAATCAAGGCCGCAGAAGAAGGGAAATCGATTCCTGAATATGACTATCTTCCATACTTTTACTCTCGAGCCTTTGATCTCTCATGGCAATTCTATGGTGACAACGTTGGAGAAACCGTTTTGTTTGGAGATAATGAACCAAAATCGCCGAAGCCAAAATTCGGAAGCTATTGGATTAAAGAAAGGAAATTGATTGGAGCGTTTTTGGAAGGTGGAACTTTTGAAGAGAACAAGGCAATTGCTAAGGTCGCGCGAACGCAGCCTTCTGTTGAGAGCCTTGACGTGTTGTCTAAGGAAGGACTTTCCTTCGCCAGCAAAATTTAGAAAAGAAAACCAAATTGCTTCTAGGTTCTGACTTCTGTTGTGTGTTTGTGTGAGCTGTCTTGAGATTGAATGGCTTTATGCCATTTCGCTACTTAAAAAAAAAATCTACATTTTGGTTTTAGTTGTATTGGTTGCTTGGATTGTTTGGCTTAGAAATAAGAAAGGAGAAATTTGTTGTGTAAATTGTCCCACATCGACAATTACTAGGAAAGAAGAATGTGAGAACCCAATATAAATAGGGTGGTGTGCTCCTCAGTATTTATCGAGTATAGCCACACTGATAGGCCCACTAAGAATTTAACTTGGTGAGTTTCAAATAAGCCCGATGTAACCAGCGTATCCTCGGGTATTGTCATTAGACCGGGAGGTTAATCGATTTAAAATCGTTCCCCGATCTATCTGACCGATTCAGTTCAAATTGCAGCCGTCGGTCACCGCCTAACGTTTAACCGACCGGCCGGTTAATCTGTTAGGTTCCCGATTTATAGAGCATGGCTCATGCTATATGGTCCTTGTCTAGAGGCATCTTGATACCACTTAAATCAAGAGTGGTCGATAATTAAAAATGCAGTAAAGTGGAAGGAAAAAATGGAAGGAAACTCCTCCATTATTCAAACTTGTTATATCATCTTCTTCCAGTAGAATTTTTTCGAATTGAGACGATGATAATATAAAATATATAGCATATAGCTTAGAAAAAATAGTATAGATGATTTTGATTTTCTAATTTTCAATTGATTATCTAAATCCTCAAATTTTTTTATATAAATTGGTCTAAAATATTATTGTTTTTTGTTACAGTTCTCACGACAATGACGACAAAAGACGTTGCATCAACTTCTGTTAATGCCAATGCTGTGAAAGTTACTGTAGCATGGGATTACCAGAACATGAAGAACGCTAGAAGCTGATATAGTGATCGTAGGTGTTGGTGCTAGACCTATTATATCACTCTTTAAAGGGCAAGTTGAAGAGGAAAACGGCGGTTTGAAGGTTTGCGATTTAAAATACTTCATTTGTTGCAGTATCTGAGATAGTTTGTGAAGTTTTTTTTTTTGCGTTAACTCATGAGATATTTCTTCGAATGCAGACTGATGCATTCTTCAAAACAAACGTTCCGGATGTATACGCCATTGGTGATATAGCCACATTCCCAATGAAACTCTACAATCAAATGAGACGTGTTGAACACGTTGACCATGCTCGCAAGTCCGCTGAACAGGCCGTTAAGGTAATAAAGCGATAACACGAATGAGATTTATAGAATCCAAATTGAATCAATTGTATGGCTTTTGTGGGCAATCAAGGCCGCAGAAGAAGGGAAATCGATTCCTGAATATGACTATCTTCCATACTTTTACTCTCGAGCCTTTGATCTCTCATGGCAATTCTATGGTGACAACGTTGGAGAAACCGTTTTGTTTGGAGATAATGACCCAAAATCGCCGAAGCCGAAATTCGGAAGCTATTGGATTAAAGAAAGGAAATTGATTGGAGCGTTTTTGGAAGGTGGAACTTTTGAAGAGAACAAGGCAATTGCTAAGGTCGCGCGAACGCAGCCTTCTGTTGAGAGCCTTGACGTGTTGTCTAAGGAAGGACTTTCCTTCGCCAGCAAAATTTAGAAAAGAAAACCAAATTGCTTCTAGGTTCTGACTTCTGTTGTGTGTTTGTGTGAGCTGTCTTGAGATTGAATGGCTTTATGCCATTTCGCTACTTAAAAAAAAAATCTACATTTTGGTTTTAGTTGTATTGGTTGCTTGGATTGTTTGGCTTAGAAATAAGAAAGGAGAAATTTGTTGTGTAAATTGTCCCACATCGACAATTACTAGGAAAGAAGAATGTGAGAACCCAATATAAATAGGGTGGTGTGCTCCTCAGTATTTATCGAGTATAGCCACACTGATAGGCCCACTAAGAATTTAACTTGGTGAGTTTCAAATAAGCCCGATGTAACCAGCGTATCCTCGGGTATTGTCATTAGACCGAGAGGTTAATCGATTTAAAATAGTTCCCCGATCTATCTGACCGATTCAGTTCAAATTGCAGCCGTCGGTCACCGCCTAACGTTTAACCGACCGGCCGGTTAATCTGTTAGGTTCCCGATTTATAGAGCATGGCTCATGCTATATGGTCCTTGTCTAGAGGCATCTTGATACCACTTAAATCAAGAGTGGTCGATAATTAAAAATGAAGTAAAGTGGAAGGAAAAAATGGAAGGAAACTCCTCCATTATTCAAACTTGTTATATCATCTTCTTCAAGTAGAATTTTTTCGAATTGAGCCGATGATAATATAAAATATATAGCATATAGCTTAGAAAAAATAGCATAGATGATTTTGATTTTCTAATTTTCAATTGATTATCTAAATCCTCAAATTTTTTTATATAAATTGGTCTAAAATATTATTGTTTTTTGTTACAGTTCTCACGACAATGACGACAAAAGACGTTGCATCAACTTCTGTTAATGCCAATGCTGTGAAAGTTACTGTAGCATGGGATTACCAGAACATGAAGAACGCTAGAAGCTGATATAGTGATCGTAGGTGTTGGTGCTAGACCTATTATATCACTCTTTAAAGGGCAAGTTGAAGAGGAAAAGGGCAGTTTGAAGGTTTGCGATTTAAAATACTTCATTTGTTGCACTATCTGAGATAGTTTGTGAAGTTTTTTTTTTGCGTTAACTCATGAGATATTTCTTCGAATGCAGACTGATGCATTCTTCAAAACGAACGTTCCGGATGTATACGCCATTGGTGATATAGCCACATTCCCAATGAAACTCTACAATCAAATGAGACGTGTTGAACACGTTGACCATGCTCGCAAGTCCGCTGAACAGGCCGTTAAGGTAATAAAGCGATAACACGAATGAGATTTATAGAATCCAAATTGAATCAATTATATGGCTTTTGTAGGCAATCAAGGCCGCAGAAGAAGGGAAATCGATTCCTGAATATGACTATCTTCCATACTTTTACTCTCGAGCCTTTGATCTCTCATGGCAATTCTATGGTGACAACGTTGGAGAAACCGTTTTGTTTGGAGATAATGACCCAAAATCGCCGAAGCCAAAATTCGGAAGCTATTGGATTAAAGAAAGGAAATTGATTGGAGCGTTTTTGGAAGGTGGAACTTTTGAAGAGAACAAGGCAATTGCTAAGGTCGCGCGAACGCAGCCTTCTGTTGAGAGCCTTGACGTGTTGTCTAAGGAAGGACTTTCCTTCGCCAGCAAAATTTAGAAAAGAAAACCAAATTGCTTCTAGGTTCTGACTTCTGTTGTGTGTTTGTGTGAGCTGTCTTGAGATTGAATGGCTTTATGCCATTTCGCTACTTAAAAAAAAAATCTACATTTTGGTTTTGGTTGTATTGGTTGCTTGGATTGTTTGGCTTAGAAATAAGAAAGGAGAAATTTGTTGTGTAAATTGTCCCACATCGACAATTACTAGGAAAGAAGAATGTGAGAACCCAATATAAATAGGGTGGTGTG
Source organism: Eutrema salsugineum (assembly GCF_000478725.1). Taxonomy (NCBI): domain Eukaryota; kingdom Viridiplantae; phylum Streptophyta; class Magnoliopsida; order Brassicales; family Brassicaceae; genus Eutrema; species Eutrema salsugineum. The sequence continues at coordinate 18,959,480 of NW_006256829.1, read as the reverse complement.
CTCCTCAGTATTTATCGAGTATAGCCACACTGATAGGCCCACTAAGAATTTAACTTGGTGAGTTTCAAATAAGCCCGATGTAACCAGCGTATCCTCGGGTATTGTCATTAGACCGGGAGGTTAATCGATTTAAAATAGTTCCCCGATCTATCTGACCGATTCAGTTCAAATTGCAGCCGTCGGTCACCGCCTAACGTTTAACCGACCGGCCGGTTAATCTGTTAGGTTCCCGATTTATAGAGCATGGCTCATGCTATATGGTCCTTGTCTAGAGGCATCTTGATACCACTTAAATCAAGAGTGGTCGATAATTAAAAATGAAGTAAAGTGGAAGGAAAAAATGGAAGGAAACTCCTCCATTATTCAAACTTGTTATATCATCTTCTTCAAGTAGAATTTTTTCGAATTGAGCCGATGATAATATAAAATATATAGCATATAGCTTAGAAAAAATAGCATAGATGATTTTGATTTTCTAATTTTCAATTGATTATCTAAATCCTCAAATTTTTTTATATAAATTGGTCTAAAATATTATTGTTTTTTTGTTACAGTTCTCACGACAATGACGACAAAAGACGTTGCATCAACTTCTGTTAATGCCAATCCTGTGAAAGTTACTGTAGCATGGGATTACCAGAACATGAAGAACGCTAGAAGCTGATATAGTGATCGTAGGTGTTGGTGCTAGACCTATTATATCACTCTTTAAAGGGCAAGTTGAAGAGGAAAAGGGCGGTTTGAAGGTTTGCGATTTAAAATACTTCATTTGTTGCAGTATCTGAGATAGTTTGTGAAGTTTTTTTTTTGCGTTAACTCATGAGATATTTCTTCGAATGCAGACTGATGCATTCTTCAAAACGAACGTTCCGGATGTATACGCCATTGGTGATATAGCCACATTCCCAATGAAACTCTACAATCAAATGAGACGTGTTGAACACGTTGACCATGCTCGCAAGTCCGCTGAACAGGCCGTTAAGGTAATAAAGCGATAACACGAATGAGATTTATAGAATCCAAATTGAATCAATTATATGGCTTTTGTAGGCAATCAAGGCCGCAGAAGAAGGGAAATCGATTCCTGAATATGACTATCTTCCATACTTTTACTCTCGAGCCTTTGATCTCTCATGGCAATTCTATGGTGACAACGTTGGAGAAACCGTTTTGTTTGGAGATAATGACCCAAAATCGCCGAAGCCGAAATTCGGAAGCTATTGGATTAAAGAAGGGAAATTGATTGGAGCGTTTTTGGAAGGTGGAACTTTTGAAGAGAACAAGGCAATTGCTAAGGTCGCGCGAACGCAGCCTTCTGTTGAGAGCCTTGACGTGTTGTCTAAGGAAGGACTTTCCTTCGCCAGCAAAATTTAGAAAAGAAAACCAAATTGCTTCTAGGTTCTGACTTATGTTGTGTGTTTGTGTGAGCTGTCTTGAGATTGAATGGCTTTATGCCATTTCGCTACTTAAAAAAAAAATCTACATTTTGGTTTTGGTTGTATTGGTTGCTTGGATTGTTTGGCTTAGAAATAAGAAAGGAGAAATTTGTTGTGTAAATTGTCCCACATCGACAATTACTAGGAAAGAAGAATGTGAGAACCCAATATAAATAGGGTGGTGTGCTCCTCAGTATTTATCGAGTAAGCCACACTGATAGGCCCACTAAGAATTTAACTTGGTGAGTTTCAAATAAGCCCGATGTAACCAGCGTATCCTCGGGTATTGTCATTAGACCGGGAGGTTAATCGATTTAAAATCGTTCCCCGATCTATCTGACCGATTCAGTTCAAATTGCAGCCGTCGGTCACCGCCTAACGTTTAACCGACCGGCCGGTTAATCTGTTAGGTTCCCGATTTATAGAGCATGGCTCATGCTATATGGTCCTTGTCTGGAGGCATCTTGATACCACTTAAATCAAGAGTGGTTGATAATTAAAAATGAAGTAAAGTGGAAGGAAAAATGGAAGGAAACTCCTCCATTATTCAAACTTGTTATATCATCTTCTTCAAGTAGAATTTTTTCGAATTGAGCCGATGATAATATAAAATATATAGCATATAGCTTAGAAAAAATAGCATAGATGATTTTGATTTTCTAATTTTCAATTGATTATCTAAATCCTCAAATTTTTTTATATAAATTGGTCTAAAATATTATTGTTTTTTGTTACAGTTCTCACGACAATGACGACAAAAGACGTTGCATCAACTTCTGTTAATGCCAATGCTGTGAAAGTTACTGTAGCATGGGATTACCAGAACATGAAGAACGCTAGAAGCTGATATAGTGATCGTAGGTGTTGGTGCTAGACCTATTATATCACTCTTTAAAGGGCAAGTTGAAGAGGAAAAGGGCGGTTTGAAGGTTTGCGATTTAAAATACTTCATTTGTTGCACTATCTGAGATAGTTTGTGAAGTTTTTTTTTTGCGTTAACTCATGAGATATTTCTTCGAATGCAGACTGATGCATTCTTCAAAACGAACGTTCCGGATGTATACGCCATTGGTGATATAGCCACATTCCCAATGAAACTCTACAATCAAATGAGACGTGTTGTACACGTTGACCATGCTCGCAAGTCTGCTGAACAGGCCGTTAAGGTAATAAAGCGATAACACGAATGAGATTTATAGAATCCAAATTGAATCAATTGTATGGCTTTTGTAGGCAATCAAGGCCGCAGAAGAAGGGAAATCGATTCCTGAATATGACTATCTTCCATACTTTTACTCTTGAGCCTTTGATCTCTCATGGCAATTCTATGGTGACAACGTTGGAGAAACCGTTTTGTTTGGAGATAATGACCCAAAATCGCCGAAGCCGAAATTCGGAAGCTATTGGATTAAAGAAGGGAAATTGATTGGAGCGTTTTTGGAAGGTGGAACTTTTGAAGAGAACAAGGCAATTGCTAAGGTCGCGCGAACGCAGCCTTCTGTTGAGAGCCTTGACGTGTTGTCTAAGGAAGGACTTTCCTTCGCCAGCAAAATTTAGAAAAGAAAACCAAATTGCTTCTAGGTTCTGACTTATGTTGTGTGTTTGTGTGAGCTGTCTTGAGATTGAATGGCTTTATGCCATTTCGCTACTTAAAAAAAAAATCTACATTTTGGTTTTAGTTGTATTGGTTGCTTGGATTGTTTGGCTTAGAAATAAGAAAGGAGAAATTTGTTGTGTAAATTGTCCCACATCGACAATTACTAGGAAAGAAGAATGTGAGAACCCAATATAAATAGGGTGGTGTGCTCCTCAGTATTTATCGAGTATAGCCACACTGATAGGCCCACTAAGAATTTAACTTGGTGAGTTTCAAATAAGCCCGATGTAACCAGCGTATCCTCGTTTATTGTCATTAGACCGGGAGGTTAATCGATTTAAAATAGTTCCCCGATCTATCTGACCGATTCAGTTCAAATTGCAGCCGTCGGTCACCGCCTAACGTTTAACCGACCGGCCGGTTAATCTGTTAGGTTCCCGATTTATAGAGCATGGCTCATGCTATATGGTCCTTGTCTGGAGGCATCTTGATACCACTTAAATCAAGAGTGGTCGATAATAAAAATGAAGTAAAGTGGAAGGAAAAAATGGAAGGAAACTCCTCCATTATTCAAACTTGTTATATCATCTTCTTCAAGTAGAATTTTTTCGAATTGAGCCGATGATAATATAAAATATATAGCATATAGCTTAGAAAAAATAGCATAGATGATTTTGATTTTCTAATTTTCAATTGATTATCTAAATCCTCAAATTTTTTTATATAAATTGGTCTAAAATATTATTGTTTTTTTGTTACAGTTCTCACGACAATGACGACAAAAGACGTTGCATCAACTTCTGTTAATGCCAATGCTGTGAAAGTTACTGTAGCATGGGATTACCAGAACATGGAGATACCTTTTAATACTTGTTCCATAGTGCATCTAAGAAGGCAGATCGAAATTGCCCTGAAACATCTGAATCCCAATTTTGTTATTGAAAACATGTTTGCATATGGACCGGGTGATGGACGACAAGCTCAATACATTCTAACGGCTGGAGATCACACTTAAACCTATCCCAGCTATAAACAGATCGTGTGAAGTTAAAGAAGCAACATATTGTGATGGTATCGCTATACGTAATCAGCCTGGCAATCAAGGTAAAAAAAAATTCTTAATAACTTTTTTTATATACTATTTGTTTTCTGTACTAGTTAATATTGGATATTTTCCTAGGATTAACATGTTTGAATTCTTATTTTTGTTTTCTTTCACAGTGCAAACTGCGCGAAACAACAGATGTTGCTGACCTGTTTATGTCTAAGGATATGTTACTGAAAACACTGGAGGATGAACCTAACCAGTACATACTGGTCATTACTGACGATATTGATTTTTTTTGGTGTGATTTTGGATATACATCAATATACATATGTAATGTTAGCCGTAAGTGGTCCTGGAATTAATCTCCATACGACGACAAGGGATATGGTAATTGGAACTTGGCTTTGGAGGGATATGACAAATGGAGGTGATCGCCTGCCGCCTCAGAACTAGTCCTCCTGAAAACTAGTCCTCCTTGAAAGAACTTTCGGTTATTTTCTTGGATTGTAACCGTTTATCTTATCGTTATTATGTTTTGTATTTTAATTATGTTTTGTATTTTAATTATGTTGAAAGTTTGGACTCTTTGGCAACTGAGTTCTGGGCTAATTTGGATTGTAAGCCTCATCTAAGATTAATATAAATATGAGTTGAATCAGAATCGCTGATCGGCTCGATGTCACTCTTCTTCAAATGAGGTTTATTGTTGGAGATTAGATTCGTAAATAATGTTTTGAATGTGAGAAAATTCTTCCTCGGTTTAGATTTTTCCAGGTGAAGATTTTCTTCCGACTTTCTTCCTATTCGGTATCTCTATCTCCGTCTCCTTCGTTGTCGACTCGATCGGACCCGAATATAACCCGCTTTCAGTCTGATATGACCCAGATTGTAGCGATTGGGCCTGTGTTGGGCTTAGTCATTAGTTCATGGTTTATGTCCATGATCTTATCTTAGTAGCTTCTAGTATATAGCTTGAGGTTTTCTCTGTAAAACGAATCATCAAATTAAGATCAATATCAAACAAACTCTATTCCTTCTCTCGTTTATTCTCTTCTTCTTCTCCCTCATTTCTTCAGATAAGTCACCGGCTTATCACCTTCTCCCCTTTCTTTTTTCTATCTCTTCTCCTCTAATCCTATTCTTCCGATAACCCCATCTCCGGGCTTATCGCAGTCGGACCCGATAAGAATCGCTGCTCAAACGGAGCCAACCAGTGACCCGATTCGTTGGCAATCGGACCTGATTGCCACGTGGCGCCACGCGGCTGGAGAGGAAGAGAGGCGAGATAACCGGAGCTCTCGAATGCAGAGGCGGTGACGGCGGGGCTGTACGGAAGATCGGCCTCCGACAATAGAGCTCCGGAGAGAGCGGTGGATGGATTTTCGCTGACCGATGCGCCGGAGATTGAACCGAAAGGGTGGTGGTGGTTTCTCAGATAGGTTCTGGTCGGAGAGGAATCCCCGGCATAGAAGAAGGTAATGCTACTCCGGTGAGATTCGGTCGTATATAGCAGATTGACTGGCCAAGTCCTTCGAGAACCAGAGATACATCGTATCGCCGGGTAATTACGCCGGCGACAGTTCCGGTACAACAGACGCTCAAAGTGGTGACTCCATTTCCCATTTGTCAAAATAAAAGAAAGGAAAGAGAATCGAGAAATTATACAATCTTAACGATGTGGATTGTAGTCACCTGAACTGGTGTCGTTCTAAAAAGGCAATTGGTCTCTTGAGATTCTATGATATTGAGTTTGGTTGATTTATGTTGGAACCAAATAAAGAAGAAGAGACGAGTCACAGAGATGTGTGCGAGAGAGACAACAAAGAAAGAGTTGAGAGAGCTTTATTCTTTAGGGATTGGTTGATTTTAATGGTAAGTGGAATTCGTAAAGATTATACTACAAAATACTTTTGATGAAAAGCTTTCAATTATTTTAATAACTGATGAGGATAGCATAATTATTTTATAGAGGTTAGGGCCAGGAGGTGTATAATTTGCTAACTTTGGTCTTTGACAAACAGTTGATGGTGTGGTACAAGAGTTCCTGTCAACCAACATTTTGAATCAGGGATGTTATATACGATTTGCTTTAAGTAAACCAACGAACAAGGAGTTGACTTTCTGATGAAGAGTATGTAAAGTATAATAGCAAAAACTCAATTGAGAAAATTAATGGCTGAAGCATAATCAAAATATTAAATATCATATAAAACCATTTTGAAAAGAAATTAATCTATGCAGTACATGCCCATATTTTAACCATTAGATTACTCTAAATGATGCGCTCCTTCTCTATGACTGTATTTTGAGCCATAGCCCTTGCACTCAGTACCTGCATTGCATTAATTTAAAGGCGTCATTTTACAATTCCCAAGTTACAAGAAAAAACATGGCTCTTTATTACATTTACCAAAATAAACATCTCCCTAGATTTATATAACTACCGACGTGCCTACCTTACGCCTTAGTGCGATATTGATATAGTGTGGACGGTCAAGTAGGAGACACGTGCACAGCTGAGATGAGCGGAGCCAGCTCAGAAGAACGGCCTAATAAAATAAACAGAACATTTTTCATTTGGAGATTATCGAAAAAGTTGTTGCTTGTTTTCTTCTTCTTTTCTCTCTTTTGGACTCTATTCTCGTTGTTGTGAATTTGCATTTGAACTCAGAAATCTTTCTACCATAGATTTCTGAATCAGGTGTGTGAGGATCTTTGTTTCATGCATATTGATTCTCCTTCTATCTTAATCGGTGTTCTTAAGTATTTTCCCAAATAAATTGTATCAAAGGTATCAGCAGCTACTTCGAACCTCGGAAATGGCAGAAACTCGTTCGCAAGCTCAACGGAAGGAAGCTACGGTTCGAGATCTCGAGGAGATGATGGGATCGTTCAAAGCTCAGATGCTTGAGCGAACTCAAGCTCTGGAATCAACGGTCGCGACGCAACAGGAGAAGATGGCGAGCACAGTCGCTGAGCTGTTCGAATCGGTACGTTTGTTTACCGGGATGGATCCAAAGACGGTGGCATCTACTCGTCCGCCCGATCGACCACCACCGCCGGTTCCGCCGTTACAGACTCCAATCACAGATCTGACGACTCATACTCCACAGAATCCACCGACAAATTACGCTGGGGTCACGACGTTAGCTAAAATCGATTTTCCTCGCTTCGATGGTACTGGGTTTAAAGACTGGTTGTTTAAGGTTGAGCAGTTTTTTGTGATTGATCGTACTCCTTCTGAGTATATGGTGGGTTTGGCTTCGATCCACATGGATGGGGAGGCTGGGAACTGGCATCGTTCGGTGATAGAATCTGAAATCCCGGTGGTTGGATGGCAGGAGTGGGCTGTGTAAAAATCCTTGTTGTTGGAGCGATTTGATGAGCTGCTGGATGATCCTATCGCAGAGTTGAAGCAGCTGCATGAGACAGATGGGATTCGGGAGTATAATAGGAAATTTGAGCTGATTCGCACTCGAGTTAAGCTTTCAGAAGCATATTTGGTGAGTGCCTTTCTTGCGGGTTTACGATTGGATACTCAGATGCATGTGAGGATGTTTCAGCCAAAAACGGTGCGTCACTGCTTAATGCTGGGACGTCTTTATGAACTGGCACATCCTAAGGCGAAGACTCAGGGTTCCTCATGGTCATCGTCCAAAGCCTTTGACGGATCGAGGCAACTGTCAACAGGAGGAAAATGGTTCACTACGGTGAAGAAACCATGGGATACAGGTCAGGTGAAACCAGCGTTGCTCCCAACCCCGGTTGACGACGCACCAAAAAAGGTTTTGACAACAGAGGAGATGAATGATCGCCGGGCCAAAGGCCTCTGTTATTTTTGTGACGAAAAATATACACCAGGACATTATCTCAAACACAAGAAGACGAAGTTGTATATGCTGGAGGGTGATGAAGGGCTCGATGATGACGCTGACGAGGAGTCGGAGGAGGACACTCTGGTGGTCACTGCGGACATAGCACATATATCCCTTAATGCTTTAGCGGGAGTTACAGATTACAATACCATGCGAGTCAAGGGTGTTCAGGGAAAGAAGACGGTCTTCATACTAATTGATTCCGGTTCCACACATAATTTCATATCTCCAGAGTCAGCGGTTCGTTTGGGGTTATCTGTCACATCAGCCGGTTTAGCTCGTTGTAAGGTGGCTGATGGGAGTAAGTTGGCTGTTCAGGGAAGAATTACACAGTTAGAATGGAAGTTTCAAAATACAACTTTTGTCGCAGATTTTATGGTTATTCCTTTGGGCGGTTGTCACATGGTATTGGGAATTCAATGGCTACGCACACTAGGTCCAATCACATGGGATTTCCTCAACTTGATAATGTCTTTTAAGTTGGGACAGCAGAAGGTGGTGTTGCATGGTATTCATGAAGATTCAGTACGGTCTATCAAAGCTTCCAAGCTTCAAAAATACAAGGACGACCATATTGAACTCTCTATGATCTACGCATATATACACGGCTCCGGTGGTGGAGGATGGTGAGAGAGACATTGCGTGGCAGTTCCCTTCCATGGAGCTCAGCAAGATTACAGGGGAAACTCCTACGGGTGCAATGGCACAAGGTCTCGACGGGTTACTGCAAAAGTATGCCTCTGTGTTTGAAGAACCCTCAGGTTTGCCGCCTTTCAGGACGAATCACGATCATAAGATTCTCTTGTTGGAAGGTTCCAATCCTATTAATCAAAGACCTTACCGCTATGCTCTACAACAGAAAACTGAGATTGATAATCAGGTTGATGCATTATTAACAAATGGAACCATTCAACCTAGCTCAAGCTCTTATGCTTCGCCGGTGGTGTTGGTTAAGAAAAAAGATGGAAGTTGGAGGTTGTGTGTGGACTATCGGGGATTGAACAATCTCACTGTGAAGAACAGGTTTCCTATTCCTCTAATTGAAGACTTATTGGATGAGTTGGGTGGTTCTTCTATCTACTCGATTGATTTACGTGCAGGTTACCACCAGGTGAGAATGAGTCCCCAGGACATTCATAAAACGGCCTTCAAGACCCACAGTGGGCACTATGAGTACATCGTCATGCCATTTGGCTTGACAAAAGCCCCAGCTACCTGTCAAGGCTTGATGAATGCCATTTTCAAGGAGTTTTTGCGGAAATTTGTCCTCATTTTTTTTGATGACATTTTGGTATATAGCAGTTCTTTGGATGCACATCTAATCCATTTGGAGGAGGTTTTCAAGCTGATGGTTCAACACCGTTTATATGCAAAGATGAGTAAGTGTGATTTTGGTACCGATCGCGTGGAGTATTTGGGGCACTTTATCCAATCTGCGGGTGTGTCCACTGATCCGGCAAAGGTCCAAGCCGTGGCTGATTGGCCAACACCGATGACTCTTAAACAATTACGGGGATTTTTAGGGCTTGCGGGGTACTACAGGCGTTTCGTGCAGAACTTTGGTACCATTGCAAGGGCATTGACTCTTCTTACGAAGAAAGACTATTTCGTCTGGTCCGAGGAAGCCCAAGTCGCTTTCGATAATCTGCAGAGAGCACTGACGACACCACCAGTCCTGGCTCTACCAGTTTTTGACAGACCTTTCTTGGTAGAGACTGATGCTTCGGGTCAAGGTATAGGGGGGTTCTCATGCAGGATGGTCATCCCTTGGGGTATATAAGTAGACATTTAAAGGGAAAGCAGCTGCACTTATCTATCTACGAAAAAGAGCTACTGACAGTAGTGTTTGCTGTACAAAAGTGGAGGCACTACTTGCTCACAGGTCATTTCATCATCAGAACTGACCAGCGCAGCTTGAAATATTTATTGGAGCAGCGTTTGAATACTCCAATCCAGCAGCAGTGGTTACCAAAACTCTTAGAGTTTGATTACGAAATACAATACAAGGAGGGCAAGGAGAATTTGGCAGCTGATGCACTCTCTCGAGTTGAGGGTGCCGAAGTTCTGAATATGGCTAAGTCCGTAGCGGATTGTGACATAATGCAGAAGATTCGAGATGGTTATACACAAGATCCGGTGACTACGATGCTAATTGATCAGTTGCGATCAAAACCAGGTTCTAAACCGTTTTACACTTGGTCTCAGGATGTACTTCGGCGCAAGAGTAAGTTGGTGGTTCCAAATGTTCCAGAGCTTCGGAAGTTTATTCTACAATGGATGTACAACGCCGGTGGTAGTGGACACTCCGGCAGAGATGCCACGTTCCAACGGGTAAAGGGTCTTTTCTTCTGGAAAGGTATGATCAAGGATATCCAGGGCTACATAAGGAGCTGTGATGTGTGCCAGAGGTGCAAATACGAGACTGCAGCCTCTCCTGGTTGGTTGCAACCCCTTCCCATTCCTGAATCTGTTTGGTCTGATGTGTCTATGAACTTTATTGACGGGTTACCATTGTCTTTCGGTAAATCGGTTATATTCGTTGTTGTGGATCGCTTAACAAAAGCTGCACACTTCATGGCACTAGCTCACCCTTACACGGCGATCACAGTGGCTCAGGCTTTCTTCGACACTGTCTTTAAGTTACATGGGTTGCCTAGTTCTATTGTTAGTGATCGGGATTCTATTTTCCTCAGTGCCTTTTGGAAGGAACTGTTCTCGTTACAAGGTGTAGCACTGCAATTTTCGTCGGCATATCATCCTCAAAGCGATGGGCAGACCGAGGTTGTAAACCGCTGCCTGGAAACATACTTACGCTGTATGTGTAGTGATCGTCCCTATCTATGGAGTAAGTGGTTATCTCTGGCAGAATACTGGTACAACACTACTTTCCACACGGCGACACAAATCACTCCGTTTGAAGCTGTTTATGGTAAGCCACCCCCAATTCACTTGCCTTACTTACCTGGCGAATCCAAAGTGGCAGTGGTGGCACAGAATTTACGTGACAGAGAAAACATGTTGATGTTGCTCAAATTCCATTTGATGAGGGCTCAGCACAGGATGTCTCAAGTGGCGAATAAGAGGCGTTCTGAAAGGACTTTTGTGGTTGGGGACTGGGTATTTGTGAAACTACAACCTTATCGTCAGAAGTCGGTGGTCTTGAGATCTAATCAGAAGCTAGCTCCTAAGTACTTCGGGCCAGACAAGGTTGTGGATAAATGCGGCAAGGTGGCATACAAACTGGAGCTCCCGGCTACTTCTTCAGTTCATCCAGTCTTTTATGTTTCCCAGCTAAAGTTGAGGGTAGGGGACCATTCTGTTTCGACTGACTTACCTAATGATGGGGTTGACGTGTTGAGGAAGGCACCCGAATCCATTATGGAAAGGAAAATGGTGAATCGTCAAGGCAAAGCTGTCACTAAGGTGTTGGTTAAGTAGATGCATCAGGCAGAAGATGAAGCTACTTGGGAATTTTACTACGACTTACTCCAGACGTACCCGGATTTCAGACCTTGAGGTCAAGGTCTTCGAGGAGGGGAAGATTTGATATAGTGTAGACAGTCAAGTAGGAGACACGTGCACATCTGAGATGAGCGGAGCCAGCTCAGAAGAACGGCCTAATAAATTAAACAGAACATTTTTCATTTGGGGATTATCAAAAAAGTTTGTTGCTTGTTTTCTTCTTCTTTTCTCTCTTTTGGACTCTATTCTCGTTGTTGTGAATTTGCATTTGAACTCAGAAATCTTTCTACCATAGATTTCTGAATCAGGTGTGTGAGGATCTTTGTTTCATGAATATTGATTCTCCTTCTATCTTAATCGGTGTTCTTAAGTATTTCCCCAAATAAATTGTATCAGATATCTGGAGGATTCAAGTGCTCGTGCAAATTGTAGCCCAGCTTTGTTTCTATTCTCTATCTAATCATTCTTTCTCTTGACCGAAAACCACCGAACCAAAGGGATGGCAAAGAAAGAACCTGCGTATACTTGCACAGTCATTCGTACAAGTCAATGAAAGACACCAACAGATATAGTTTAAAACGTTGCAAACAAAGACTGCTCATTTGAATTATAAAGAAAAAAATCCACAAGAAGGTTGTTTCTGTCAAGAAAGAACCTTGAGATCATGCTTAAAGCAAATAAGAAAAACCAGAAGCAGGCAAAGGAGTTTGCCATATGAACAGAAACTAAATCCATACCTGAAGTAGTGGATATATGTTCTTAACAAATGTAAGAAATCCACTTGGCGTGACAGCCATCTCCCTGGAAACGAAGACAATTACAAGGTTGCGTTATAGGTTCGTATAGGAGGGCTTTACTCCTAAATGGAGTGTAAGATACGAGGGTCCTTACTTTAGCATGGCGTTCAGAACAATAACACCAAAGAGATTAACCGCACCTAGCCCAACGACCATTGCTCTCTCAGATGAACTAGTTTTACTGTGAAGAAAGAAGATTCCATTATTAGGAACTGAACCACAAAAGCAATAAACACTTCTCATAATTTTAAAGATATTAAACATTCCAGGAGCAAACAATGATAAACCTAAATTGCCATTTTCTCTCCTTGAAGAACTTCTCCATATCTGCAACCCAGTCTGAACCATTTTCCTACTTGTTCCTTTTTTCTACTAGACACAGAAGCTGTGCGTTGCAGGGATGGAAGACGATACAGAATATTTCCCTAAGCAACAGCAAAAAAAATACATGTTAGTAAAAATGACTAAAGGAAATACTGCAGTTCATGCACCTTTGGGCATCACATCTCAAGCAACTAGAAAGATTTGCATATGTCACATACCGCAAATCACAGAAACAAATGCAAACAAACACCTTTGAACATTAAAATTACTTGAACAAGCTTAACAATCAAATCACCAAGGAAGCTTCACAAAAGATGAGATGGTCTACAGCGCATAATCAAGTCGATCATTATGCAGAGATAAAAGTAAGATAACTTAAAAAAGGTGAGTTTACATGACTTGCCTTGTATCTTGCCAAGTTAAGAGCAGTGAAAACAGAAAATAATGCGTCATCCTCATCATCTGCTACTTTGACCACAGTTCCTACCGTTGATTGATACAATATCAAATCAACAAAACCACTCAAATCCCACTCCTTGTCATCGAGATAATTTTGTAGGAGGATCTTGACTCCATGAAAGTCTGTAGCTTTAGGGTCAAAGAACTCAAAATCTGCTTGGACGTCTCCCTTCAAAGATCAAGCATAGAAACAGAACGGTGAATAAAGACCTAACAAAAAAAAAAAAAAGGTAAACGAAAAACAACAGAAGTGTAAATAATCGCTAACCTGAGAGTCTTCTTCATCAGAGGACTCCAACAATTGTTCTTCTTTCCCATATTTGGATAAATTAGCGATCTTTTCATCTACAAAAAATTAGATTGAGACATACTCATCAGGACATTACAATGTTCTGAAATACAGTGTCTCAAAACTAAAGTTTTGACTAACCATAAGACATCTCTTCAGAACATTGAGAATCTTTAGGATGAAGCAATCTACGCCTAGCCGTTGAAGAAAAGGCTAGTGAACGCATAAAAGGTGAAAACGCTAAAGGTTGATGCTTTGAAAATCGTCTCCCTGATGGCCTACGAGGCATCTATTCAAACCGACAAAATTTTCAGCCTAATTTACCAAAACCTATGCAAATTACTAATCAAGGAGCCGTAATTACTACATCATCAAAACAAAATAAAGCAAAACGGATTCTCTAGACTAGTATACGAGACATCGATGCCGACGAAATTACTTACCTTCAAACTCAGAAGCTGAAAAAGATGAGTAGAAATCAAAAAGCTCAAAAAGATGGTTTTAGTAGAAAACCTGAAAAAAAAACTGGGAAGGTATTGAAATTCTTTCAGTCGGAAGACTTCCGAAGGTTGAGCGAGATGAAACACACCGCGCGACAGACGAGCGAAGAACCTACTAAAGAAACGGCTTCATACAATTAGGAGTAATGACCCTAAACCGAATGGTTCATATTAGTCTGTACCGGATTATTTTTTATCTACCGTACCGGACCAGTTCGGGTATATATGTTCCAATTTTTTACTTTTTCTTTTGACACCATATGTGGTAATCCAAGAGCCCAATCTATGTTCCCTATTAACTCTTCTTTAGTTACCCCTTTGTTATGCAAACCGAAGACCAGTGCAATTCGGTTTAAAATGATGAATTTTTGAATTATTAAAAATCCAAAAAAAATTCCAAATCTATATAACTATATTCCATAATCTCATCATTAAATTTTCTATTTCTTTATGTAAATTTGTGCAGGCCGCAATATTTGGAAGAGTATTCCGTTCATTTATCTCTCTCATGTTTAAAAATTTTTCACCAAGGAAAGAAGGATGTTGAAAGGTGGTGCAGGCAACAGTAAGGAACAACAGCGAAGGTTTGGTGTAATTGGCAAATGGCAACATTGAGAAGTCAGTGAGTGACTGTAAAAATTGTTTATTTATTATATACTTGTAACAAAATGAAAAGCCAGCTTAGAAAATTAAAACTTTTGGTTTCTTTCGGTTAAATACATGACACTTTTTGGAAAAAAAAAAAATCCGAAATGACGGAGGAAAGCCAAGGAAGAAGACAAAAAAGGTTTCTTAAGAAGAAATTTAGGAAGTGGAAAAGGTTTCTTTCACATGCTAAATCATGTGATCTCTCTTCGTAGATCTTTTGACTAAGATCAACCAACTTTAAGTATTTACCAATTAAGTCCTCGAATATTAATATTTTTTTGTTTTTTCGTGATTGCATGAAAAATGTGAGAGGTATCGTATGCATTATAAGGCATAATTATGCCTACTGATTATGCATTGCGTGTTAAGGTTAAACATCCTTTTTTTTTTTCCCCGTACGGCGTTGCCGTCGAATCTATTGAAAATGCCGGAAAGCTAAACTAGTAGTTACTGTTTTTTTTTTCTTTACAGTAAATTTATTTTATATGGGAGCACTTTTTAACTTTTTTTGTTACCACCATAAGTGTTTTAGTGTATTTATCTCAATTTGTTATCTCATTTTTTCCAAATATACTCTATGATTTGATTTTCATGATTCTTATTATTTACCCATAACACTAACCAAAAAAAATTACCAATATCTGCTATTTTGCTTCTAAATTCTTTTTTGTGAAACAAAAACCTGCGAATCCTTCTCAGCCATCTCAGTTTATGTCCAATTTCATTCAGAAAGGAGAACCTTTGGTAATCTGTTAGCATACTGAGATCGAGAGGAAACGAGAGGAAGAAGACGATGAAAAGAGAGAAAATATTTTCTGTTATTCAACTGAATAGTTGTTACAAGATTCATATAGTTTTGTATATGAACACATTACATCCGGTTAACACCGGTTTACACGGTTTACTCTAATATAATCTTCTGATTACATTTCTGCAATTCGATTGATTTCTATTTCCTTCTTGCTGTAATCTCTCTTTCTCTCAAGCTTCTCTCATTTTGCGATTCATGGATGCGCCGAGGAAGAGTAAGGCAGATGGAGAACAGAAGGCTTCGCACAGAGTGACTCGGAGCATGGATCGCCAAAATCAAAGTACGACTCAGCAAAACGGTGCTAAACCGGCTGGAAAAATAGTCTGAGCGAGCTACATAGATTCGAGGGAGCGGCGTCGTTATCAGAGTAGAGAGAGGGATGAGAGAGATAGATGCCAGAGCTGGAGTTCTTCGCCGAGGAGGTAACGTAGGAGTAGCAAAGATGAGAGTAGAGCAAGGAGGAGAGAAGATGTTAAGGAGAAGAAGATTGATTACTCACGGTCAATCAAAGGCTACAATGATATGGTATACTGTTCTTTGCCTTTCTCTCATGATTCTTCAGCCTTTTGTTGTTACCAGATTTTGTTTCCCCTTGTTCATTCTTGCTATATTCGCCAGATTCAACTTCAGTTATTAAATTTTCGTAATGTTAGGTTCTCTTTGCTCCCTTTTGGAATTGTAATCGCAATCCTTATTGAATAGATGATATGGGAAACAGTGAGGTCGGTCACAATGCTCTCGGTGCTGGTCGTATTTATGCTCAAGGTGCTAAGCTTTGTGACATAGCTCTTGCTGCCAGCAAAATCTTCGACGGTGAAGGTTTCAAATACGTTTCTGAATCTTTCGAGAAATCTACTCTGCACTTCGCCGGAAGACGTCTCTTGCTCCGACGAGGCTTAAGGATTCTCTCAGGTCGCAGTGTCAATGGGCAGTTATCCTGATAGGACCTGCTACCCCGTTACTTCCACAAATACAAAGGTACATTGAGTGAAATATATAAAGTTCTTCATTTGTTGTTCTCAAGGATCTCAGCCTCTTTCTTTCTGTTATTGTTATTTAGATTTTGTCTGATCACATTCTTCAGTATCAATGGTAGGATTTTTACAATCTTTTCTGATCAAGTTTTACTCAGACACAGCCTTTTAATGCTGGATTAATACCCGTGGAAGGAAGTAAAGAGAAAGGTTCTGTGTTAACGGCAGAGCATCTCGGAAATCCTCTTCAAAACCAAATAAATTGGCAGAACCAAGCTATTCATTGAAAATCTAAATAGTTTTTTATGTTAGAGAAGATAAAGCTTATGAATTTTTGTGGCAAAACTTGGTGGAAGAGAAAGAACATAAGTTATTTCATGCTTTATGTTAGAGAAGATAAAGCATATCCATGTGAGCATAACTAAATGGACATAAAAAATGGAGGAAGAGAAAGAACATAATTTGTGGATAAGACTCCATATAAATCATTATGTCCATGTGAGCATAACTAAATGGACATAAGAAAGTTGCATGATTTTTTTTTCAGATGAATAGGCCTGAATTTGGCAATCTGATTAGTGAAAGCTGCTCTTATCAAAGATGCAACTGTTTATCTTAGTGTTAAGAGGAATAAGTTTGAAGTTTTGGCTGTACTTGAACATTGTCCATGAACTATTGTTCCTGGCAGCTTTTTAACATACGGATTATGCTGTTCAGGCGACATTGATTTCAGTTATTCTTATATTAGCATGATTGATTAAAAACAAAATAGTAATTACATGGTAATGTTTTTTTTTCAAATGTTGCATTTTGGATTCTATGCATAACTACAGTTTGAATTCAGGTTCTACGAAGTTTAGGCAACTTTGTCGCAAGTTAATGATTTATGTTTGTGGATTTAGCAATAAAACCGAGGATTAGGATTTGGGATCTAAACGATCTTTGATTTTATCTACATATTGTTTTTATGCTATCTTGATTGAGAGTATTGGATACTAGATCTTCATTCAATTTTAGATTAGGAAAAGACATGTGTTTGGTAAAATTTGTCCAAATTCGAGATGTGATTCAATACACATCGTTTTCTTCCGATTAATTATCATTTTCTGAGAATGAATTTGTTTTCGTGTGTGTGATCTGTTGTATCAGGAGGCTTCAGAGACTGCACAAAAGAGATGGACTTTGAATAAGCTCTTTAATAGGAAAGCCTCTTGGTAGAGGGAAATTTGGACGTGTCTATCTAGCAAGAGAAAAGAGGGTTAGTAACTTCACAATTTAGAGTCGTTGGAGAAGTAATTTTGATGTCTTTATAACAATTTGTAGCAACAAAGAACTTTTTTTGTTGACTTACGATATCTGTCTCTGTGAAATTTCTTGTTTGTTGCATAAATGAGTATACTTGATTCTAAAGTATGGGATTATGGACACTTTTGCAGTTTTTCAGTGTATCAATTCAATAGTTGTAAATAATTTAGTGTCCACGCAAACGTGAATACATGGATACCCCCACCCTCTTATGGATCTTCATGTTTTTAATGTCTCATTTCAATGGTTCAAAAATGAGTAGTGTCCATGCAAACATGAATATGTGGATATCCTGATATCCCATCCTCTTTTCCACATTTTTGCAGTTTTTCAATTCAATAGTTTCAAATTATTTAGTTTCCACCCAAACGTTAATACATGGATATACCCATCTCCTTTATCGATCTTCATATTTTTAGTGTATCATTTCAACGGTTCCAAAGTGAGTAGTGAGTAGTGTCCACGCAAACATGAACATGTGGATATCACATCTTTTTGGACAAAACCTTGATTAAAGTTGTACGAGAAGCTTGATTACCAAATTAAAAAACTTGATCCCTTTCACCATATTATTAGAGTTGTTCGAGAAGCTTTAGCTTTTCCTTGCCACAAGCTGACTCCAACTCTCCACAACATTCATAAATCAGGCTTTCTTCACCTTCACTTTGGTTGAAACCTAAAAAGTTTGCTGAGATGTCTCCCAACAGCACAATAATTGTCGTCCAGTATTTGTTGTTTCCAGCAACTTTCTATAGATGTAAAAATGTTTGTTAATGTAAAATTTTACAACAAATTGTAATATAGTTTACGGTACTAAAACAAAAGTTACTTATATTCACTCCTTAAAGCTACTCATTCAAATCCACCACAATGACCAACTACAATTGTAATTAAATCATTAGAATCCCAACATTTAGTTAAAATAAACAGATCACGTCCCATACTTTCCACCAAGAAAGTGGGGTACTTTATACTCTGCTAAATCATATTTATACACATCCAAAAAAGGTTTATACACATCCAATGCATCACATTGATCACTATTATATCCATTTAGTTATGCTTTCATGGACATGATGATCACTATTATATCCATTTAGTTATGCTTTCATGGACATGATGATCACTCTTATATCCATTTAGTTATGCTTTCATGGACATGATGATCATTCTTATATCCATTTAGTTAATGCTTTCATGGACATGATGATTTAAACAAAATCAAGACACAGATGAATTTGATCTTTGTGTTTCAGAGTTACAGTTACACCAGGGACAGCTCCCTCCAGACCTTCCTTCCCCTTAATCGCCCTTTTGATCATTCAAGTTCAATCTTTACCAAATCAAATTACTAAGAATCAACAACGAAGCTGAAATTGAAAGTGGCGTTTCCTCGAGATCATAACGAGAGAGAGAGAGAGAGAGAGAGAGAGAGAGAGAGAGAGAGAGAGAGAGAGAGAGAGAGAGAGAGAGAGAGAGAGAGAGAGAGAGAGAGAGAGAGAGAGCAACTAACCCAAAACCATCGGGAACAACTCCTGAAATTTGCATCGTCCTCCTCCCACCTTTATACAATTCCTCAAGACTACAAGCCAACTTTCTCACCATTGCTGGAGCTTGCCTATTCGCCGGCCACCGCATCCGCACGTCTATATCTGCTTCCTCCGTTCACACCGCTCCTCCTCCCGCCGCAGTGAAAATATCTTCGGCGTCTCGTGGATAGTACCCAAACCCGGCGTCGTTGTTAGAGTCCGCTGCGGAGCCACCGTCTCTTGATCGGAAGACTTGAGCCATCTTCACCGTATTGATCGTAGATCTGAGACTTGTGAGGATCGCTTAAGACGTGCTTAAATTTAGCCTCTAACACGAACAGTCTGCTGTTTTTTTTTTTATAACTCTAAGCTCGGTAAAAAATTCATTACTCACCCATCATATACAATATAACACAAGGTCTTTTGGTTCTTTCTACCAGTGAACAGTTTCTAAACAGTGCAAATAAGTCCACCAAACTAAAAAAGTACCTATAGAATCAATATATGGTTACTTCTACATTCAATAAATCAATAATCATGCTTTGAAAATAAAGTAGAGTTCCGTGAAGCTGAGCTTTTTCAATTAATGCATGCATATAATAGCCATAATGTATGTTTTTCTTCTACTCTATTCAAGGTTTTAACTCTACCGTTAGATGATTATTTTACAAAAATATGAATCAGAGACGACAAACCATATTGAGTGATTAACTAGTAACTACATCTTAATACTGGTCTATAATTTAATTGGTCTGAATGAAAATCAATGAAATGTAATACAGGATTCAAATTGGTGCATGCAGCTTCAAACAATATTAATTGAAAAAAAAAACTGTGTTTATACTTGGATATTTATCTAGTACTATATGACTTTGATTATCGTTTGTAATATGAACGGTAAAATAAGTCTAAAATAACATTAAATATCAATTATAGTTTATTTAGCTTTTTATGATTACAAAGTATTAACACAATCTAATTTGATTATGTTCATCATGATTTAATTAATCATGTGCTTCTAAGTTATAATAACATACACACATTATGGTTATAAGAACAAATACATACTGTACTTATCTTCCAAGAGTTACGTTTTATACTTGGGAACTGACAAAAAAAAAAAAAATCAATTTGCAAAGCAAAAGAAAAATATCTAACTATTTGGACTTTTGGTTCAGTTATGATTAGTAGTCTATATGATAAATAGTAGTAAAAAACTTTTTCATTTTAATAAACTTATTAAAGAAGTCACACCATGGTGAAAAACAAATGTTTGATCCCAAGTCAATTAACATGGATAATCCAATTGAACAAAGTAAAAAAAGTCGGTATCATTCTCCTCTTTTAATTTTGGTTTTAAACTTCACAAGGACTACTCTTGAGATTTAAGATATTAGAAACAAAAGAAACATAGTGATCCTGCACTATTGTGGCACACGTTATTTTTTTCATTTTTTACATTTTACTTAAGTATATAAACCAATAGATTGTATGTATGGCTTACCTGCATCTCTCCTCTATTTTCCTTAGTTGTTTTTTTGTATATTTAAAGAAAATGTACTAATGGCCTGTGTATATATCTAGTAGATACTGTTCCTGTGAAGATGTTTTGGAACACAGAGATCATGCCATCAACTGCGAAAGACGAAGAGCTCGTTCCCAAGCTGAACGCTGCATTGAAGAGACACGATGAGTGGTACTTCCTCAGTGAGATCATTGTCTGTGCCAGCGAGAACACAATCGACGCGAAGAGAAGAGGCAACATTGCTACACCAGAGTGACCTATCACCTACGTGGAAACTCCATAAAACACTTTGCAATGTGATGGATGCAAAGAGGACTTCCGATCAAGTTCTGCTGCTGCGGATTCGAAAGTGGCGATGGAAGTTTGTCTGTGATGTTTGTCGTAGCCTCTGATGATTTTTTTCCGTCAAACAGTACTCTAGTTCTTTTAATGAAAATGTTTTGTTTTTTCTAATAAAAGTTTTTTTAAATCAAGCAGAGCTTGTTGTGGAACTGGAACAATGAAAACTGTGCAATGCAAAGTTGATCGGTACATGTTTGAATACTAGAAATTACGTGTTTTGGGATGGTTTCCATCCATCCGACACAGCAAATCTCGTGTTATCGCAAATAATCTCCTTGTCCAAAGAATCGCCCTCATTTCCTAAACCTACGTTTATTTCAAATATTGATCCAATTAATTAGTATGCTATAAAATATATGATATATGTATGTGAAATATATTTACATCTGAATTAAGAGATATAAATGACAACGATCACAAAAAAAAAGTTGCAATATATTATCATCACCATTTTATTGCCATTCATGCAGTTTCATATGTATAATTACTGATTCGCTACAAAAAGTTACTTTGACGAACATCTTTGATCAGATCAATAATAAAAGAGAAGATGTACATGTTATCAGATAATATAGGGACCTTAGTTAAATTATTCCACTCCAAAATCGGACCAGTTGGTCTTCTAAATAAGACAAGTAGTGAAGGTTTATCCATGGCGATTTAGCGCCCGAGCGCTCTAAAAATTCATTCATGTCCACTGTTAATCATCACTGCCTCCTCAATTTTCCTCATATTGCACCGCCGGTTTATCGGCCGAAACTTCTTCTGCCTCCGTTATCTCTTTCTTCTCTCTCGCTCAATGGAAAACCTGAGCGCTTTTTTCCCCTCTCTGCGTCTCTGTCTCTTTCACCAGTAACCATCCATGAGCGTTCTTCCTCATCTTCTTCTTCGTTCGAAAGTGAAGAAGCGAAAGAGAGTGAATCTATTATTGATGGGTTTTTCTATCTGCTTCGCTTGTCCGCTCAGTACCACGACGTCGAGGTAACGAAAGCCGTGCACGCTTCGTTTCTAAAGCTTAGAGAAGAAACTATCGATCTTGGAAATTCCCTAATTTCAGCGTATCTCAAACTAGGTTTCCCTCGCGATGCTTTCCTCGTCTTCGTCTCGCTGTCTTCACCAACGGTGGTTTCTTATACAGCTCTCATCTCGGGATTCGCCAGATTAAACCTAGAAATCAAGGCCCTTAAGCTTTTCTTCAGGATGAGAAGCGAAGGTCAAATCCAGCCTAATGAGTTTACTTTTGTCGCGATTTTGACTGCCTGCGTCAGGATTTGTCGATTCTCGCTGGGTATTCAGATTCATGGTTTGATAGTCAAATCAGGGTTTTTTGAATTCTGTGTTTGTTGGTAATTCGGTGATGAACTTGTACGCTAAGCACCCTGGGTCGTCGATTGATGATGTGCTTCAGTTGTTTGATGAAATTCCTCACAGAGACGTGGCTTCGTAGAACACTGTGATTTCGAGTTTGGTGAAAGAGGGCATGTCTGATAAAGCTTTTGGTTTGTTTTATGAGATGAACAGAGTTGAAGGAGTGGGGGTTGATAGCTTTACCCTCTGAACGTTTTTGAGCTCTTGTACTGGTTCCAGTGACTTAACGAGAGGCGGAGAACTTCATGCTCGTGCAATTAGAGTCGGCCTGAAGCAAGAGTTGAGTGTGAATAACGCTCTAATTGGCTTTTATGCTAAATGCGGGGATATTAAAAAGGTAGAGAATTTGTACGAGATGATGAATGTGAGAGATGGCTTTACTTTGACGGAGATGATCATAGCTTACATGACATTTGGAATGGTGGATTCTGCTGTCGAGATGTTTGAGAAGATACCTGAAAAAGACGTTATTACCTATAATGCTCTAATGGCTGGGTTGTGTAGAAACGGCCATGGCTTGAAGGCATTAAAATTGTTCACTGAAATGCTGCAGAGAGGTGTGTTGACCGATTTCAGTCTAACAAGCGCCGTAGACGCTTGTAGTTTAGTTTCAGAGAAGGAAGTAAGCGAACAGATTCACGGGTCTTGCATAAAGTTTGGATGTGCTTCGAATCCTTGTATCCAGACCGCATTGCTTGATATGTGCACAAGGTGTGCAAGGATGTCAGATGTTGAGGAGATTTTTGAGCAGTGGCCTTCTAATCTGGATAGCTCCAAGGCAACGACGTCAATAATCGGTGGTTACGCTCGGAACGGCTTACCTGAAAAGGCTTTGTCTCTATTCCATCGCACTCTCTGTGAAGAGAAATTGGTGTTGGATGAAGTTTCGTTGACTTTGATTCTTGCGGTCTGCGGAACATTAGGGTTTCGAGAAATGGGTTATCAGATCCATGGCTATGCTCTTAAAGGCGGTTACTTTTCTGATGTTGCCTTGGGGAATACTTTGATTAGCATGTACTCGAAATGCTGCTGCTCTGATGATGCCATAAAGGTTTTCAACACTATGCGAGAACACGATGTTGTATCTTGGAACAGCTTGATTTCTAGCTACATCCTTCAAAGAAACGGTGACGAGGCACTGGCTCTATGGTTGAGGATGAATAAGGAAGGTATCAAGCCTGACACAATCACCCTTGCCCTTGTTATTTCCGCGTTTCGGTATAGTGAGTCAGATAAGCTTAGTAGCTGCCGCGATTTATTTCTCTCCATGAAGACTATTCATGACATTGAACCAACAACCGAACATTACACTGCTTTTGTTGGCGTTCTGGGTCACCGGGGCCTTCTTGAAGAAGCAGAAGACACAGTAAACTCGATGCCTTTTCAGCCGGAGGTCTCTGTTTTGAGATCTCTGCTCGATAGCTGCAGAGTGCATTCGAACACAAGCATTGCGAAACGCGTAGCAAAGCTTGTACTAGGCACAAAACCTGACAACCCGTCTGACTACATTCTCAAATCCAATATTTACTCAGCTTCGGGACTCTGGCATCGCTCTGAGATGATTAGAGAGGAAATGCGGGAAAGAGGCTACCGGAAACATCCTTCTAGAAGCTGGATAATCCATGAGAACCAAGTACATTCGTTTCACGCGCGTGACACATCCCACCCGCAGGAGAAAGACATATACAGCGGATTGGAGATACTGATAATGGAATGTCTGAGAGCTGGGTATGAACCAGACACAGAGTTTGTTCTTCAGGAGGTTGATGAGTTTATGAAGAAGAGTTTTTTGTTTCCCCACAGCGCGAAACTCGCCGTGACTTATTGCATTCTCACGAGCAATAATCGGGGAAAGCCGGTCAGGGTTGTGAAGAACGTGAGGCTTTGTGGTGATTGTCACGAGCTCTTCAAGTACGTTTCTGCTGTGGTCAAGAGAGAGATAGTTTTGAGAGACTCTTCAGGGTTTCATCGTTTTATGAATGGGAAGTGTTCTTGTAAAGATCTCTGGTGAATTACAACAATTGTTATCGCAGATTGGTTTGTAATGTTTCCGTTTACAGTTGTAATTGTAAGTTGTTAATATGTACGAGAGTTTTGATTGGGGCAGGGCGGAAATTGGTAGAGTAAAAAAGTATGGGTGTAAAAGGGGAAATAATGATAAGTTTGCTTGTGTGAAGTAAACAGAGAGTAAACAGAGAGTGGAAGGAAAGATGACGCTTGGCACGAGTGAGCAACCACTTAATACCAAATGTTATTCTTCAATTCACCCTTCCTTTTGCTACTAAAACCGAAAGCCAAAAAGCAAATTAAAGAACAAAAAACTATTTTCTTTAATTTGATTCTTCGTCTTCATCTCCTTTCTCTATAAACAACATTCTTCTCAAATAAGAGAATTAAGAGAGAGAAAAATATGGGAGATGAAAATGTCGATGGGAAGTGCAGAATTCTTGCTCGATTTTTCTTCCAAACCACCTTTTCCTTGCTCCACCTTTATGATATAAGTAACCATTAACTAAACTAATGGATACTCAGTTAGCATCAACTTACTACATTCATTTTATCTTCCACCTTGCTTCTGGGTACGGGAATGCCATTTGGTGATGGAATTGTGTTAATTACTTCGTTTTCTGTTCCTAGAAGCATAAGATAAGATGTTACAAATATAAAGCGTTGTAGAATCCCTAGTAAGCTCACAGTGATAAAAAAAAAAAAATATATATATATATATAGGAACTGAGAACATCAAACAGAGCAGAACTATGGCATAATTTGTTTCTAATGTAATAGTAACATCGCTTCAAGAAAATCAACCAAAACATTTGAGGATTTTGAAATTTAAAATAATCTAAAAGACTAAGACTGTGCTAAGACACCTCAAAGACATCAAAAACTAAGGCACGAGAAAGAAGAAGAAATCAATAAGGGATAATCAAGTTTCTTACCAGCATTTTTTCTACCAATGGGTCTTTTGTGAGGAAGTCGTTTCTTGATGTAACGCCAATGGTTGTGCTTAAGAATGTCAAACAGTCCCCACATGCTTTACATAATCTTCTTCTGTCCGAAGAAATGATTCATCTGCTATTCTTCCCAAGCCTGGCTGAGGCATTATCTTGGATCGGAGATCCGAACTTTGTGACACCATTATCTTGAATCCATGATGGTTCTGGATTGGGGAGCAGGTAACTTTGTGACACAGGTTCTTCCCCATTGGTAAGCTGTGATAATACCCACACTCCAGCTAATCGAGAATCAATTCGCGATTCTGGCAATTTACATAAAACTCAAATGTAAAATCCCAACCGGCCAAAATCAGAGATAAAATGGCGTTAACCTCGTCCTTATTAAAATCCGAATCAAAATATTTTCTCATCAGACTATCAAACTATATCATTAACACACACTATCCGAAAACAAAACAACCAAAATCTAAATTTCCAAGGCGTTACGAAGAATGTTGGAGAGGAATGCAGAATGTTGGCATACCACCAACCTGAAACGAAACGATCTTATAAGCATAGATCACAAGATAGCCCATAACTAAAAACAATCACCAAATTTTACCGTTTTAGTTGACATTGAATTAACTAATCTTCTACGTTGGGCTATCATTAATATGATAGACCCATACGTATAACTATAGCTCTGTAGAGCACTTTTTATTTTACAGAAATAGGTAACTGTATTTCGTCTGTTTTTTCTTTCTTTCTTTTTTTCTCTTTAAGAGGTCTCACTAAGAGCTTAAGAAGATAACACACTATCCAGTAGTATATTAGCATGGTAATTTTTTTTTTTTTCGTGCAAGTGATATGAAAACTCGAAATGATATGAACAAATTTTAAATTTGCAAGGGATGTCTTAGTTTGTCTTGTTAGAACACTTTTTCAAAAATTATATCAGATCGGTGAGGCATTAAAAAAACTTACATCTTCACCAACAGTAACCGCTTCAGGGTAGAGCCCATGAATCATATCATTTACCAGCATCAGATAAGTCACAGCATCCACATCAGTTTCCAATCCAAAGTACTCAGTGTAATTTCCAGTAAATCCAACCTATCCAAACCCATGAAAATAGAAGGCCAAGAAACCAATGTCAGGTAAACGTAAAATGCTGAAAAAAACTGGATAGGAACATGAAATAAAACTCAAATAGTTTCTACAGAGGTTAGCCATCCATTGTCGAAAAGGTTCAAGTACCGAGAGTCCATGATGAGTATACATCATTGAGGTAACGCCATCAAATCGAAATCCATCAAATTTTTATTCTTCTAGCCACCACCGTGCATTTGAAAGAAGATATTGTTTAGTTAAGTGAATGTTAACAAAAGGTGCTCAAGGAAATTGTGTGTTCACGATTAAAATCCGGGAAGAAGTTACATACTTCCCAGCTCCCATAATTGAAAAGACGTGAGTCCCACATCCAATGGTAACTTCGAGGACCAGAATGGAAGTAGTGAGCATCAGGTTCCATCAAACATGTTCAGTCCATCCAACGTCTTTTTGGAAGCATGGCTGCCGAGTTTATAGTCACAATATTCAATAACTTGTAAATGCTAACTATGAACGATCTGATGGTTTGTTTCCATCAAAACTTTTACTACCTATGAACGATATCCATCAGAACGAGCAGGCCCAACTCATGAGCCCTATCTATCAGTGATTTTAGTTCCTCTGGGGTCCCACAGCGGCTGCTAGGGGCAAAAAAGTTTGTGACATGGTACCTGAATTCATAATAGATACAGCCCACGTTATTCAGTAAAAAAAAGAAACAGAATTGAGATCACTATACAGCTTTACTACTAGTTGCCTGTGAAACATATAGCATTATGGCACAAAAGACATAGGTTTTTGCAGCTATAATTTTATTGTCAGCAAATATCTAGGATTCTACTAGAGCTCAAACAGGTAAGAAGAAAACCCAAAACTGGCATAATATGAATGCTCTTGTATAGCCATGATTTGAACAGCATTATAGCCAAGCCTTTTGATGCGTGGAAGCACATAATCTCTAAAGTTAGCATGAGTATTGATCATTGGTTCCTGTATTACAAGTATATTCATCATTCACATGATATAGAAAACATTCCAGAAAATGGAGTTGTTCAAAAACCGTCATCGCTGTGAAAAATATCCTACTTTTATGTAATTCTAATTAATGTCGTTATATAGCAACAGCCATACTGAACAAATAAACATTGTGGCTTATTGATACTTTATAAAAAATTTGGTACACAAGTGTTTAGGGCCAAAACATAATTATTTAAGAGAAGAGGAAGACACACACCGTGCTACTCATGCCAACATGTGCCTCATAAATCCTCAGTTACTTGGGTCTCTTTGGTTGAGAATGTTTGAATACATACTTCTCCTGAATATATATTTAGAGTCGTTACGAGGCAACCAAATTATCTGTTGATGTTTATAAGAACACCAACAAAATCATCTGCTGATGTTAGTAGGAACACCAACGAACAATTGTAAGCATACATTAAATTGGTTGTAGTAGATGCTCGTTCATATCATAAAGATGAGAATTTGTTGGTTAAATAATAACCATATGTGTTTGGAATCATCCAAGAAAGCAACCTGAGTTTTGCCTGACAATACCAACTTATCTATAAATCTGAATTTCCAGTAACTTCAGGCTAGCACTGGCTCTATCGCTTTCCACAAGATAATTATTCAAAGGACTACAGAATCTTACCTCTTGTAGAGGATCATAGTATATTCCATTGAAGGGGATTTCACCTGGAGCCTGCACCGAAAACTTGATCCAAGCAGGAATTGAGTCTTTAATGCCAGATGCTGTATCCATACGAATCTGGAGTTTTGTATATCAGAAATCACTTCATCATCATTACATAATCTTCTCAGAAACTTCCAGACAAATATGTATCGACGAGGTGTGATTTTATTCAAATGTATACACATGACAAGCAGAAAATTTAGTAAGGCAATGTCAATGCACTCCATACTTATCAGAATAACCAAATCGTTCACGCTTTTCTATATCTGATGTTGGATTGTTTTAAAAATACGCAACACAAAAACATCTTTTTATGTGCATAATTTTTCTGAAAAAGAATGCTTGTAACAGTGAGATGAAGACAGAAAATGAATAAATGAAGCGAGTTGTTAGTTACCTTTACACGTGAGCCATGGGGAATTGCAGGCGAACCATCAGTGTTGTTGGGCAAAAAGATCTCCCAAACACCAAATTTATTCTGTATAAGATTCGATGAGATAATCATCGATCCGAATTCACTACATTTTATATGATTTTTACAATTCAAAAGAAATTTAAGCAAGTTAGTCAATATGCCATACCCGAGTCATGATATCAGCATTAGGATTCCAGTTGTTAAAGTCCCCTATAAGTGATGCAGACTGAGATAGGCGAGGACAGAAAGTTTAGAAAAAAACGACCAAAGTAGTTATAAAATACTCAATAGCATAAGAAAACACATGCAATCGAGAAGTACAAGTTCTCATAGAGATGTGACTAACATGCTAAACCTCCTCGAATCAGTTTTGAATCAGAAAACCTAAATAGGTGTCGCCTTTTCTTAATTCCACATAATATACAATGAGAAACATGTAATTTAAACCACCTTCTCCTCTTCAGTATTATCGTCTAATCACTCCTCCGATTTTCTAAGATCTGGCAGCAAGATTTAATCCTCACATGACCAGCCATAACGTTTCTATCAGACAGCCTATAGGACAATATCCAACCCTTGTTCTCTGACTTATATTTTTCTTTGTTGGCGGAGATACAAATGCAAGGATTATTTCTACAGTCTTGAATGAAGAAATTAGTAAAGAAAAAAATCTATAATGATCTAGCAGAAAACTGAAAGAAACAAACCTTAGCTCCAGGCACCCATTCTCTATAAGTTATATCAGCATCACTGAAATTGAAATAAAAACAGTTAGAATCATGTTATGTGGCATTAAAATAATGCCAAATATCTCTAATAGCTTCAAGAAAGAGACAGGTCTTATAAACACCCATTTCCACTCTGCCAAAATCAACATTTTTTACTATAAATAGTTATGGATATCAAAAACGATAATTCAATGTACAGAACATTTGACGAGTTGCAAAATTAAGAAAACAAGTGATAAATATAAAAGTCGGCTAACAATCATTTCAAATCCAAAATATGGCCGAAAAAAATTAAATTCAAATCCAATATCTAATGACTCTTTCGTCATTGATGCAACACATTCAGCCTAAAACTTGAAAATTTACTTAAGAGCTATTGATGGTAGCAAACAGTTACCTGCGCGAAAAGCCTAACTTTTCATAGCCACGAGAGAATGCCTCCAGACCACCCTCATACATGTCTATTTCCTCACGTAATCTTCTATACTGTCCATAACTGTAGCAAACAAAAATGCAGGAGTTGAGCGATATAAAAGGTAACAACAACATCTAACCTTTCTATAAACTTCTACATCAAATGTACAAGCCATATTAATTCGATAGCAGGTATAGTACACTGAAAACTGGAAGCACGTCGGACAAAACATTTTTTACCGGTAATCAAGATGGTCCCTGTAACTCCGCAACATGGGGTCTATCTCATATATTCCCTGCCCATCACCGGGTGGTGGAACTGTTCCTGGTTTCACCTCTTTCTCCTTGACAAATTTCTCACTACTGTGAGCTTTACTTGCATAAAAATCAGACGTTGGGTCTTCTGTTCTGAGTGCCCCATTCTCTTCCATTGTTTGACTTTCTAGATTTAATATCTACAAAAGGAAATTTTCTGGGTTCATGTTGAAAATATCTACAAATTCGTAATGCAAAAAAGTTTCAATATATAACTCACAGATTAAAGAGCACAGATGACAAGATATCAACCTGTGATTCTTATGAAAAGCTGCTGGGACCTTGTAGCTCATCAGTGACCAATGAAGCACCATCATCAAGATTATCAGGTACAAAGACTTTCTTTGACGCAGAGATAGTTTGTGACTTAGAATCAAACTCGGCAGATTGATTCCCAGCAAAGATCTTCCCTACAGACATGGATCTAATCAAAGTATCTGGACAACGAAGGCCAGAAGCAGCAACTATGTTTGCATCAAAATAAAATAACTACACTTTCGATCTGAAAAAATGTTTCCGTTTCTACTCAATTTGATCATAGTAATCATCTTCCTAACCTATATTCAGAAACTAAACATAGGAAGCTTGATTAACAGTTAATGTCAACCGTATTAGGTTAATTAGAATATTTCCACACTAATTACAGTTGATGAAGCTAGTCGAAATCACGGATCTCGGTATTGATCCTATGAAATCAATTGTAACACTCAGAACAACAATGGCGTCGTAGAGGGAGGGGGAGAGAAAGAGGCTTACGAGTGAGAGGGCGCTTCTTCAGGAAGAAAGAGTTTCCATTAAAGCCGGTGTTGAGAGTTCGCGCAGAGGAGGAAGAAGAAGACAGAGGAAGAGGGAAGCGTGAGACGACAACACCTGGAGTCACAGATACTCCATGAACCACCACCATATCCCCTCACCTTCTTCGCTTTCTCCGGCGATTCCTAGAGAGAGAGATAACGCCCAAAATTCGGAAGAGAGAGTGAGAGTGAGAGTGAGAGAGAGCAGATCGCTTAAAGATCAATGTGGGTGGGTCCATCCACTGCTCACATTTCGCAATGCCCCATCGTCCATTTTCACTTTTCCTTCATCCAAAAATCTCTCTTTTATTTTTATTATATTATTAATATTTGTAAATTAAACGGTCCTAATTTTATGCTGAACAAATCTCGTGTCACAAATCCATCGAGAAGCAATCATATGTTTACCACGTGATATTTTTTTTTACACACCTCTCTTTAGCGAGACAAATGCATGTACCTTTACATTCACGAGATATGGCTGACTGGCTGTGGTTAGGTAATCATAGAATAATATTTTCCTTTAAATCGACAATTACTCTTAAGTTCAGTTAAAAATCCCGTTAAAAATCTATCAATCAGGTTAATTATTTGTTTTTGTATTTGCTTTAGTGCATATGTCGTGATTGGTTTACTTCTGGTACGCACTCAGAAAATCAATTGGCTTCTGGTTTCGACAAATTGATTTAAACCACAATTGAAGACCGGTTAGGTGTTTCGGTTATTATAGATTAAGGGAGTGAATCGTACACCGTCGTTTTCTCTCAAGCTGTAACGGTCATGTTGACTTTTACACAGCTGGTCAACTCAACCCGAAGAAAGTTGTTACGAGCTGTTGCAACGGAGATCTGGACAATGTTGTATTTGGTTTAGAGGAGAGTTCAATCTAATCTTGTAAAGAGAGAAATGAGATTGAATCTTGAGAGAAAGAGTGAGCTGAGAGAAAGAACTTGTAAGCTCTGTATTTTCCTACGAATTTATGCCAGAGATGATTCACTACTGTTCTTA
Organism: Eutrema salsugineum; assembly: GCF_000478725.1. Lineage (NCBI taxonomy): Eukaryota > Viridiplantae > Streptophyta > Magnoliopsida > Brassicales > Brassicaceae > Eutrema > Eutrema salsugineum. Next base: position 18,927,772 of record NW_006256829.1, on the reverse strand, counting down.
GTGGATTCTAAGGAAAACTTCTGCCAAACGTAGGGTCGCATTTAAGCGTCTGAACTAGGGAAATTGTCTTGTATCTTTAGATTTCTTTTCGTTTCATAAATTGCTTAATCGGAGTAATTAAATACAAACAAGAGAAAGAGAGAGAAAGGAAAGAGTTATCAACAAGGTTTTACAGCAAGTGGTATCAGAGCCAGGTTCTGAGATTGTAAACCAAAGCTCGTTCGATCCAAGTCTCTTGCTCCGGATTTGTTGAATCGAGTCTCTAATCGAAGATGAGTTCCACAAAGATCGAGTTAGAGAAGTTTTACGGTGTAATTGATTACAATATGTGAAAGGAGCTCTGAAGTGAGCAATATAAAAGGTAACAACAATATCTAACCATTCATGGGATTAACGAATGCTCTGAAGTCTCAGGAGGAAGAACTAAAGGAGGAAAAGACTCTGGATCCGAAGCAGAGAGGAGTGAAACCTTCAAAAACAAAGGTTAGTGATCCTCAACTCGCTGAGAAGAAGAGGAAAGTACGAAACACTATTATAACTACTGTTACTGACAAGATATTGAGAAAGATCATAAAGGAATCAACAGCGGTTGGAATGTTAAGGATCTTGGATGCTCAATATATGTCATTGTCTTTGCCGAATAGAATGTATTTGTTGCTGATGTCACTGCCTAAACAGTTTGGTCAGCCACAAGATACTCTGAAATATTCAGAGGCTACAATGATTCTGGACGAAGTTATAAATTCCATTCATTCTAAACAGTTTGAGCTGACTACAGGTGAAAAGGTAAACAAGGCTCAGAGAGAAGTTTTGGATTGAATAGGAGACGAATGAATTAATAAACTTTGGATTAACTAATTGGAAAAGAAAAACAAAAAATGATCGGGTGCACAAAATAAAATTGAATGGGGGCAGTAACTATTGCATATATATTAGCATTAATCTTTAAAAATCAATGGGTGCACCCCTTTGAATCTCAATCTTGAGACAGAATGCTCATGTCTCTGATTCCCTTTGCAACAAGTACCAAAAATAGATGAGACTAACTAGTGTTTTAAGTGAAAAATGTGTCTCTAATCTGCATAATTCATCATGAAATTGTGTATACAAAAATCACGACCTCGGGTGGGAGACCAGGCTGGATCGCGAATAACCTGAACATAGGCCATCTTGATTACTTCTATTGGTTATTGGCTGTTTTTGAGTTTCTTGAATTTCTTCGTCTACCTTTGGAGTTACACTTACAAGAAAGCGACAATGCATGCACTCTGAAAGAATTTACAGGAATCGTCACAGAAGTCTGTTTGATAATCTTTCTAACTTTTCGCTTACTTTGAATGTTTTTTTTATATATAATATCATGTTGCTTTTATTTTTTTGTTATTCACATAATAGCAAGAACACATACAAGAACATAAACTATACGGATATTTTGCCCAGCCCTAAGTAACTATGTGTGAGCGCCAAAGCATATTGTTCACATTTACAATGTTCTAATCAAAGAAACTTATATATGGATGCTCGTCAAACAGTGCAAGTCAAATCTAAGTTTTTCCATCCATGTTCAGATTACCAAGAGTTTCTACAGAGAGATGCAACAAAATGAGTCGTAGTAACATATAAAGGCAATTAAACTGCACGTATAGATGCACTTAACAAACAACTTTGCTGCGTCTTTTTTGTCACTCTTTGTCTCCACTGCTGCTTTCTCGAAGAACATGTAATTGATTAATGGATTGACTTAAGAATCAGGAAAAAGGCCTAAACCAACAACACAACCGACATTTCTTAGCTGAACTTATGTTAGTTTAGTTATATGCACACCAAACGATAAACATCAAGATTCAGTTATAAATGGAAAGAGAGGAATAAACTACTTTGGTATCCTCTACACTGTCTTTGTCCTGAATGCTTCTGTTATTCTTGTAAAATAGATCTTCAGCATTGTTGGCCCGACTGCCACCTTCTATCTCTTTAAGAGCACCGATCAACCGGTCCTTCCACTTGCACAAAAAAATTGATTAGTCATAATAGGGTAATTAAGCCAAGTCAGCAAAACACTGATAATACATTACTTTAGAATGCATAAACTAACAATCTAGTGAAAACTTTTGGGAAGATCAAATATACTCATTGTGACTATGGTCGTTTAGTTGCAGTGACAATGTATACCAACACAATTTCATGATGAATGATGCAGATTACAAACACATTTTCACCTAAAACACTAGAAACTTTGTGTGAGCACTGAAAAGAGTCCAACAACTCAGTTATTGGGCTGTGATGAAACAAACCAAAAAAGCCCAATAGCTACAGGCCCAGTTCGCAGTCATCAAGAAAAGTTTGAAGAAGCATCTCTGTTTCAAAAATAGAGTTGTACCGTACAAAGCAGGAAGAAGACAGGCTGTAATGTGGTCCTGCACAACAAGTTTGAGAGTTTACTGATTTGTGGCTAGTGGTTCACAAAATGACACGTCTTTTGTCTGTGTATATGCGCTCTTAGGGTTTCTAGAATCATCTATGAGTCTCACACTATATAAACAATGTTTTCTCATTGATGTAAATACAAGTTGAAAGTTAATACAAAAATATTCAGCCTCCTTGTTCTATTATGGTATTGGAGCTAGCCTCTCTAAACCCTAACAGGTTGCTGTAATGGCAGAAGCTCAACCACCTTATCCCTTTCCCACCAACATTCATGTCTCAAGTTCAGTCATGATAAAGCTCAAAGAAAGTAACTACCTTCTTTGGAAAGTTTTGTTCGAAGCTCTTCTTTGCAGTCAGAAGCTGCTTGGCTTTGTCAATGGCCAAATACAAGCTCCAGCAACCACCATAACGGTTGTCAACAATGGTGTCACTGTCACAACACCGAATCCTGAGTATGAAGCCTGGACTTGTACCGACCAGCTCATTCAGTCTTGGCTCTTTGGAACCCTCATAGAAGAGGTCCTTGGTTATGTTCATGGTCTGTCTATGGCTCAAGAAGCGTGGCTCTCCCTCGCAGACAATTTCAACAAAAGCTCAGTTGCAAGGGAATTTGATCTTCGTCGTCGCCTTCAATGTCTCACCACTAAAGGAGGTGACTTTTTTCAGTATTGTCGAGATTTTAGAGCTATCTGCGACCAGATAAGCTCTGGTAAACCGGTTCAAGAATCCATGAAGATCTTCACCTTTATGAACGGGTTAACTTGTAAATATGACCCAATCATCACAGTTGTCCAGAGCTCGATATCTCGCCTCCCGACTCCTTCTTTTGGTGATGTTGTATCTGAAATCTCAGCTTTTCATGCTCGTCTCAAGTCCTATAAGACTCCAGCCGACATCACTCCATTCACCGCTTTCCAAACTCAGCAATCAGGCTACAACAACTCTTCTCAACGTGGCTGTGGGAACAACTATTCTCGATCAAACAACTATTGAAACCGTGGACGTGGAGGATATTCTACAAAGGGTCGGGGTTTCACTCAACACGCTAACAACTCTGGGAGGAACTCAAATCAGTCCAACACTCGTCCGGTCTGTCAGATCTGTGGCCGCATAGGTCACTCAGCTATTGACTGTTGGAACATGTTTGATCATGCGTACCAGAACACTGATGTTTCCCAAGCTCTCACTGCACTTTAAATGTGTGATGTTGCAGGAAAAAAATGGTATCCAGACTCAGGTGCAATAGCTCACATTACCTCCTCAGCATCTTCTCTGCAGAACACCACTCCATATAATGGTTCAGAGAGTGTTATGGTTTTTAATGGTCAGCAACTTCCTATCACTCACATCGGCTCCACAGTCATCACCACTCCACAAGGTAGTATTCCCTTATTAGATGCTCTGGTATGTCCTTAGATACAGAAGTCTTTATTATCCATCTCAAAACTATGTGATGACTATCCTTGTGGTGTGTTTTTTGATGCTAATTGGGTATATGTCATTGACTTACACACTCAGAGAGTGGTGACCAAAGACCTCGTCTTGATAAGCTGTATGTGTTGAGGAACTCGGAATTTGTTGCCTTCTACTCTAACAGGCAGGTGACCGTGAGTGATGATAACACCGTATTTTGACCACTTTTATGGATCTTTTTGAAATACTTTTTCTATGTTTTTAATTGCTTTTAAGTACTTTTATCACGTTTTTCTAGTATTTGTAGTTCCAAGACTCTTTTCAGGTAACTTAGGGAAAAGCTTAACAAAATGGATAGAAAACCAGATTTCAGCTCAGAGTCAAACCGTCAGAAGTTCACCCCTGATTGAAGGCCTTCTCACCGTCTGATCCAGCTCAAATTTGGAGACCTTAAATATGGAAGTATCAGCTTTCCAGTTCACTTTACAGCTTGGCAATCCAACGGTTCAATCAAAAGATACGCGAAGAGCAAGATGTTCCGTAAACCAGCTGGCCAACACTTCCACCCGCGGCCAACAAGCATTTTCCCGCGGTCAGGAGCATCCCGACCGCGGCAAACCACCCATTCCCCACGGTCAGAGCACTCCCGACCGCGGCCTTCAACCTCCAAGCCCATAAAGGCCATTTCTGAAGCCCACATTTGGAGAAACCCTAAGTGACGTCCAGAGAGGTCTTGAGCACTATAAATACATGTCTTAGGAACCCTAATCGACAATCTTCTATCAGCTATCTTTCTTATTGTTTTAGAATACTTGTTTTGCTTTAGTTTTTAGGGAGAGAGAGATTTGTTCTCTTGAACCCTTGTTCTTTCTTATTCAATTTCGGTTTCTATTCTACTTCTTAATATTATGTCTTTGATTTCGTTCATTATGTCTGAGTAGTTTTATTGTTGGGATTAAGGGATTTTTGATGGGGATTTATATGTTCGATGAGGATTCCATGAGCTTTTGAGCCGAATCTTAGAACTTTTTCTTCTGAATTCGTTTATACTGCATGAGAGTAGCGTCATGAACTACAATCTGATCCAGATGCTTGGTGACGCAAAAGTGTTCATCAGGTATCAGATCTAGTTTAGGAGAGCAAAACAAACATAGGAGTGGAAACCTACCTATGGGCGATTTGTGAATTAGGATGAGTCTTAAACATAATGCATCTCTTCTCTTCCAGGGCCAGAGTGGAAACCTAATGGTCAGGATTGAGAGAGATAGTTGTCTATGATCACGACAGTGGCGTATTCATACGTCCGTGACTCCAGTTCGAAAAGTTTAAGCTAAGATCTTACAAAATTTCCTCTCTAGCAATGTTTTGAATCGTTCGTACCCCTGAGAAAACTTCCCTGAAGCCCAACGCCTTTTTCTCCATTGATTTCCTGCGATTTTTCTTTAAGCTTTAGTTCAATATTGTCTTTCCTTTTTAGTTCATTTTCATTTAAGCATTAGAATATCCGTTTTTAGCATTTTTAGTTATTTTCGTTAAGTTTAGTTATTACGTCATTTAATTCTCGTATTCTCTTTTAATATTTCGTTTTTAGATTTTAAAGACACCACCAAACCCCCATTAAACCGTTTAGTTCTAGACTTCCTTACTTTAACTTATTTTCAAAGGCTTTTTGCAGCAAAAGATCATCCTTCCCTGTGGATTCGATCCCTAAGTACTACAATTGATCAGCTGTGCACTTGCGGCTATTGATTTCAATTAGGGTAAAACTTGACAACCCTCAGCACACCACATCAAGTTTTTGGCGCCGTTGCCGGGGAAGGCACGCGTTTTCTTTTCTGCAAAACCCCGAGAAAGGTTAGTAAATCGACTCTAGAACCCCTTTTCTGCAACTTTCCATTTTCGGTTATTTTGTTTCCATTTCAGAAGATATGGATCCTATAAATCGAAATATGCACTATGAGGAAGGTTTCTATAACACTCCTCAAGCCACAAGACGCAGAGAAGAACCCCAAGTCACCGGCGCAGAGAGACTGTTCGACGCCGGGAAGATCTTTATGACCCTGTGATGAGTGGAGATTTTGACTCATTCTAACTTGTGTTTACTGATTGTTTTAGGAGTTTTTGAAGTCTTTTCAGGAAGTTTCAGGTGACTTAGAGGCCTTATCAGAGGATTGGAGTGTTTAGGAGGCATTGGAGCAAAAGGAGATGAATTGGAGCAATTAGGAGCTATTTCACACGCTTTTGGGAGAAATCATCCGCGGAGCACCTGCTCCCGGTTTGAACCCTTCGTAGAGCACCTGCTCCAGACGGGAGAAAAATAAGGAAATCGACTTTTACCTAATTTTGGGAGGAGAAAGAGAATAAAAAGCCCACAGCCGCCTGTGTTTTATTATCACGTTTTTCTACAGACTTTTTACGCTTTCTTTTTACAATTTCCTGAACCATAGAGTTTTGACTTGTAAGCTTTTGGGAGAAGAAATCTGCTACACTTTGAGAAGAATTCTGAACCCTATTATCTCTTCTGCGATTTTAATTCATGAATTCCTTTCCATCTGTTTCTGTGTTTCTTTTCTCCATGTCTGAGTAGATCTCTTAGCTAGATTAAAGCGTTCAAAGGATTTCATGAGTTAGAGGATTAGATGCAAATAGGGCTTGATATCTATTGTCTTCACCATTGTTAGAGTTAATGCTTAGGTTGAATTGATCACTCAATCTGCGATTTTAGGTTAATCTATTCATCAAAAGTGTAATAGGTTGCTAGAATAAACATTGGTGAGCGATTTGTCCTTAGCCAACGATAGTTGAAGTTAAGGCAAATCGTGAACAGATCACACCTGCTAGCTAATGCTTGTCTGCAATTTTCTAGGTTCAAACGACAGTTTAGGATTTAGGTTGTCAGACAAAGTTATCGAGATCACAACAGTGGATCGATAAGCTTTTCTGTTTGAGTTCCAGACTTGCGTTACACTTGGGCCCTGAATAGTCATCTGATTCTTATCTCTGAAATTTCTGCGAATTGCTTTGGTCTAGTGCTTGTTTTAATTTGAATTTAAATCGTTGTTTGCCATTCTGTTTAATTTTTAGTTTTCGCAACAAACCATCTTTCGTCTTAGCTTTAATTCAATCCTCGCAAAGTCATAGAGTAACACTGGTCCTCTGGATTACGAATCCTTTATATTACAACTACATCACTGTTCTATTGCAGTAGAAACTAGGAGTACATCCAGTGTGAACCAAATTTTGGCGCCGTTGCGACGGGGACCAATTCGTTACCTTTGATTTTTGGTTTGAAATTCAGACTAAGGCTTTACTAATTTTTCTCTCTTGTTCTCTTGTTTGCATGTGTTTCAGGTGTATGTCAAACATATCCACAAGGAGCAACTGCACCGATCTTGTTTCTTTGTCGAACACTGAGATAGCAAGAGTCGAGCGAGAAAACAGACGTCAAAGGCCTATTCAAGCCAACATGGGCGATCAAGGCAACAATGAAAACATGGCTGTTGAGCTACAACAGCTTCGACAGCAATTGGAGCAGCTGCAAAAGGCGCAGCAAGACAGGGAGCAGCCACAGCCTGCTATTGGAGACAAGGACAGTCCGCATGCTTACTATCACAACAGGGCTGCGATTGCTCCTCCAACCATTCAGAGGCAAGACTTTGAGATCAAACCTCAGCTGATCTCATTGGTGAAGCAGCACCTCTTTCATGGGCTTCCTGCTGAGATTCCGATGGACCACATCGAGAATTTTGAGGAGATTTGCAGCACGACTGGATCAAATGGGATACCAGCCGATTTCTTGAAGTGCAAGCTTTTTCCATTCTCACTTGCGGACAAAGCTTTGCGCTGGCTGAAGTCATTACCACCTGGGTCATTGACTAGAGTGCAGATCAGCATTTTTGGACCATTTCTACACTAAGGCCAAAACTGCAGCTCTGAAGAACAAGATCTCGTCGTTTAAACAGCAACCTGGTGAAGCCTTCTGCGAAGCTTGGGAGAGGTACAAGGAGTACCGAAGAGAGTGCCCTCACCATGGGTTCTCTGATGAGCAGATTCTGTCAACTTTTTATGATGGTGTCAACTGGGATTACAGGAATGCTTTGAATGCAGCTAGCAATGGCGATTTCATGACCAAGTCCAAAGAAGCTGCTTATGAGTTGATTGAGAACTTAGCTGCAAGCTCCAGTAACAAATCCCAAGAGTATGACAGGTCTAGCAAAGCAGTTCATAGTGTGGAGTTGAGCAAGATAGATGAGCTTACAGCAAAGGTGAATCTGCTGTTGAGAGAGAACCAGAGATCTGTGCATTTTGCTGATGAGGTTGGTGATGCACCTCTTGCTCAAGAGTTTGTAGATGCAGAGAATAATGATCAGATGGAGGTAAATTTCGTGAATGGACAAGGGTATGTGCAGAATCGCAGTTTCAACAACTTGAGAAGCCACCCGAATTTATCCTACAAAAGCAACAATGTTGAGAACCCTCAGGATCAGGTCTATCCGTAGCAAGGAGTGCAGAATCAGTCAGGATTTCAGAAGAACTTCTCCAGAAACTTCCAAGGAAAGCAGTTCATCACCAATCAGAATCGATTTCGAGGTGGAAATCAGCAGAAGTTGCCTTTCACAAGTCTACAGCCTTCTTCGAGTTCCTCAAATAACTCGCAGGATGAGCTGAAAAACTTGATGCAACAGCTGCTGGTTAATCAGCAAAAGTCTTCCATGGAGATTAATGCCAAAGTGGACACCATATACAATGATTTGAATGGCAAGTAGGCTGTGTGGACTCATGTGAAGAATCTGGATGTTCAGGTAGCTCAGACTGCAGAAGCTGTGACGAGATCACCTGGAACTCTCCCTGGAAAAGGTGAAAACCCCAGGAATGAGTTTGTGAATGCTATTGAGCTTAGAAGTGGGAAGACTCTACATGCTGCACCAACAAGCTCTGTCTCAGAAAAGAGGAAGGAAAAGGACGTGGAGCACCTGCTCCAAGAAGAGGAACCAGCTCATGACGTAAAAAAGACGAAGAAACACTCTTCCTCCAATCAGAGCACCTGCTCCAAAATCTGGAGCACCTGCTCCAGACGCAGATTTGACGATGGAGCACCCTGAGCCAACGAGGGAGCACCTGCTCCAGCCACCTGCTCCAGCAAACATTCCTGCAAGAGTTTACACGCCTAAGGTACCTTACCCAGTTCCACCAAAGAAGTCTCGCAAGGACTTAGAGGATGTAAAGTGCAGGGAGATGCTGAAGGATTTGACTGTAAAACTCCCTCTAGCTGATGCTGTTCAGATGATACCAGCCCTTAAAAGATACATGAAGGGGTTAGTGTCTGGGAAAGCTGTTGAGGAAGAGAGTGTCATGATGGTTTCGAATGAGTGCAGTGCTGTGCTTGATCCAGGAAGGTTTGTTCTCTCAGTCAGGATTGGGAATGTACTGTTTGCAAGGTCTCTCTGCGATCTGGGTTCAAGTGTGAATCTGATGCCTTACTCTGTAGCCAAGCGATTGGGTTACACCAGATTCAAACCGACAAAAATCTCGCTGGTATTCGCTGATAGATCAACCAAATTCCCTGTTGGTATACTTGAGGATCTGCATGTTCAGATAGGTGATATACTCATTCCAGCAAATTTTGTGGTTCTGGAGCTTGATGAAGAACCCAAGGATCCTTTGATATTGGGTCGATCCTTCTTATGCACAGCTGGTGCAATCATAGATGTGAAAGGAGAAGTGATAGATCTCCAGCTGGGAGATATGGTGGTGCGATTTGAGATGAATAAACTCTTCAAGAAACCAATGCTGGACGGACAGACATTTGTCATAGATGATGGTTCAGGCATTGCTGAAGAGGTTTTGGCCATCGATCCTCTGGAAGTTGCACTCACCAAAGCTGAAGGAGAACATGGGTATTTGAGTGAAGAAGCTGATGGGTTTGCAAAAATGCTGAATGCAAGCACGAGGATGCAAAGGCTGGTGGCGTACATGAGCTTAGAAGGCAAGGAGAGCTCACCTGCAGAAAAAGCCGACGGAGCACCTGCTCTGAATCCTGGAGCACCTGCTCCCGACGGCTTGATTGATGGACCTTGGAGCGAATTGAGAGCTCCGAAGCTTGAGCTCAAACCCCTTCCTGTGGGGCTCTGGTACGCGTTTCTAGGACCCAATTCGACATACCCTGTGATAGTGAATTCTGAATTGAACAATGTAGAGATTGCCTTGCTTCTTTGTGAAATTAGAAAGTATAGGAAAGCTCTAGGATATTCACTAGATGACATTCCAGGGATTTCTCCTGATCTTTGCATGCATAGAATACATTTAAAAGATGAATCAATGACTTCTGTAGAACATCAGAGGAGGTTAAACCCGAATCTACAAGATGTTGTAAAGAAAGAGATAATGAAACTTCTAGAAGCTGGTGTGATCTATGCGATTTCAGATAGTAATTGGGTTAGTCCGGTTCATGTAGTTCTTAAGAAAGGTGGCCTCACTGTGGTAAAAAATGATAGGAATGAATTGATACCAACTAAAACTGTTACTGGGCATCGAATGTGCATAGATTACAGGAAATTGAATGCTGCAACTCGCAAAGATCATTTTCCTTTACCATTTATCAATCAGATGCTTGAACGCTTGGCTAACCATCCTTACTACTGTTTCTTAGATGGTTATTCAGGTTTCTTTCAGATCCCAATCCACCCGGACGACCAGGAGAAGACAACATTCACATGTCCTTATGGCACCTTTGCATATCGCAGAATGCCATTTGGCTTGTGTAATGCTCCAGCAACATTCCAACGCTGCATGATGTCGATTTTCACTGACTTGATTGAAGACATAATGGAAGTTTTCATAGACGATTTTTCTGTCTATGGAAGCTCCTTTTCTGTCTGTTTGTCTAATCTGTGCAGGGTCTTGCAGCGGTGTGAGGAGAAGCATCTGGTGCTTAACTGGGAGAAATGCCATTTCATGGTGAGAGATGGGATCGTGCTGGAACACAAAATCTCAGAGAAAGGGATCAAGGTGGACAAGGCAAAGATCGAGGTGATGATGAGTCTGCAGCCACCAAAATCAGTCAAGGGGGTTCGCAGTTTTCTGGGCCATGCAGGTTTTTACAGACGCTTCATCAAAGATTTCTCGAAGATTGCCAGACCTCTGACGCAGCTGCTGTGCAAGGATGTGAAATTCGAGTTTGATGATGCATGTTTGGAGGCATTTCACACTATCAAAGGAGCTCTA